>NC_092347.1:60143771-60471132 GCF_963676685.1 Mytilus edulis
TCCGGAGAACAGTTACATTTGGTCCTGTCAGACACTCATTGCAAGATCCAACGAAATTTGTGCCATTAAAAGTACCATCTCTTGATGTATTATCGTTACTTAAAAAAGATTCAGAAAATGAGCAGAACTTAATAATGGAAGGGAATTTAGATGCTAGAAAAAGAGGTAAATTTATATTCTAGTACTTAAACTTCTTTCGGCTGAATAAAAGAATCGTGGTTTAGCCTCAACTAAACAGTAACCTACCGAAACAATAAACTCAAATTTGTTTGTTTGTCTTTTGTCAATTTCCATGTAGTTTTTTGTGCTAATACATATAGTACCGATTTTAAGAGTTTGCTCTAAAGTTGTTCTGTTTCACTATTGTGCCAGGTTGGAGAAAAGTACATGTAAAATTGGGAATGGAAATGGGGAATGTGTCAAAGAGACAACAACCCGACCATAGAAAAAACAACAGCAGAAGGTCACGAACAGGTCTTCAATGTAGCGAGAAATTCCCGCACCCGGAGGAGTCATTCAGCTGGCCCCTAAACAAATATATACTAGTTCAGTGATAATGAACGCATGTTTATTTAGTTGATTACATCTACGTCATTTTGTTTCTGGTGGATAGTTGTCTCATTTGTAATCCTATCACATCTTTTAAATTTCATATCAACAATATTGCATTCTTCAAACAGCTGTATTAAGCAAAGATGCTGTAGCCCAGGGTTTGCCATTGGTCTGTCAAAATAGCTGTTTTTCTCTTTTATTTTTTTTTTTATGACATTTCGTTTCCTCGGGACCTTTTTGAGCTACCTATATGGTATGAGTTTTTGTTATTTTTAAATACCGTATTGCGAGGTGTAAGTAGTTGTCCTCTTTTTATTTTGTTGAATCTCATACCATATCCCCATATTTTAACTAATCAAAAAATGCAGTAAAACATCTGTGTGTCTACATTTCTGTAAGTCAAAAACGATTTGTCGTCAAAAACAAGTATAGTAGTAAAATTAAAAGAGATGGCATAATTGCCAATGAGAAAACAATCTACCAGAGACCAAAATGAAGTATATGATAGTAACTATATAGATTGCCATATGACCTTCAACATTAGCAAATCAAAATCGCAAAGCAAGCGATAACATGCCCAGACATTACTAAATATAAAACCGTTCAAACCATAAAACTGACGTCCTGATTACCAAAAAAACAAAAATCTTGTAAGTTTTAATCGCGTTCAACCCACCATTTTTTCTTTAAAATATCCGGTACTAAGTCAGGAAAATGGCAGTTTTTATCAAGTAGTTCGTTCTATGTATGTTGCTTTGGAGTTTTTTTCGTGCACTTCAGCGTTACTATTGTTCCGTTGGTTTTCTCTTATAGTTGATGTTTTTCCCTCGGTTTCAGTTTGTAACCCGGGTTTGTTTACTCTCAATCGATTTATGACTTTTGAACAGCGGTATACTACTTTTGCCTTTATTTAGGCTGCACTTGAAATGTCTTTGTTCATTTCTGAAGAGTCCACAACTAAGTATGAACTTTGTAATTATTCAAATTACTACTAGTAATAATTATTTTATAATCAATTTTTAAGAAGTCTTTGCATAATAATTGCTACTGCTGGGTTCAGAAATCTTTACTGAATAGTTATTGATGAAATAATATGTCGATACAATAGAAATGGAAACATGATAAACAGACGATATGAAACCATCTAATTTTTTTAGGCATCGATACACCTGACGGTAACATGACTTCTATGTTTGGGGCACATCTTATTACACAAAAGGAATCAGTTGTTATACACAAACAAGGATTTTTCTATGGTGACATTGTGCATCGTGCGATAGAATATGCAAAAGGAGAATACAATCTTTCCACTAGACAACCAGTAACAACGACTACAGCTAGATCTGAAAAAGAAATGGCAACAACTCCTACGCAAAGTACCATCCCAACAACGGAGGAAAGATTAACTCCTACGCAAAATACCATCCCAACAACGGAGGAAAGATTAACTCCTCCGCAAAGTACTATCCCAACAACGGAGGAAAGATTAACTCCTACGCAAAGTACCATCCCAACAACGGAGGAAAGATTACAACGAGTCAAACGAAGTACAACAGTATTATTGTAAGTGTTAAAATTATCAAAAGACAAAATACCATTTGTGTTTATTTATTGAATTTCTGAATTAGAAACAGACGAATTTAAATCAGTGTTATACCATCAATATAATTATATTTTAATATGTGAAACCTCTAATATAAAGAATCATCTTGTCATCTTGTCCGTCCGTTCGTCCAACATATGTATAACCGGAAGAAAAGTGACTTCAGGACCTTTGCAATAATTCGCAAAGTGCTTTAGATGAACTCTCGTTTTAAATTGAATATATATATATATGAACTCTCGTTTTAAATTGAATATTTCTCATTTTAGTTTTAAGTTGAATATTTCTTGTTTTAAATGTTTCTTTATTCTTAAATACAATGTTTCTTTATTTCAAATACCCAAAGAGATTAACTATAGATTTACTATTTTACAACTTAATCCGATGGCTGTCAAAAGTGCGAAACTTACACTCAACTTCAAAAGAAGCAATTATCGCTATTTTGCTAAGTTGAGCCGGAGGACAATAATCCTATTATTATTACATAACATTGGACAATTATATTTACAAAATGTATATTTTATGAGAACCTTTTATAATGTTTTAATACCCTTACCTTTGACTTAATTTATGTTTTGTAAACTGTTGCTGGGTCAGTCTTCCCCTAGCTTTCGAACTGTAAACTTGTGTGAATAAATTTGTATATATTTTTATACGGTCTTGCGTTTAAAGCAGCCATAGTGTCGATTATAGACCTACAGACTTTAAGTTAACCCGTGCCGAAGTTCACGGACTTATGCCGCGATTTCACGGGGTAATAATTGTTTTCGTCACATTTTTCTAAGGTACAGGTCATTGACTGATTGATTGATTGTTGATTGATTAACGTCGTATCAGAACAAGCAGGCTGTATTTCGGCGAAGGTACTTCGCATTTGGTCAGCCAATTGACAGGAATGAGTTGTAAAGTGCGAGTTTTATCGTAAATTCATCACAGTAGTACAATGTTTCCCCTGTGCTTATTTTCCTAGGTGACTAAAAGATTCAGTGCCAAATATAAATTTCTGGGAATCAATTCGCTTTAAATAATTTGGAAGAACTTAACAATATTTTCAACACAAAATATATCCTAAATACTTCCAAGCAGTAAGCCTTCTAAACCCGATATGGGAGTACAAAATTTTAAGCATGGTATTTACAATGAGTTTAGTTGCAACCCTTCGGCCGATGTCACTGCTGGTTGAGTTTTCTCCCCGAGGGAACCACCAACCCGGAAGTCAGCACTTCTGCGTTTCCATGATTTATCTTTGATATGGTCATAAATTGAAGTTATTTGTTTAACAAATTTACGAAATACTAAGAAGTAGATTAACTTCGCTATATATAATAAAACCTTTCAGAATTTAGGTCCTTAATGCTTTTCAACTTCGTACTAGTAACTTTTTTAATTCGAATGTCATTAATGAGGTTTTTTGTAGAAGAAATACACGTCTCGAGTACAAAATTTTAAACCAGGTATCTATGATGAGCTTACTTTGTCAGCAATTTGATAGAAATGAGTTGTATTGTGTGGACGCTTTTCTGATCTTTGAAACATTTTCGTCTTGTTTTCTGAAACTTTGAATAACGAGGCCTTAGTACGACAATGCATGCAACTACTTGTTAAGGTGGTCAACGGTAACGAGTATAACTGTTCATATATACGGGTTTTTGTGTTGATGTCTGCGCAAACAATGTTTTAACTTTTCAATGTTTTAATATTTTTTTTGACGTCAAAACATCATTAGCTACAATATACAATGTGTCGAAATCCTTAGAACACTTGACCAACGAGACAAATTTAAATAAAAACAAAACTTTTTTTCCCCATTTGTCCAGTTACGTCTTTTCCTCCAGATATTTGCTAATGCGGCGTAAAGCAACCAACAATCAATCAATCCTCTAGATATTTAAATAAAAATTTAACCAAAATTTTGCGTTTCAGTGAGCATAAAAATACGAAAGTTCTTATGCAGGGTATGCTGTCCTATGAGCTAGAGGATCATATTCTTCTAGCTTTTTATTTTGATATCTTTTCAATTCAATCGTCACAACTCAGCCGATTCCGTACCTCATCTAAGGAAGGAGAGAAGCGGAGTCACCCGAGGATTACCGATTGCTTTTCAATTATTGAAATAAAGAAAATAATTACGGTAACGAACTAAACCAAAAGAGATCATTTAGCAAAATGACCCTCTTGTTCTCTACACAGACAGTAGAATGTTTAAACCGGTTCTTTATAGCATAAATCTAATTTCATTTTTGCAGGTCAGAAACAGACAGGGCACAGATAGATCGGTTCATATCAGAACTCCCAGACCCAAGCTTCATCAAACTTCCTTGTTCTTTCGGTGATATTGAATGTGATGCATCTGCAAAATACCGGACTATTGATGGGTCATGTAATAATCTGGACCATCCGCATTGGGGGAAATCATTCACTCCGTTTGACAGATTCCTAAAACCAGAATATGCTAATGGTACACAATATTTTGTATGCTCTTTTTCCATCAAATAGTTTCTATTTTTTAGAATTACAATCCTTTTGGAAAAAAAAGCTAATTGATGGTAGTAATGGTATTGTATTGTTGATTAAAGATACACAAATTCAAAAGAAAGCAAGCAAAAACTGAAACATTTTGTAAATCATGAATTATCCGTTTAATTTAGCATATCATTTACAACACAATTATAAAAATAAAATCAGTATCTTTAAATACGAAAAAAAACAAAACAACAACAAACAAACAAATAAAACCATGTAAGACAAATCAATCGACCAACCGGCCTTGCAATTTATTGAAACTATATCGAAGAGCACTGATGAAATGAATCAATGAATTGAGCCTAATACATTTCTGATCACAAACAGAACATATCATCATGAACGCATTCATGGCAAGAGGATAATCCTTTTAAAATTCATGTGAAACTACAGTATCCCTTATATATAAGACAGAAAGCTAACATGGGTTCCATGTCGTAAAAAAAATATGTAAACATAAGAATACGGCTGCAAATTCAAAAATATATATCCCGTTCATTTTTTTTTGTAGGAGTACAAGAACCAAGAAAATTTGGAAAACTGAATGTACCATTAGAGGGTCCACGTGAAATAAGTAACTTTGTTCACACAACAAGTACCATGGCTGACCTTGATCCACCAATAAGCTCCTATATGATGACATTTGGGCAATTCCTGGACCATGATATAACAAAAACAGCTTTATCAAAAGGCATAACATTATGAATTGTCTAAACAGTAACTTTAGCTATCGTTAAAGCCGATCTGTTTCGTCGACACAAGGCTCATCAGTGGCGTGCAAATCATAACAGGCAAAGTTAAAGAGCAAAGCACATTTTTAAAAGATGCAAATAACAGCATGCTATTTTAAGTGCCAATAAACCTCGACAAGGATACATAACTGGTTTCAATTTGCACATTTTAATAACATGTACTAACTGTGTTATGTGCACAGAGGTCATAATTCGGGATCATTCGGCAATCTTCGGTAGAATCTGCTACTCTCTACGGAATCGGCCGAGTTGAGACGAATGAATTCGGGATTAATCTTTATTTGTTGAGGCGAGTTGAAATGATATGAGGTAAGCATCCATGACTCACAATAAAAAACACATAAAAAAGCAAAGAAACAGCGCTTTTATTGCTGTTCTTTACCTCAATGTCAAAACAAGCACTCAAACATAATTTACTTTTTATAGTCTTTAATTTCATGCTACGAACTGTCAATTGAATTCTAATGAAAACGTGTTTATTCTTTCAATTACAGGATCATATCCTTTTAATTTGGACTGTTGTGACTTTAATAGGTAAGTGTTGAGTCACCCACACTATTAGTAAGTGGTTCTACAGGGGTAATCATTCATCAATTAGAAATACTTGTCTCTCTATCTTCGATTTGCAAAACAAAATATCACAAACAACCCCTTATTGATTTAAAAAAAAACCAAGGAGGATACTATTTCAGATATGAAGAACTTCATATCACAGATATAATTCAAAATTCACAATATGTCTTTGGATTTTAAAGACTTAAATTTAGATTTGAATGCAAATTTCTGATTTAACCATTTTGCAGCTTTATTTAAACCACACACACACGGTGCTTTTTTTTTAAATCACTACATGTATGTGGTTCTTTAGATTTAACACAATTTTAATGTCCTTTTTACCGTATTATATGTTAATATCTTTACATGATATTTTTTAAAATTGGGAAATGATTCTTAAATATTGTATGTTTCCCTGTTTGAACTTAAACAAACAACAACATTTCATTAATCTTTCACGGGTTTTTGGATAAAACTAACTTGAATAATACTGTTCTGCATTGAAGACAACAAAATCCCAGGAATCCAGATTGTTTCACGTTCACTATACCTGGTGATGATCCTTACCATCGGGATACACTCAGAAACAATAGGAGATGCATGAATTTTGTCAGGTCTCAAGCGGCATCTGACCTTGGTTGCAATTTTGGTAAGTTTGTAGATTTTGTATTAATCGTGCAAAATAAGACATATATACAGGAGAATGGTATCTTTATTTCATAAAGGTTGTCCATAAATGCATTTGACCATTCGTTTGGTCATTAAGCCTTTAACGTTCTACTTATTCACACATTTCTAGCTTTCAATATAGATTTAACGTTTTTGATTGAGGTAAATCCAGAAAAGGGCATCGGACGCACGAATTTTTTGTTTGTTTTTTTCATTAAACATATTTTTCCATAATCATTTTCGTATCATTGATCTAAGCAAAAAAATCATAAATACATACACCAATGTATTGTAGTTTCAAATTTGCTATGTCTATTTGTACAGATTCGTTTAATTACTTCATTGAACAGTTCTATAAGAGAAATACAGGTTCTTAAAAGTCTTTAAAACGGAGACAAAAGGCTAAAAAAAATATGTTAATTTTACTAAACATTTTGTTATAATTTTAGCATCATGTATGTGTTTATTGAGATATGAAATTTGAAACAATCTTTTATAATGTAAATAATCTATTTAGATTTTATTTCAGATCGTACGTCTATTATATAGAATAAATGTGTTGAATCTATTGAAAAACTCGAATGGGAGGTCGTGGGTATGAACATCAACTCTGTCAAACCAAAGACTTTCGGAATTGTAATTGCTGCTTCTTCCGTAAAAGTAGCATACAACAGTACAATGAATTCTTGATAATTGAAGTCTAAATATTTTTAATAGCTTATAAAATAATGCGGAGATTATTCGGATAGTATATAAATATGCGTAGTGACTGACCGGGCATACTGGTTTCTGGATATTTCAGGTTATCGGGAACAGTTCAATGAACTGACACATTATATCGATGGTTCTGGTGTATATGGTTCTACTGTAGCAGAGTTAAATGCATTGAAAGACCCTACTGATAATGGTAAAGTATGAATAAACTGTAAAATAAAACAAAAATTCCGAACTCCACGGAAAACTCAAAACTAAAAGTCCTTTATCAAATGTCAAAATAAAAAGCTCAAACACATGAAACAATCATGGTACAAATTTTTAAATAAACCTGGTATTATATCTAACTCTCACTTTCATGGCAGTCGAAAAATGTTCCATTAAATTGACAACAATGAATCGTGTGTGAACAAAGGGTTAAGTGTACTCTATGCGAAATATCTGGACTACATATTTGAACAGTCGTACATAATCCCTAAACCAGTAACATCCAAGTTTCGAATTTTAATGTGGTAACAAATAATACCATATAATCTAATAGTACTATCAGTTCCGCTTCATCAATGGAATTGGTAACTTTAACCTTTGTAAAAGTCTTAGATTACAAAACAAAAATTAAGGTAATATTCGGAAAAGATTTAAAGGAGAAAAATTTCTCTTCAAAGTTGAACTTGACCAGTGAATGGATTTTATAAGTAGTAAACTTCTCTAAATCTATAAACTTGAAAATGTGTTGTCTGTTTACCATGTTCTATAGTAATATATCTTTGCTCATTCTATATGAAATATTTTTCTGATTACAGGGATGATGTTGGTTTCGTCGGATGATAAGTTGCCACTTAACTTCAATGATCCTAGTTGTACCTCGGATACGAATAAAAAATGCTTTAAAGCAGGTACTTATAAGTTTTATACCTGAAAATACATTTATGTCCAAATGAAGGGCCTTAGTGGCCAAATGGTCTACATAAATCGTGTACAGTCATCACTAGCCATAGTTCGAACTTCGACTTAAACATTTTTTTTTCTAAAACAAACAGTATTATATCAATTTTTTGTTTGTTATAATTGGAACACTGCTATTATAAATGAGACAATAGTACCCAGATATGATTTATTCTGATTCAGAGTAATTTCTCGCAATTTGATTGGCTGATATTGTCCTAATAAATTTCAGTACAATTTTTTATTACGTCAATAGGAATTATCTCCCTTATTTATTACGTCAATTGGGATTATCTCCCTTATACCATTGACCTAATAAAAAAAATGAGTTGCTTCATAGTTCTAATATTTTAATTTTTCACAGTTTTAGATTAAGTTTCTAAAATATATTTGGTTGATATATTGTCCTTACATTGAATTTAAATATAATAATATTTATCATATACTTAGCATTAATATGATAGCTTTTGCATATGTGTAATGGGCGGAAGTGCACAAGCCATATCTTCCCACCCGGGCTGATAACCCATATCAAGTGCCTCTCGTGCAAAAAACCCATATCAGTGCCTCTCGTGCAAGTTACTTCCGGTGTTTCCGGTATCGGTTGTTTACTTTTCCATTGTGACGTCAGATGTTTTTTTATGACGACGTCAAAATTTACGGGAACTTTTGTGGGGATAGTTTAATACTAGTCTTGCTAACAAATGCCATTGACAATTATGAATCATTTTATAGTACAACAAACATGGAGTAGTAATGATCGTAAAACTCTTCCAAATTTTCAATGTTTCAAAATGCCTCTATAGGAAATGTTACCATAAATATATAAGGAGTATTATGCTGTTGTTGGACAACTATAGTATATTTGATTCATAATTTTAATTTTCTTTATAAAATGTTTGACTGTTTTAGTTATTGCATTAGTTTATTTTCCTTACATAAAACTATTGTCGGAAGTATATGATAAAGCGTTTAATACATGGCCTTTTCCATATCAGCCTGGGTATCATCCCTCGACCCATATCAGCACCTCGACTCCGTCTCGGGCTGATATGGGGGTCTCGGGATGATACACAGGCTGATATGGAAAAGGCCATGTATTAATCTCTATGTAATATAACAAAATCAGGATAAATTCGTTACACAGTGTTCAATTGTCCTTATACGAAATTTATCGGGTCAATAACATTCATATCGGGTTTGGCTTCGCCTCACCCGATATGAATTTTATTGACCCGATAAATTCTCGTATTAGGACAATTACACACTGTGTAACTAATAGTATCAAACATACAGCTTTTAATTGTGTTTTCATCTTGCAAGTTATAGGAAGGTCTTCATGATCCATGTCCCAAAGTATTTAGTGTAAACTTCAGCGTTCCATTTTTATATTCACCATTTTAAGTGTGCACATGTACTATAATGGACTGCTATAGATATATGCAGGTGAGTAATTCAAACTAGTGAGTCGCTTCTGCAAATACTGTAATTTATTTATCTAGTTGACATACAATCCATAAGTATTATAAAAGTAACACACATTATGATAATCACAGAGCATCAACAAGACATTGGTAAGAATAATTGACAATGAAAATAGTATGTGAATGGGCATTAAGAAAGATTATAATCAATAACTAATAATTAAAAAGTATAAAGGCAGACAAAAATGATGAAGTTTATATTTAGAAATAGTACATTTTTATTAGAAAACGAAAAATAGCCATAATTTGAAGGGGGAATACATAGAAAAGAAATTATAGATTAAGTTATAAGTTTTTTTAAGGAAATCATCATTTGACTCTGTTGGAAAATCAATTTAAAGAAAAATAATTTTGATTTCATAAAAAAATGCATTCCTTATTTAACAAGGTCGGTATTATTATAAGTCTAGAGAGCATTGCATAATATCTAGAATATAAAAATAATTTGAACAAAACAAAAACAAATCTCTTTAGCATATAACACTGTTTTCTTTACATCACAGGTGATGTGAGGGCAAATACACAACCCGCCCTCAGTTCCCTTCACACTATCTGGGTCAGAGAACACAACCGAATTGCTCAGCAATTCAAAAATAGTCCCGAATGTTACAACTGGACTGGACAACAAATTTTTGAGGAAACTAGACGCTACGTAGCGGCTGAAATTCAACACGTCACCTATAATGAATTTTTACCCAAACTACTAAGTGAAGAAATCCGTAAACAGTTTGGTTTGGTACCATTATGGGATGGGCATTTCACTGATTATGACTCAACCGTGCGGCCAATGATCCGAAATTCATTTTCATCGGCAGCATATAGAATGGGACATAGTCTTATAAGGGATAAGTTTGCCTTTCCCAACACTGATTTTGATCTTCACGTGCATTTGAACAAACCTGATTTATTATACGAACCGAGTGGAATAGAACGTTGTACACGAGGTATGTATGAAAATCCAGGACAAAAAATTGACGAGAAGATGACGAGAGAAATCACTTGGAAACTGTTTGAAACAGTAGCAGGTGATGGTGGAGATTTGGCGGCTTTCAATATTCAGCGAGGTCGTGATCATGGACTTCCGCCATACACTACGTGGCTACACTGGTGCACAGGAAAAACAGTCGATGCTGACAATTTTACCCCAGGTGTAGAAGGGGGTCTTTTTCATCATGGTGCAGAGGCCGCGGAAAAATTGAGTAAGGCTTATGCGTAAGTATACCACCGGAAGTAAAAGGCTGATTACGACGGACTCAATGAAATATCAACCGTTGATTACTTTATTCAAATAACAAAATTATCTTTTTGAACATAACTATTGTGGTCAAGATTAAATCAACAATGAAATTGAGAATTGAATTGGGAAAATGTCAAAGAGACAACAACCTGACCAAAGAGCAGACGACTTCATTATGCCACCAATGGGCCTTCAACGAGCGAGAATAATACTAGTATACAAACACACGCGCAAAGGAAGTTTAATAAAGTATACCTTATGAAACTTTTTGTGCAATTGCTATTATCATATTCATAATACTACCTAAATGCAAATTTCTATTCTTCAATCCAATTAAACAGAGTTTGAGACGTTGAGTTATGTTTTTATATAAATGTGTTTCTTTGGTTATAAAAATGCAATTTTTGAAATTGAAATTATTCACCATTGTTTATACACTTGATATCATATATTTATATAATTGTTCCCCTCTACAATATTTTATATGTGTACATTATAATCAACAACCAGAAATTATGCATAAAGACTTTCTTTGTAGGTATACTTGTGATATAGATTTGTTTCCTGGAGGTATATCAGAAGAACCCTTGCCAGGCAGCAGATTAGGGCCAACATTCACATGTATTCTAGCTTTACAGTTTAGAGCCCTTAAATATGGCGATAGATTCTTCTATGAGGGGAATACACCACTAAATCCACATCCATTTACACCACAAGAACTTGAAGGTTTCCGTCCAATATCAATGGCAAAGATAATCTGTGAAAATACAGATATTGAACAGATACCACAAGATGTATTTTTAGAACCTTCATTGAGGTAAGTTAGTCTTTACTGTTTGCATCTAAAACAGCATGGAACCCTTAGCCAAAAATAAACAAAAACAAACAAACAAACAAACATAACAAAGCCAAGAAAAAGAAAAGACAACCCAAACATACTTAGTAGCTGGAATGACCTTGATCAAGTTTCTGAACTGTCAATTTTATAGTTATCAAGCGATAATATTTAAACAATGTTCATTTATTATTTTCTATGTAAAACCAAAATCGTGTATGGATTTGATTTATTCTGTAAACTAGTTATATGCTTCCAAGTTTGGGATCACATGAATAAAGCAAAGTTAATTCGTTTCTTTCTAACCAACGACATTTACGTTTTATTTTCAGCAATCCACTTCGAAATTGCTCGGATCTTCCAGATATCTGTTTCCCTAAGAATGGTGGATGGAGCGATTGGAAAGATAGTTGTTGCAGCAACTGTTGTACCAGACAACAATACAGATCATGTGATAACCCTCCACCCAATGAATGCGGGAAACCATGTGAAGGATACGACTTTAGATCCAAAAACGCGTGTCATTATGGCGGCGGACATGGAGGCTGCTGTCACTGCGGTGGTGGTCATCACGACGGCCATTAGAGTCATCATCATGTAAACAGTTAAACCTTCTACAAATTTTAGTTAAATTAAAAAATTGGTCTCAACTAATTTTAATCAGTTTTACAGCCCGTGTCACTATGGCGGCGGACATGGCGGCTGCTGTCATTAACATGGAGGATAATATCACTATGGTTATTAGATTCTACATATTTGAACAGTAGAATGAGATAAACATTTTCAAAAATAGTTAGTAATAATGTCGGTCTAAACGTTTCAGAATGTGTTAAAAATACAATTAATATTGGAGTCTTGTCATTTCCATTCTTTTTTTTCTGTATTAATATCATGATTTGTGTAATATACCTAGTATTCGTTTTGTATAATGTCATTTTTTTTCTTTGTGTATGCCAACTCATGTTTTTCGAAATCTGTACAATGAATTATTTTTATGAATTTATCTTAAGTAAAATTTTTATTTTAGAAATAAAATAAACTGCATGAAACACGAAAACTGCACTTCACTTTTCTGTCATATCACTGTGATAATAATCCAATCTGTGCCTTTCAACCGTCGTACGGTATATATTGAATGAAACAAGAACTGCCCGTCCTTCTGAAGCAACCAAGTTCACCCTGTTTCATGGTTTGGTTCGTGTTGCTGAATCTTTATTTTATGTGTGGAGTGTTCCGTTGTTTGGCGTTATTTTATTTTGCCATTGAGTCGAACTATTATTTTTTCAAGTACCATATTGCACATTTACACGCAACACCGTAGACGATAGATGGACAGGCCAGAAACAAAATAGTTTTGATCGAGTCAAATGGAATCAAAGTGTACATTAGCATTTTATTACTTTCTCTTCAACTAGTACTTTTCGTAATATGGGAAGTTCTGAACGTGAAGAAAGTCACCTTTATGACATTATGATACTGACATAACAG
Source organism: Mytilus edulis (assembly GCF_963676685.1). NCBI lineage: Eukaryota > Metazoa > Mollusca > Bivalvia > Mytilida > Mytilidae > Mytilus > Mytilus edulis. The sequence continues at coordinate 60,157,129 of NC_092347.1, forward strand.
ATATAGATATGGTAACAAAATTAAAGACATAATTTAACATTGAACAATTAAATAGTAAAACTTGTAGCATAAAGAGGGAACTTATGGTAGACGCGACGAATAAATCAGAAACCTTGTTGAAACAGCAAGTTAGCGAATTTGTGGTTATTTGAGAAATATTTTATGTTCGTTTGAGTTTACCAATTAGAATTGAATTTAAATCAGATGTTCTATGTCTTTGTGGCACCATTCTTGAGGCTCCATGAAATTTAGGTAAAATCATTAGCACAAGTGAACTCCCTATATAATAGTTCTAAACCGATTATTTTCTGTTTTGAATGTATTATTATTACAACAACTTGATCAAACAAACCAAAAGGATGTCTGCAGGTTAAACAAGGAATAATTAGATCGTTTTTTTTTAAACGAGAGTTCATTATTCAATCATTTTATTATTTCTGATAAATGTTTCTCAGTTCACCAACTCTAAAACCAAAATAAATCCCATAACATAAGTATTTTGCAGGAGTGTAAAATGTGTAAATATTGTGGCAAGAAAAATCCATAAGCAATAAGGTTAGTATCATTGTCAAGTACAATTAAAAATCAAAAGTTCTTTTCCACTTTGGTTTGAGATGAACAGCATGTTGCTACTGTTGTCAAAATACATAGCTCGTGGATGATGAATACCATTTACTTCTGTCAATACAATGTCCAAAAACGTTCCATCAGGTGTTATGCGATGTATATTGTGGCTGTCTTTTCCAGCAACATACAAGTTTCCAAGTTGGTCTGTGGCAATTTTCTTTGGGTTTCTAAGATTTGGAGACTTATAACTATAGACTTCTGACCCATCAAGTTTGATACGGTGAATACTTGAAAAATCGGAATACACTAAATCGCAATTACTGACTGATAGGAGATAGCAAAATTTCTCACCTCTGCTAAATATTGTTGACATTAAATTACCATCGTGGTCTAAAATGTATACAATTCTATCCATCCCACCCACAAATATTTTGTCGTCTGTTGCAGCTATCCCACGTTTTTCATCACTTCCCGCCATTTTGATTTCCCTACCAGAAACCTGTTTCAGTGTATCAATGAACTGAATGGAGTTAGTGTTGGGTAGAACAACTACAGCTTGATCAGTTCGGGGTAGGACAGCAATATCCCATGGTGCACCTTTAACTTCTATGTTGGCAAGATATTCTCCACTTTTCTTGAAAACAAGAACTTGAGGCATGTGATGATTCCAGTCGCAGTTGCAGAGTAATAGTTTGTCACCTGACACCGCCATACCCGTAATAAACGCCTGTTTGTCAATAGCGGTCATGTCTACTTTCTTGTGCAAATGGAAGTTTTGGTAAAATTTGAAATCTTCTACATGAAGCTTGAATTTTTCAGTACAAAGGTTATCCTTGGGAACAACAGACCCAAGAGACAAGCACGACAAGAGTTCCTCTGGAATCGTATGTTCTATGGATAGGGCTCTCATCCGGGCAATTTTTCCTATTTGCTGATTGGTCAAGTTATGTAAAGCCATTTTCAATTTATGCATGCAAAGGAATGCTTGTTTGTCGGAACCATGGTTGCTAATAAATTGAATTTGTTTTTTATAGACACTAACGACTTCCTTGTCAGTTTCTGCTTGGTCCTTTTCATCATTTAATTTGATTGACATTTCTTCCTGCATACGATCTAAATCTTGAAATATGGCTACTTCCAGTGTGTCTAAATGCTGTAGTATATTGGACTTGAACCTCTTTATGGACTTTTTAACATCTTCGACATTTCCTTTAATGGAGGTTGTATTAGCTATCCTATCTTCTGATATGCTTGTTAGAGTTTCGATAGCATGATCAATCTCCGTTTCTACATCCTTAAAATTTTGTGATGTTTTTACATTTGTAGAACATGTTTTGATGGTGTGTATCTTACAGGATCTATGCAGTTTAGTTGACATGCATTCATTACAACATATTGCATTGTGGTCTTTACAAAAATATTCAAAAGGATGACCTTCATGCTTCTCGCAAAAATGGATCCCTGTCAGTGGATTTGAATGACAGGAATGTGCAACCTGTAAATCTATAATGTGATGACGCTTGGTTGCTTTCATTGACAAATGACAATCGGTACATGTCTGGCACATTGATTCTTCACAATCGGTACACCATTTTGATGCCTCTGTCTTTTTTTTTCTTTGAGAACATGGTTCACATGACCACGATGCGGCTGTTGCCATGACAGTTCTACAAAGGAAAAAAAAGCTTAAAGCTTATATGAAAGAAAGAAGATATAATGCAGACTTTAAATAAGAAAATGGGGAATTTTGAAATCAAATACTAGTAACAATATTTATAATGCTTTCTGTTTGAACTCAACACAGCCCCAAATGGGTCGTAAGCTAGCACGTGGTCCAGTACATAACCTTTAATAAAAAAAAAATTCTGTTAGGCATTTTTGAACAAAGAAATGTGTGCCCCCTTCATACGGACACTTTGTCCGAGATTACTCTGACGTCCAACGGCTGTTTTACCAGAAACAGCCGTTGGACATCAGAGAAATATCGGACTAACTGACACTAAAACCTAAATAGTAAATACTCGATAAGCCAAGTGATATTTGATTATCAGCTCATATATACTAGCAAAGTCAGTTAACCGATCGTGAGGGGGATAGATCGTAAGACTTAAACACGAGCTCAATCATGATATATTTGGCATACTTGATCATACTTGTATATATAAAGGAGGGGGATGACAGGGGTAAGGGAGACAGGGAGAAAGGGGGTAGGAGAAAGGAGAAAGGGGTGGGAGAAAGGAGAAAGGGGTAGGAGAAAGGAGAGGAAGGCTGGGAGAAAGGAGAAAAAATAAAATATCTCTCCTTTTAAATTTTGTTCTAATATTTCAAGAAAAAATATCTCAAAAAGAGATGTTTTATTGTAATGGGAGAAAGGAGAACGGGGGTAGGAGAAAGGAGAAGAGTGGTGGGAGAAGGGAGAAGGGTACCCCCTGTCCCCCCTCATAAAGCGTCACAAAGTATTGAACGGTATTAATTTAGCCAAAACTAAAGGGAACACAAAAGTGATTATTTGTGTTCTGATCGCGGTTTTAATTGTCTTTTTTAAATTTTTAACTGATCGGGGCTATTAAAGGTGTAAGGGTGTTTTCATGTATGCTAACATTCATGTATGATGTTGAACCAATAGAATTATCAACCATTTTTTTTAATGATATTCAAATAAGTTATATTTTAATGTAATCATAAAAATGACAGCAAATGACATGTATTTTTCTTCAGAAGTATTTTTGGAGTGAATTTCTTCTCCTTTTAATTTTTTATTTGATAAATCCTTGACCTTATACTCATTTTTTTCTTCTGGAGAACGCAAATATCTCAAACAAAATTCTCTACAGGACTCAGAGAGAAAATAATAGTTTTTGTTCGCTACAGCATGGTGACATTTGGTGTGGTTAATCCAACCACTGCCCCTTTTGAACTTTCTGTTTACTGATGTTATTGTTATTGTTTACGGTAAATTATAAATAGATTCTACAACCGCATATGTGGGTCAATGACCAGAAAAATCAATAACATTTTATTTAACATGATTTGTTTACAAAAGTCAAACAATCATCTGTAACTTAAAGAAGACTTTTCAATTATATGCAAAACATATACAAAAAAGCTGATGCTATAGAATAATCTGGGTAAAAATTACCTTTTCTTTCACCACACCAGCGTGTACATTTGTGCATTATACATGTTCAAGGGAAATAACTTGTGAAAATATTGTCGATTTTATTGATTTGCAGTGAGAAAATTTAGACAGAAGATTGTTATTCCTATAGACAAGTATTAAAAGATACAAATAAAACAAGCCCTTTAACTAACGATTTAAGGTTTGTTTTGTTTTTATAAATAACTTAGATAGACCCGTTCTTAAAAGATAGGAACTCTGAAATCTGACTTATTTAAAAAGATGCATTCGCTATAGCAGCCTATAACGAATATAAATCTTACAATAACCGGTTACCCTAGTCAAATTCGATGCAAGACGTAACGGCCATACTACCATGACGGCCATAGGATGAAACGGCCATACCCCGAAAAGATGAAACGGCCATAGTACAAAAACGGCCATACTTTGTAAAGACGTATTTTTTTTTTTTTATAAATGTTATAGATGAATTATTTTGATAATTATAGATGGTTATTATAACTTTTAAATAAATTATACTGTTTTTACATTATTTTTCATCTTAATTTTTGTTATATCATTTGTTTACTCATTATATATTTACGTAAATGAATGTGTTTATAAATCTAATAAAATATTAAAATATCATATTGTTTTCTAAATGATTGTTTGATATCTTGCGTATAGCAAATAGAACGAAATGAACAAATATTAATGATATAGCCCATATCCGAATGGGAGACTAATTTCTGTCATAATTAAAACAATGAGTTAAGTTTTGAAATATAAAACAAGGTAATCAGCTGTAATCAAGTAATGATTAAGTTGGAAATTTAAGAAGATTGTTGATTGCTTATTATTACCTCTTTGATGAACACAAGTATTAATTATGCTTAAATTGTCAAGAAATTGTAAAGGGAATACAATTCAAGATCACTATAAAAACACAACTCCCAAGCTGAGTTCAAGCGGAGTGAAAACATACATTTGGTAGTGAGATTCTTGTAAAAATACAAGCTGTTTGAGCAGTCTTTTTGATGTACCGACCAAGAAAGGATGCAAGCGATAGTGACAATTGTTTAAGAATTGAATGCTCTTTTTTGTAAATTTATTGGGGTGTAAAAGCGTTGACCGAAGTACATTTTGTATGAAGCGCGGAAGCGCTTCATACTAAAAATGTGCGCACGGTCAACGCTTTTACAACCCTATAAAGTTACAAAAAAAAGCATTCAATACTTATAATTACATTTTTACCTATAGGATCATGAAAACACGCCTTTATCAAGTTTTTATTTTATTTACCTGTGCACTTTATTGTTGGACCTCGTGTCATCACGAATGAGAAGTTTTATTGAGTGATACAACTGCTTAAGGAGTAACACATGATGTGCAGTTAGCCAATCAGAATAACGTATTGTGATGAAACATACATCTAATGTAATTATAAACAAATATAAGCTTAAATTACTTTAAAATAAAGGGCGAGATAAGCCCCAAGACCTGTTAAATTCCCATTGTTATACTTTGTGTTAAAGGGGCGAAATAAGCTCAATCCCTATTTTTGCCCTTAAAAAAAAAAAGTCGTACCCTTGTGTGCTATGTGACCAGCAAGTCCGACCAAGACAACATGCTCTCCAATGTGAAGATTGTGATAAATGGCAACACAGGCTTTGCAATACAGGTATTTACAAATTTATTATTAATTTAGTTTTTCCTTTGAATCATATTTCGTACTTTCGGTCATATTTGATACATTTTGTTTTACTTTAATATGGGTTACGACCCTTCCCTGATAAGAATTAAATCTGTATTAAGTGTTATTTGCATTACACCATTGTCCAATAAATGGACAATAGGTATCAATTAATAGATATAAAAAGAAGATGTGGTTTGATTGCGGTATGATTCCCAATGAGGCAACTATCCATCAGAGTCCAAATGATACAGAAATTAACAACTATAGGTCACCTCACTACGGCCGTCATGGAAGTATGGCCGTCGCGTCTCGAAAGCGTCAAATTACTCATGGGATTCTAATATACTGGATATTACGTGATATATCTATCAGCAAAAACTTTAAAAAAGAAAAAAAAATATATTTGAATAAAAAGTCTCCGGAAGAACTTTCTCCAGACATAGCTAGACATAAAAACAATTATTCAAAAGATACTGGGAAACTCAGCACACATTTTGAATTCAAATTAGCTTTTAATTACGAAGTTACTTAAGGGGGTTCGCGGGTCTAAATCATTTATATAGGATTTCTCTATATTTTTCTATAAATGAACTTTATCTTATAGTTAATAGAAAAATAAAATAAAAAAGTGGGGTCACCGTTCATTTGCGCTCACAATCTGCCTTCGAAAGAAGCATACATTTTTGTAAATGTGTTTTTTTTTCTGTTGAAGTAATAGGAGAAATAAAGGTAATATCGAAATAAAAAAAAGAAATTTATTACAGAAATCGCTAAAATTTTACAATAATTTAGTTTAAGTACAGCTTATATGGAAATGATATGAAAAAAGATAGGTCACCGATGAGTTGAAAAAGATATTTCAATTTTAGAGCCAAAAAATGGCATTTTTCCACCAAAGGGAGATAATTTGGAACTTTTTCAATGATGTATACATTTTGAAAGTCATCTGGGGCCAACACAAATTGATTGTTTTGAATGATTTTTGTACCATATGATAAAGTAACAACTACAAAAGGAAATAAATAAAATTTGTAATGAAAAACAAATGTTTGATTTTTTTCTGAAATTTTTATACCCTCGAGCCTCCTTAAATAGGAAAAGTTCTAACTTTAAAAATAAAATTGACTAAGTAACCTCAATTTGAGAATAGAAACTGGTAGAAATGAACGAAAACTAAATTTTAACCCGACAGAAAACGAGCTGTATTTTGTTTTAGAGTCCCCTCACATGGCTAAATAACTCAAAAAGATAACAATTCTTACAAAATTAATTTCAAAAGTTTCCAAATTTGAGAGACATAGGTTTAGAAAAATCTCTTTATCTGGATAATGATACAGATTTTAGTTTGTACGATTATACCCAAATAAACATTTCCGATTCAGACAGGAAAAGATACAAAGTTAAGATAAACAAATAGAGTTATTCCTCTTTGTAGGGCCTACATATTTCCATATTTGTTACAATCAGTATTCATGTATGTTAGATTGTATGTGATGTTTGTGTGAATATTGTATGAGCTTTGTGATTTTTGTTCATTTATATGCTCTATATATATATATGAACCCTTTGATTAGGACTAAAGATATTTGATTTGATTTGACAAGTCGAAAACAAACTGACACTCACAACCACAAGGCTAAAACAGAAAAAGACAAGCAGACAAACAATAGTACAAAAAATTCATAATCGAAAACTAAAGACTTAACAACAAGGCCCTCACCAAAAACTGGGAGTGATTTCAGGTGCTCAGGCAGGGTAGGCAGATCCTGTGACACATGTGGCAGCCGTCGTGTTGATAGTACGAACCCGGTAATAAGTCTAATACGGTAAGTCACATTCGGGAAAGGGGGACAGGATAGTCATTGCGACATAAGGAACATATCTGCTATCATCTGTAAAACGGATTTTCAATAACGGTCAACCACCTCGTGATGGCGTCCGTAAAACCTACGAACGGATGATCTCAATTTCACCACTTGGAACTCTTAACTTTACTTTAATAGCTTCCTTGTGAGCAACAATCCTTTATCAAGGAACTTGAGATAAGAAATACAAGACCTAAAATATCGTATCAACTGGGAGATAAATACTCTGTATGCAGCCGCTGCTGGAATGTTGCTACATAGAAATGGAAAGTTCACAATTTGGAAGCTGACACATCATCATTTATCGGAAATTTGGTTTTCAACCTACCCTCATTGTAAATTTAAAAATGTGAGTCAAGATATGAGACAGACGTTTAAACAGTTATTGTACCAAAATAATTTGAATATGAACTACAAATGTATATTTTATTGTCTCATTGCCATAAGAGTAATTATCAGATGTATATACTTACTTATTAATATGTCATTATTTAGAGCTCTGTACACAAATGTGCTTGAAAACAATGTTCTCGGTAACTGGCCATTTGAGATGGTGTAAATTTATATAAGGATATTGACGGGGGAGGGGAGGGGGGAATGCTTTAAAGAACATCTGATAATTTTATCTTCGTTCCAAAAGAACTGAAATGCAACGGAGTTAACTAACTTCTTAAAAGCTTTATATGTTAGAAGGTGGTAGACCTGGATGCTTCACACTATATATATAGATGCCTTATGTTACGAGATTTCCGTCTGTCACATGTCCGTTGTTATTGACCTTATTTTTATGGTTCAGAGACTACTTGAAAAAAATTAAGGTTTTTTGTAATGTTAATTTCTTTCTTATTATGAGTAATAGGATAACTATATTTGGTATGTGCGTACCTCGCAAGGTCCTCAAGGCTGTCGGGCAGTTTTCACTTGACCTCGACCTCTTTTCATGGTTCAGTGAACAAGGTTATGTTTTGATGGTCAAGTTCATATCACAGATACTATAATTAATAGGTCTACTATATTTGGTGTATGAAGGATTGTAAGGTGTACATGTCCAACTGGCAGGTGTCATCTCATCTCGACCTCATTCATGGTTCAGTGGTTATAATAATTTCAGCTTCTTCTATTCTAAACATTCTCAATTTAGGAGTTAAAACAAAGAGAAGTTGGCTCAGACTATGTAATATTAGATAATAGACTTATAAACTAAGGATTTTCTTATCCCAGGCATAGATAACCTTAGTCGTATTTGGCACAACTTTTTGAAATTTTGGATCCTCAATGCTCTTCAACTTTGTACCTGTTTGGCTTTATAAATATTTTGATATGAGCGTCACTGATGAGTCTTATGTAGACGAAACGCGCGTGTGGCGTACTGAATTATAATCCTGGTACCTTTGATAACTATTATCTATGTGTATACTAGATGCACATTTTGTTTACAAAAGACTCATCAGTGATGCTCAAAAAAGAATTTTAAAAGGCCAAATCAAAGTCGAAGTTGAAAATCATTTAGGACGCAAAAATTCTGAAAGGTTTTGCCAATTACATCTAAGATAATCTATTTCATTGAATTGTTCGAAAAAACTTAGAATCTTCTACTCAAAGATTTGTGAAATGCTTATTTATAAAGATACACGATTTATATTCATGTCACATGAACATGTTCTTATACTGATATTCTTGTAATATTTCCCACTGGATGTCTAATCTGTGATCTGTTATTTTTGTTCTTTGTAAAATGTTTTTTTTTTCCTAAGACAAATTGATAAAACAATATCAATAGAATTATTGTTTTCTTTATATCATTGAAAAAATAGGTGTTTTTTCATCGAAGTTGTAAAAAAATCAATTGTCATGGCAAAAAAACTCTTTAAAGTTGTTCAGATCAAAGTCCTTAAATGTCGAAGGATTGCATTGTCCATTTTATTCAGGTTATTAATAGGTTTATATATTTAATAGCTGATCTTTGAAACTCAAATTAGAATTGCATGTTTAAATCTCTTTAATGAATTACCGAAGTCGTTACGGTAGCGAAATGCCTTCCAGTTTTAAAACCGTTTTCCTGGCATTTGAAACATCCGAACTATTTAAAAGTACCCTTTAGCGTTTAAAGATAAAAATCAATTGAAAGACATGCATGCTATATCATGCTGTTTCATTGTGTTACAAATTTATAGTTACAAGATGGTTATCTATGAAAATCTATTGCTTATTGAACACTTATTGATTACAATATAAAGATATAATAGATCAACGACTTTCATCCATGAACTGCAGATATATTTCTGAGCAAATAAATTTATAATCTGGAAATACGCGACCAATCTGTTTGCAGTTTAGCAGTTAATCGGCGATACATATGTGACGCAATAATCATGATTTGAACGTTTAAAATTTAATCTGGTAATACTCGACCAATTTGTGTGCAGTTTGTAGTAAATCGGCGATACATATGTGACGCAATAATCATGATTTGAAATTTAATTTGTCAAATATTTGAACATCCAAATACCAAAAAGACAAAATGACAAATGGAACATTAGTATATATACACGACGAAGAGATAGAAGCTTGGATTGATGACGCAACATGGATCTTAACAAGTTCTTTCATAATTTTTACAATGCAGTCAGGTTAGTAAATAGTTTACTTTTATAAATTGTTACTTGGATGGAGAGTTGTCTCATTGGCACTAATACCACATCTTCCTATATCTTATCCTATATATTACATGTAATTTAAATATATTCAAGTATCAAAAGTATGGGTTTGCTCATTGTTGAAGACCGTACGATGACTTATAGTTGTTAACCTGTAAGTCATTTTGTCACTGGTGGAGACTTATCTCATTGGCAATCATAGAACATCCTATTTCTATAAAAGCTATCATATCTTTTCGCGAAAGAAAAATACGTGATAAAGAAATTATAATTTTCAATATAAACTTGAAAGTACATTCTATATTTAGGGTTAATAGTTTGTAAAGGTGTACTGATATGCTTTGATAGTTGTTGAATATAATTAGAGATTAGATGATAAAAAAAGAAGCATAATCATATAGACTTTTCTGATTTAAAAATATTTACCGTCAGGCAACCATTTGAAAGCCATATTTATGATAGAAAAATTATTTTACATTGTACTCTATAATTACTGATATATGTAACTAAGTGTGAGTTCATAAACATATTTTATTGTTCAAAAATGACAAATAGATTAGACACAAGTTTTTCAACTTTGAAAAGTCTTCTGCAAAACTAAGTGTCGATTTCTCAACCTCTACGGTGGATCAAATTTTGCTTTTAACCCTAGAGAAATATATAGTAACGTGTTGCAGATGCAAAAATATTTTCCTTTTTCGAGTATTTTGAAACCTGATCTTGAATTCAAAAATTATGTTGAACAACAACACAAATTTAGATATGCACACTTCCATTACAGTATTGCAGTATTCATTAAAAGCTATGTGGAAGCTCTGATGCGAATACATATTGAAAAATTCTCAGGTGAAAATCTCTCCACAATAAAGCTGAGACAGTTTCTTATTGTGGAATTAATGCAAATTATTTTACCCGACATTCAACAACGGAAGTCATTTTCTATTAGTGCCTTGGAAACATTTGTTGATTTTTTTTTTCTTCATCAGTAAAAAAACTTGTTTCTTAGTGATTCATAGGTTTCAATTTGTAGTTATAGAGGTCTCAAAAAAGACTCTGTTTAAAAAAAATCGATAAAAAGGTTTCAATTTGTAGGTACAAAAAAGAATCTGTTTAAAAAAACTTTTCACAGGGTGTAATGTGAAATAAAGTCGTCCGACAGACAGTTGTCATCATTCGTCACAACTCGGCCGATTCCGTACCTTCCGATAGGAGTGTAGCGTATTCTACCGAGGGTTGTCGATTGTGTTGTCATCTTAGTTAGCAAATTGACACCAAAGTGATACTATATTCATTCAGTACCTATCGATAAAGTGACTGTCTCATAAAAAAATAAACTATATCCAATATTCCCTCATTTTCCAGAGGCTGTCCAAATTTCCCCGACCTTCATCCCTCTATTACAGGACCTACCTATTGTATTTATCGTCAGTTTGTTAGAATCCCGAAGATACATGTAATATTTGCTGCTGGACGTTTCAGCAACCAATATTCAATAAATCATGTATTTCATATTATACCATTAAAATGACACATATTTGAACAGCGGTCGTCCCCATGTTTATTTTTAAAAATTTTTTTTTACTTATTAATTTATTCTTTATCCCAAACTTAGCTTAATTTGAAGAAAAAATATCCATTTTGGTTATGAAGTTAAGTCGACCTCCGTTGGTAAAGTTGCTTGAAATTTTTTATTTTTATTTTGAATTAATTTAAAATTCAATTTATATCAATTCATAATCTGGTATTTAATGTGTCTCTTGAGGGAAATGAAGATGTTGAGGTCGTTTATAATAATTAATTTTTTAATCGGAAAAGGAGATGAGCACGATGAACCTAAGCTTCCATCAATAATTGATATTATATCAAATTGAAAAAGAGATTAATATCTAGATATATTATATGATGACTGGCATCCAAAATCTCCTTAAATTAAAAGGTAATAAGTTTCAGTAATATCCATTAGGAAACGGTTCTGTTTAATGAAATGGTGTACATTTAATTATATAAAAGTATAATGGCTGTATATAATAATTATTCATATTTTTAAGTACGTCTTGGCATAGATAATAAAATATATTGTACACATTTAGATCTTGAAAAATAAAGATACTGTTTATCAACACTGACAGGTCTTTTGTTGAACACCATACGTTGACCTCTATGTGTCTTCTTGTTTTGTGTTGTTGATTTGCTGTCTCTTTGACGTTAATTCTTTATCTTTACTTCTAAACCAACATTTATATGAAACCCATACATTCAAGTTTTGTCAGAAGGCAGGATTTTTTGCTGTCTTTCATATTGCGAAAAAAAACCTGCGATCTTATAAGATGTGTGGTGAACTTATTTATATGAAACAATATTTAAAACACGGTTATACGAATACTGATCGAAATACTATATATTGGTAATCGTTTTAAATAACCTGACCCGAAGCTGACCAATATAGATGGACAAAAACCGGTACTTTGTTTGATATAACTAAGAGTTATTTGCATTCTCATTTACATATTCAAACATAATGGCTTGAAGCATTATCCTTCTTTTGACACATCCATTTGTTATACAGTCGAACTACAGTTCCTCATTGGTACTTTTTACTAGAATATACAGAAATCTTGGTTCCGAAATGTTTGGTTAAATTTAGTTAATCATTGCTAGATTCTATACCGGCCCGCAGGCTTTATTGGAATATTTCCTAAGCACCTTACGCAATGACCCTAGTGCAAGGTTTGTCCTTAATATATAATTCATAAGCACATTATGAAGCAAAGTTGAAATGCAAAGTTCACTAGAAAAAGTCTTCTATTATGGTATTGCATAAATCAAATTTATACCATGTATGACCTTTGGTCAATCCTTATACTTTCTAGCAAACTATAGATATATGACTTATGCGGCCATTTTAAATTGTCCATTAGATTCAAGAAGACGAAACATTTTTGCGCAGTCTGTTTGACCAATGTGTTCAATACATGTATATGTTGTATCCAATAATGCATATTTATACATGATAAAAGTTCATCATATCCAGTCACAAAGGATAATTGCTTAAATGATGCTTTGCTTTTTCTAAAATATAAGTTAGGGTTAAAATCTCATTTGACATTGACTCTACATTTATATAATTTTTTTAACTCAACAAATACCACTATGATAGAATTCCAGCCTCGTTTTTGATTTTGATAGGATTTGGTCTGTTAGAAAGTGGAATGTCCAGCAAGAAGAATGAGGTAAACATTATGATAAAGAACGTGGTAGACGTGGTGTTTGGTACACTGACATATTGGGCAGTAGGATATGGACTGACTTTTGGCACGGGTGAAGGCGCCAATTGGTTTACTGGAGTTGGGTCCTTCTTTTTAGACCCTGGTAAGAATATTACGAATGTTCATTGTTCGTATCGTATTCTTCTTGCACTTTATATATTAGACAAGAATTGGAAGGGTAAAAAAAGATATAAGACTTCGCTAAGTAATATTTTGATTGGAATAACTTTAAATTGAAATAGTTTGGCACTACTTTCGATACGCGATATTGGTTAGTGTAACACATAAAGCGTCCGTTTTAACATGAACGATACATGCATTAGTTAGAAAAAGAGAATAAATTATACAAAAAATATACAGAAAGGTTCAAACATTACATTTATATTTCAAAAATTATAATTCATTGTTTTAATTTTGTAATTATATTATGTTTTTTAGACGAGGAGACCATGGGTACAGAGTTTTCCAAATTCATATTTCAAGCCTCGTTTTGTACAACAGCTACTACCATAGTATCAGGTAGGACTACAATTCAATTGTAAAGTAAAATGTACTGTTATATTAAAGTTTTAGTAATGCTATACGCTAAACATTATTAACTTTGAGTAAAGCACGATTAAATTGTAAAATAAATTTCTTAAATATTGATAAATTTCTAAATATATTTACACCAACACATTACAGTTCATGATTTTTTTTTCAAATCTCATGACATATACCTTTTCCATCTATCATTATTTATTTTCATTTGTTATTTAGCTTTTAAGTTTATTTGTTATAAATAAATTATGTTCGACATATAAACAACCGAACGAAAAAGAGGGGCAAGTGCGGATAACTAATTTTTATGTCTTTCCTTAAAACAGGAGCAATAGCAGAAAGAACTAAACTGACTGCCTATATTGCTTTTTGCTTGCTGAACACCGTTGTTTACAGTTTCCCTGCTCACTGGGTGTGGTCAAAGGATGGGTGGTTGAAAAAGATGGACGTAGTAGATGTTGCAGGTGTTGGACCGGTTCATTTAGTTGGAGGTGTGACAGCACTTGTAGCCGCAATTATGGTGAAACCAAGATATGGAAGATTCTCGGACGACCAAGTGACTATACATGGAAACTCTGTTAATGCTGTTCTTGGATTGTTTATTTTATGGTGATCATTTTTTGTTCTTTTAAGGATAAATGTATATCATGAATAAAAGGATACAGGGTGGTATATGTCAATAATGTTCAACAACAAAAAAGAAAGACCTTCAACAATAGCGAATCACACAGAAACAAGTAGTGACTATCAATGACCTACCATCAACATCAAATTACCAAAAATGAAAAACAAAAATGAGAATGGAAAAACTGGGGTTGTGCCAAAGAGTCAACAACCAGACCAACGAGCAAAAAACACCATATAAGGCTTCCAAAAGTTCAACGTATCGAGATAATCCCGAATCTGGGGCCGGGGTTGAGCTTGCCCCTAAACAACATAATGTTTACGGACGTAACACTAAGCTTCGATTACATATAACTGAACCAAAATTACAAGAACAAGGTTTTGTGATGCTCTTATAATAAAGATAAATCCTATTTAACAGTTTGTTTTATTTTAGGTGGGGATGGTTAGGATTCAACTGCGGGAGTACATTTGGAATCAGTGGAGGCAAATGGAAAATTGCTGCAAGGTAGCTACCTATTTATACTCAAAGTCGCTAAATATCTGCGAAAAGTCAGACATAAAACAATTTATTGTTAAAGGGTGTGCTTATTATGCATACTTTTTTCAATCGCTAAACTCAACTTAAAATACATGAACTCGAGGATTTTTATATTTTTGCAATACCTTAAACTTTGAGTCTCCCCGATCCATTTAGTTTTAACTATGACAGGATTTAAGTTCTGTTTCCCCCGAATGTGGCATGGCATACAAATTGTACCAAATGTAAACTATCATAAAAAGAAGTTTATAAATATTGTGTTTTTGAATACCTTTCAAGACTGAGTATGATACAGGTATATGATTGGGGGGAGGTGGAGGGTAGTATTTGCGAAATATTCCAGTCGAAAAATCGTCAGACGTTAAAAAACCTGAGCCGAAGGACATTCCTATTCATGACTGGTAATTTTCGGAAATACCCATCATAGACATGATTGTGGTATATCTGTTTGATTGCATTGACTATCAATAGCCTTGGTTAAATAAAACATTTCCGTCATTCTTTGGCTATCAATGAAGAGTCTCTCTAAAGGTTTAAAGGTATATACGTTTTGGCAAATACCAAGACAGAAAGGGTAAAAAACATATAAATGAGAGTATCTGTACCTCGACGATGTCCATGGGCTAAAAGAAAATATATCGAACATATACACTGGCTATCAACTAATAAAAATGATGTAATACAATTTATAAATCAGGGGCCGTGTCAATGAAAGTATCCTAGGATATGTCCTAAGATAGGTCTTAGGAAATTATTTAGGATGGTCTTAGGACGTGTCTGAGACATGTCTTAGGATGTAAAACAAAGCTGTCTTAGAACAGTCCTAACTACGATGGTCCTAGGACCATCCTAACACATATATATTTAATTGAAAAAAATATATAGAGATTTCTATGACATAGATTGTATTGTAATTTAATATTTATATGTTATGTAAATTAAAGAGAGGGAGGATGACTTTTATATGGAAAACAATTAACGCAAAATAAAAGTTAAAGATTTAACGTAATACTAATAAATACGTTATTTAAAAATATGATGGAAGCTATAAATGATTTAAATACGAAAACAAAAGTAAATAGTCACAAAACTTTGTTAAATGCGATATTCGTGCTGCAATTTTAGTACGTAAACTAGTTTTGTCCTTAGGTCCACTCGATTTCATTATACATGACTTGTATCGAATGAGGATAAGTTAAAAAGAAGTAATTTTTTCCCATATTTAAATTTTTATTGCACCGTTTTGGTAAGTCGAAAAAAAGTTGCTTTACTGATAGTATTTTTTAGGCTTCAAAAAAGGCAGCCAAAATAATTTAATGTAATACAATTGAATCTTTAACAAAAATTGGAAGAAAAAAATGTTTTATCAATTTAATTCTTATAACAGTTTGATAGTTTAATATTGTATTAGTATTTTTAGTATTGAGTTTATGCCATATTTGCTGTTTTTGTTACGTTTTAGGACATTGTAACCTTTAGGACTATCCTAAGACACCTATTTGTATGTCCTAACTTTAGGACCAAATTTAGGACATATCTTATTTAAGGAGACTTTCGTTAACCTGACTTAGGACTAAGACGGGTCCTAATACCATCCTAAGACATGTCCTAGTCCTAGGACAGCTTCGTTGACACAGCCCCTGTGTTTCATTCTTTGGCTTTAACTTTAATTTTCTTTTCTTTTCTTTTCTTCTTTATGTAATGCTTATATATATTCTAATTTTTAAAAAAAGCTAACAAGCCTTTTTCACATGCAAAATCTCAATTGACATAAATTACACTTTACAATAGCAAGATTATCAAAGTTCTGCACGTATACGAATGGTTAGATCTAGTAGCGATTTCAAAACATTTTACCATGTTCTGAGAATGACAATCATGCATAAAGTTACCCGATCTATTCTTTTGTATCAATGATTTAAACTAGCTAATCCTTCATTGCAAATCAATTCATCAATCGACAATACAATTGTTCTTTTTACGTATTTACTAATTTCAAAATTTTCTTTGAAAAACTAACATGAAAAATCACCTTCAACCATGCCCAATTCAAATGTTTATTGTAGAATAGACTTATGTTTCTATTCTTAAGGCCAGTGCATATGATGAACTCTGAAGAAAGAATTGTAAAATAGACGCATATTTCCATTGTGAAGGCCAATAATATTAATGATGACTGAACAAAGCACTGAGAAATATTTTATGTCAACTAAATCCATCTACAATTGTTGGTTTGTTTTTGAAAATCAGAAATCAAACTTCTTTTATATAATTCCCTAACTGACAGTCAAATGTCATGTAAAGGTTCAAGTACATTCTTACTTGGTTAATCCTGCTGCCTCTTGGTGGAGCATAGGTCACTTCAAGTTCACGGTACATGTAAAAGATTGTGAAGTTGCGTTTACATTTGATTATTGTTATATACTCATGTCTTTAACAGAAATCGTCGTAATTTTTTTGTATTCTTTCCTTTTGATTGAAAGCCTGCATTGACAAGGTCAGAGCTAAACTGAAGGCTGGGGCGTCACTAACCCCCCCCCCCCCAAAAAAAAATATCCACCCTTTATATTCTAATTGCGTTAATCCGGATTTAAAAGGTCATGAAATGATATAATTAACATATTATTATTAAAAAAATTAATTTGCTCGATTAACCTTGAAGTTAAGACTAATAAAAATTAGCGGAATGCTCGATAGAAAAGATATTTTACTATATAGTATGTTAATAACCCTTACAGTTTGTTTTACTTTTCTTTATATTTTGTTTTACAGATCCGCTGCTACGACAATTTTATCTTCTTGTAGCGGAGGTGTAATGGCTTTCTTATTGAGGTAAATTTTCATTCTTTTACTAGTTAACTGAGAAGATTGTATTCGCATGATCTTTTGAACTTTTATAAAGCATATTTTAGTAATTTACGTAGTGTATAGTATCTATATGAAATTCCTACATATTTTGCACGGTGTTATGTAAATAGAACTTTATTCGTAATCTGAATTTTAACTCTGGACTATATTACTATTTATATTTTTTCCCCTTTCTTTTCTCTTTTTATATATAGAAGTATATAATATCGCAAAATTGAATTGCCAAAAATGTTTGGTGCAAAAAGGTTGATCAATAACTTCTAGATTACGATTTTCATTAGGAAACTGTAATGCTTCTTTTGCTATGCTTTTACAATAGAATAGATGCATGCTTTAAGCCAATATAAAGCTTGTTTTAGCATTTTCTTTAAAGGATTGAATTACTTTTAGATTGATATGCATGTTTCGACTTACTAGTATCTTATCCGTCTTTCGGTTATTTTCTCTGCTTCGGGTCTATGCAGCATAAACCACACTTACACATGCAAATTAATAGCCTAATGCGGCACCTGTTTCGGTGTTTTCTTCTTGATTAATTGATTTAGAAATCTAACAATTTAATGTTACGGTGAAGCCGATTACAGAAAGATTAAGGATAGCATATTAAGGATAGCATCCTAAGTTTCTGCATGAAATTGGTTTTTAGGTTAATTAAAATAATCATAAAAACAAATTTAAAAAGGTATTTCAAAATCATGCTGGTGGTTTTGGTCACACCTGGGTCTTTATTCTTTGACTCTCGATGGTTCCTTGTGAACGATACTACTGAGATGACAAAGAAAGATCTCCAGAGTTAATGATGGAAGTGTTTAACGACCTTGACTGGATGTACATCCCTCGCACGGTCGGCTCGGTGTTTGGTTTGGGCGATTGGTGAGCTTTGAATAATTTTTTGCCATCGGTCAGGAACAGATGGAGGACGCCATTTTGGTAGGTCGCCATCTTGGTTTTGTGAGTTGTTTTGGTTTTCTTTTGTTGACTATTTTTGTGTTATTTCTTCACAACGGCTGCTTTCAGGGCCAGATTGGTCAGCTTGGCAGCCCGCTAACCTCGATGATGGAGTACTGGTTGATGAGTCTCGGACGTAGTATTAAAGATGACAGGAAGCATTATCGGGACCAAAACCACGAGGTAGTGAAATGAAGGTCCATCATTTAACACCTAGGATACAGCCCTCGGACGTCAATCGGCATTACACTCCCCATCTACAATGGGTTTTGGAGTGCATTTTGACGCGGGAATATGCCAACTACAACGTTTACTGTACAGTGTTGGATTGGTTTCTGTAATCTAAAGTAGTATGTCGTTGATCCATCCACAAGTAAACCCTCATCGAAGATAGCGGGTAAAGTAGAGCTGGCCCAGCACGTCCGTTCAGCTGTAATGACTGAGACGTGACTGGATTGGATTGGATTGAATTGGATTGTATCTCCAGAGTAGCCTGAGATCCAGTCTTATATATCTCGGCCTACTAAGGCGAGACATTTTGGGATTAGAACAGGATTCCAGTATACATTGTTTTGATTGTTTATCAAATTGCGTAACATACTTGTAATCTGTTTGGGGCCGACTCGAAACACTATCATTTGAAATATATTTATCGATAGGTCGTCTACGTTATTTTCAAATTTTTTTTGAACTGGTTTTACATATCATTTATATTTATTTTACCTACAGCAAAATTGTAAACAGGACAAGTAGTCATGAATACAGCTATGGGTAAATAAAACCTTGCATCTGGAACCAGTACATTCATGTATTACATGTAGTCCAAACTTGCATGAAGTATCGCAGAGTTTTGTTAGCGAACATTTAAAGAACAAAAACTGAAAATCCTTCCAGCACATATTTACAAAATCAATAACGTTTACTAAAAACTAATTTTGAAACATTTCTGTTAGGAGAAAACGAAGTTACAATTTCGTCTTTAATGTAAATTCAAAATCTCAAAATGTCTATATATTATTTAACGATTGTCAGCACAAAAAGAATTTCATACATTTTACTTAATTTTCTTTTCTCCATTTGATGCACAATCAATAGCTAAAAAAATTCGCTTCTGCTGTTTATTTACAAATAAGGTTAGGATTTTTTACAAAATGGACAGAAAAAATCTCTTTTTCATATAAAGGGGCATAAACAATAGATATTTTGCTTTTCTTTCTTTTTTTGTTGTAAAACTATAAAACACTTCAGTTCTTGATTTGACATGTTAATCTAAGTTTTCTCACTGAAATTGATTATCATTTTATAAATAAAACAAGAATTCAAATGAAAACTAAGTAGAACTTCGAATATATGTAGCTGTTTGAGCTGTACTGCATTATTGTTTTTATTCCTTATTTTTGTTTTGTTTTGTGTTGTTTATTTGTTTTGTTTTGTTGTTTATTGGCACTGCATGGTTTGGTTGTTTGTTTCTTCGTTATTGTTTTTTTTTGTTAGGTTGTTTAACTATATGTACCTGTGTTCGTAAAAACTTCACGTTTTAAATGTTAAATCATTCTAAAGGTGCAAACTATTTGTACTTTGAAGTAAATTGAATTTAAAATTAACGATAATAACAAAGTCTCGTCTATGAATTCGTTGTTGTTATCTCGTGGTTGTTTTTAAGAGTATATTGTTTCATTGAAAGTATAACAAACATGTCACCATTAATATTCCATTTATTTTGTATATCTACATAAGAAATTAGTGTCATTAAGTTCGATCTGCATGTATGCTTTATCTTTATTTATAGATCTGTTCTTTTAATGCATTTATCAGATTCAATTAAATCCACTGCACCTTACGTATTTCCGTTTTATAATTGTTGTTGTGAGTATCGATTGAAATGATTATGAGAAAAAGACTTTGAAAACAAATATTTGTTTCCAAAGTTATTTTAACACAAATAGGATCATTACATAACTTGAAAAAATTTCTTGTTTTTTTATTATTTTTGGACTTTAACTCTGTCCAAATAGCATTATACTGTAGCTCTGAAATAAAATGAAAATATTATCTGTGGTTCTTTTAATTCTGATTTGTCGTTTGAATGTTCAGTGGATTTAAACGTATAAGGAATTAACATCGATTTTGACATAAGTTGATATACTGAGTTGTATTTTTTTTATTATTTGTTTTTATCAGAATTTTAATTATTTCGATGGTGTTACATTGTAATTGAAAATTTCTTTTAATCATTATATGAATTACACCGCTGTTTTGTTACAGTTTCTTATTACACAAGAGGAAATTTGATGTTCAACTGCTAGTGAATGGAATTCTGGGATCACTAGTTAGTATAACAGGTAAATTTTGACAAACTGTCTTAACTTCCCTATATATGCCTCCTTTTTTCTCTGCTCGATGTGTTTTATTGAATATAGGTGAACAGTATTTTGAAAGTTTCGAACCTACGCTTTAAGTCTCAAAATTTCTGCATCATTTTATTGCATATAAGAAAACTATTATTCCTTTTTAACTTTTTAACTCACATGGCCTATAGGGCCAAATGAGCTTTTCTCATCACTTGGCGTCCGTAGTTGTCCGTCGTCCGTTAAATTTTACAAAAATCTTCTCCTCTGAAACTACTAGTCCAAATTTAGCCAAACTTGACCACCATCATCACAAGGGTATCTATGTGTCCGATGACCCCTCCTGCCAACCAAGATGGCAGACATGGCTAAAACTAGAACAAAGGGATAACATTGAGTTTTCATTTGGCTTATATCTCTGAAACTAAAGCATTTATAGCAAATCTGACATGGGGGTAAAATGTTCATCAGATAAGATCTATGTGCCCTGAAACTTTCAGATGAGGCAAGACAACCTGTTGTTTGGTTGCTGTCCCTGAATTGGTAATTTTAAGGAAACTTTGCAGTTTTTGGTTATTATCTGGAATATTGTTATAGATAGAGATAAACTGTTAACAACAATAATGTTTAGCAAAGTAAGATCTACAAATAAGTCAAACATGACCAAAATGGTCAATTGATCCCTTAAGGAGTTATTGCCCTTTATATATATAAAAAAAGAAGATTTGGTATGATTGCCAATGAGACAATTGTACACATACCGCATAGTCAGCTATAAAAGGCCCCGATATGACAATATGTAAATAAATTCAAACGATAAAACTAACGGCTTTATTTATATAAAAAATGAACGAAAAACAAATATGTAACACATAAACAAACGACAACCACTGAATAACAGGCTCCTGACTTGGGACAGGCACATACATAAATAATGTGGCGGGGTTAAAAATGTTAGCGGGATCCCAAACCTCCCCCTAACCTGGGACAGTGGTATACCAGTACAACATAAGAACGAACTATAAAAATCAGTTGAAAAAGGCTTAACTCATCAGATGGACAAAAATACAATTGGACGTGACATTTTTTAACAATTTTTCTTAAATTTTTGTATTAAATCTTACTTCTCTTCTGAAACTACCGTGCCAAATTTAACCATACTTGGCCACACTCATTATAAGGGTATTTAGTTTAAAAAAAAATATGTCCGATGACCCCGCCCACCAATCAAGATGGCCGACATGGGTTAAAATAGTACATAGGGATAAAATGCAGTTTTTGGCTTATATCTCTGAAGCTAAAGCATTTAGAGAAAAACTGACAATGGGGTAAACATGTTCATCAGGTTAAGATCTATCTGTCCTGAAATTTTTAGACGAATCAGACTAGCTGTTGTTGGGTTGCTGCCCCTGAATTAGTATTTTTAAGGCTGGTGAAATTTTGCAGTTTTTGGTTATTATCTGGAATATTGTTATAGATAAATATAAACTGTTAACAGTAATAATGTTCAGCAAAGTAAGATCTACAAATAAATCAACATGACCAAAATGGTCAATTAACCCCATAAGGATTTGTTGCCCATTAAAGTCAAATTTAACACTTTTTCTTAAATTTTTGAAATGTTTTACAAAAGTAGTCTCCTGAAATAACTAAGGCAAATTCAAACAATTAGCATAAGGGTATCTAGTTTAAAATATGGGTCCGATTACCCTGACTGCCAACCAACATGGCAGAGCCAGACATGACTAAAATAAAAACTTAGAGAAAATATTCAGTTTTTGATTCATATATCTCTGAAACTAAAGAAAAAATATAACGGTTGCGTTATTTCATGCATCAATTGTAAGTAAAAATATCAGTCGAACGACACAGGCTCCTTGGAGCCTCTAGTTAGGAAAAGTATTGTTAATCATTTGAAAATTTAAATAAACGGTTTTCAGCATTTAAAAATGCATACATTGATATTTACAAAAAAAAAAACATGGTACAAAATATGCTGACACTTACTTGACATTGTTTTCAATAAATCACTGATGTCTATTTTATAGGTATATGCGCAGTTACAACTACATGGGCTGCTATCCTCATTGGAGCAGTTGGCGCATGTGTGACTACTTTTGGACAAATAGCTCTAGTCAAGATGAAGGTAGACGACCCAGTTGGCGCAGTAGCAGTTCATTTAATGGGTTCACTGTGGGGGATTTTGTGTTGCGGACTCTTTGGTCTGAAAGATGATATTGAGCACAGTTTTAGTCATCATGATGGACTAGTTTGGGTAAGATGAAGAGGTTGAATTACTGAATAAAGAAAACAAACATGAATGTGTCCATACATTGTAGTACACGGATGCCCCAATCGCACTTATCATTTTATATGTTAAGTGGACCGAGAAATTGGAGTCAAAACTCTAAGTTGGCATTAAGATTATAAAGATCATATCAGAAGGAACATATGAACGAAATTTCAAGGTGATAGGACTTCAACTTCATCAAAAACTTTAACATGACGCGGCACAGACAGACGAATAAACGGACGCACAGACCAGAAAACATAATGCCCATAAATTGGGCATAAAAATGACCTTTCAAAATCTTTATGAATTTGCTCAAAGTATGTGATCTTTAACACTTTACTTACGGTGGCGTACGAGTAATTTTACTGCGAAAGACAACAAGCATTCAGTTTTGAGTTTTTAATGTATCACGACAACATGCTATACTTGAGTGCGGAAGGTCGTGGACTTCAAGTGAATATTAACTGGTTCAAACTAATGGTTTTTAAATTGTCATTTGCTGATTTTCTGGTAAGCATGTTACAGCAGCACGGGAGGAGCACATGTCAGCTCGTCGTTAAAACTGATTGCCATTTGTTAAATATATGATATTATAATTACGCTTAAACATATTCTATTCTAGGGAGGCGGTTTCTACTTACTTGGAGTTCAGACAATGGCTGCAGTCGCGATCATCATATGGTCAGTGGTGACGTCATTTATTGTTCTCAAGTTAATTGACTTGACTATAGGGTTACGACTTACCTTAGAAGAAGAACTTTATGGTGCTGATTATTGCGAACACAACGTTGAACTTCCGCCGGATGTGAAGGAGTATGCCGAATCAGTACTGCGCAGACTGAAGGAAAAATCAGAACGTGAAAAGAAAAGTAAAGGAAACGTCCCACGAGTAGAACTGGTTAATTCAACCCCTGATCATCCGACAGACAACAGTCCTGCACGTGACACAGAGGATCTCATTCTTGAAAACATCAACAAAAGTTCGGACGAGGAGGCCACTGATAACGACGATAAAGTGCGCAAAAAATGCGAACAGAAAGAAAGTGGTAGAACAAACGCAGACGAAAGTCTAAGGCAAAACAATGGTCTGAAAGGAAATATACAGGACGGACAGAAAAGTGCAGGTGGTAACCTAAATAGGAGGAAGAGAGCTCGCAAAACAGTTGTGTTCGCACCCACGAAAAGAGATCAGAAAGTTGAGGGTGGGCAGTGTAATCCTGCATTTGAAAACTGACATTGGTTTTTTTTCAGATACTAGTACTAGTATTTAACTTGAGTAATTCTGTTTAGAATTTTATCAATCGACTGGTTCATATGTTGAAAAAATGTATTTTTGTTTTTTTCTTTCACTTCTTGACGTTTTTCATTAAATGCCGTGATAATATAATATTACTGTTTTTATTTAACTCTTTAATTTTAAAATATACAATTAAAGTTAGAACTGCTTTCACGTGTTGGAAACAGTCAAAAGGTTGTCATTTAATTGGAATACAAGAAGTTGTTTATAGTTCCAAACCTATGTTGACATCTGAATTCTTTGACCGTGAACTTTTTGGTAGAAAATATTACATCTTTTTGTCATTTCCTATTCTGCAATTTAATAAAAACGAAGGTTTCTACTTTTATTATTTGTGTGTCCAATTTTCATATACTAGCAAAAAAGAATCGATATTATGGCACTGCGTTTTTCATAAACTATGAAATTGAATACACTACACCATGCTAATGTCCGTTTATAGATTAAGAAATTATCAAGAATGCCTCATGCAAAGCCGACCTTTGATGGACTAGGCTATCATTGTTAGGTCTATTTTAGTCTTGAAGCTCTTCACATAATACGCACTGACTTGATTTACAGATATTTCGCTCTGAGGTTAATTCAGAAAAGTTCTACCGACGCATACAATTTGTAAAGTTTGTAGACATTTGTAAAAAATATTTTAATACTTTAGCTCTAACAAGAAAAAAAAAGATTTAGTTGTTAACCTTCGTAGTTTAGCAAACAAGACATAAGAACAAACAGTAGTTCAGAACACGTTAAACAGCAAATTAAAGATCGTGTCATTGCACAGAAATTTAAAAGATGTAGTCATTACATGTGTTGTTATGGTTACAAGGAAGTAATTATTTACATAGGCGACAATGGTAGCCTTATTTGGTCCTGCCTTTTCACTATCAAAGATCCGTTTAAAAAAATTTCGAATTCTGAATTATCAACACCTTTGGGGGTAATTGCAATGGTCAAACACATATGGTGCCGCAGCTTTTTTGATAGAAAAATGGCATTTTTTAAGGGTACTCAACGGTTCCGGAATTTTCGAAATAGTATGAATGAAGAACACCCCTTGCTTAATTTGGCACAGAAAATCTTGCTAGTCTTAGAGACTTTTCTCTAAATTTCTCGCTATTTCTACACCAATGGCCAACACTCATTTCTCACTATTTCAATTTTAATTTCTAATTACCAAGGCAGCAGAAAATAAATTTACTTCTACCTATTATCTTGGATGTAAAATCTAGGTGGCGCCAGCGATCTGTATTTACTTCCTTTTAACCTATAGTAACTAATATTATCGTACCTCCTATAGATTTATAGAGATATAATTGGTTAAAGGACTACACGTGGTGACTATGTATATTTGATATAGGGTGTCCTAAAAAATACAGGGTTAGTTACCATATGGGTTTAGTTAGGAGTTGTATCTCTTTTAGAACAAAAAAAGTGGCACGATCCTTTATAAACATCAAAGTGTTGAGGCAAAATCTGAAAATTTCAACAGACGAAGATATTGATGATGAAAGATTCATAAATTCATAAAACATAGTAAATGATAATAAGTTGTTATTGTTGGTATTAAGGAGTTACTGACTCTATAGATATCGAATAAGGTCACTAACACACCATGTGACTAATCTTCTTCGCTATATACTAATAAATATAAGAAACTGCTCATAAATTTTGAACCTAATTTTCCCTTTAAGGACTCAGATTGTGTTGCTGTTCTTGGTGATATTTGGAGAATGTTCACTAGGCTAGAATTAACCTTATGGTTTTTTTAAACATGACTAAATACTACAAAATTAACATATAACTAGTTATGATCGTACTTTGACACTTCACATTCAACATTAGGAAGTTGTGACCCCTTAAAAGAGGGACAAAAGATACCAAAGGGACAGTCAAACTCATAAATCTAAAACAAACTGACAACGCCATGGCTAAAAATGAAAAAAGACAAACAGAAAAACAATAGTACACATGACACAACATAGAAAACTAAAGAATAAACAACACGAACCCCACCAAAAACTAGGGGTGATCTCAGGTGCTCCGGAAGGGTTAGCAGATCCTGTTCCACATGTGGCACCCGTCGTGTTGCTTATGTGATTACAAATCCGGTAAATAGTCTAATTCGGTAGGTCACATTCATGAACGGGAAGTGGTTTGTAGTTACGACGTAAGGAACATATCCGATATCATTTGTGAAACGGTTATTCCATAACGGTCAACCAACTCGTGATGGCGTCCGTAAAATTTACGAAGGGATGATTTCAACTTCACCATTTGGAACTCTTGGTTTAATAGCTTCCTTGTGAGCAGTAACCCTCTATTAAGAAAATCATGATAGGAAATGCAAGCACGGGAATATCGTATCAATTGGGAGATATATACCCCGTATGCAGGTGCTGCTGGAATGTTGCTACTTAGAATTGGAAAGTTCACAATTGGAAAGCTGAAATCATCTCTTTTGTCGTAAAGTTTTGTTTTCAACCGACCCTCATTGTTAATTTCTAGATGTAAGTCAAGATATGAAGCCGACTTAACTGTATCTGTAGTATCCTTTATCTCCAATTCGATGGGATAGATGCGTTGCACATAGTCACCAAATTTTGAATTGTTTAGTGAAAGAACGTCATCTATATAGCGGAAAGTAGAGTTAAAGGATATTGCTAACTTATTATCTTTCTTCCTAAGAAGTTCCTGCATGAAGTCAGCCTCATAATAACAAAGAAACAAGTCGGCAAGTAGAGGGGCACAATTTGTTCCCATTGGGATGCCGACAGTCTGTTGAAAAACACGTCCTCCGAACGTTACAAATATGTTGTTAACTGTGCATTGTTTTTGTAGCGTCAGTTCTGGTCCATTTATTTCATGATTTATATCAGTTTTAGCTTAGTTTACTATGACCCCCATCATTGATCCCAAAACATAGAGCATGTGTATTGGGATTTAATATAAAAATGGCACAGATAATTTTGGATCGTAGGTGGCGTTAAGTTTTTCCTGAAGCTTTAAGTTCCGAAAAATTTACAAATTCATCGTACTTTGTGAACATATCTCCAAAATATGCCGACTTTGTAGCCTATAACGCACTATTATGAAGATATTATTTTTACCAAGTAAGATCTTGAAATAGATCCATTGAAGAACAAAATCTTGGCCTTTCTTGTATTTTTATTTGGATAAAGTTGAAATTCAAGGCCATCCAGTTTTATTAGTATTATCTTTCCATTTTGGATGTTCATTTTCATCTCTTCGTAAATTTTACGGACGCCAGCACGAGTTGGTTGACCGTTATGGAATAACCGTTTCATAAATGATATCGGATATGTTCCTTACGTCGTAACTACAATCCCCTTCCCTTTCATGAATTTGACCTACCAAATTAGACTATTTACCGGATTTGTTATCTTATAAGCAACACGACGGGTGCCACATGTGGAGCAGGATCTGAGATCACCCCTAGTTTTTGGTGGGGTTCGTGTTGTTTATTCTTTAGTTTTCCATGTTGTGTCATGTGTACTATTGCTTGTCTGTTTGTCCTTTTCTTTTTTAGCCATGGCGTTGTCAGTTTATTTTCGATTTATGAGTTTGACTTTCCCTCTGTTATCTTTCGTCCCCCTTTTGATATTATATAAAAAATCAATCATTTTACTTGTGATATTCTATAGTAAATGCTGTATTGTTTTTTTTTCTAAGAAAAGTTTGTCCCATGGGACATCAAATATCCCATTGACAACTATTATCCCATGGGACAACAAATATCCCATTGGACAACTATTATCCCATGGGACCCAAAATATTTTGTTGGGATTTTAACCAAAATCCATATGATAATGGTCAATTCCATGGGATTTTGCCCTGTCCTAAGGGATATTGATAATCCGATGTTTTTCTAAATTAAACTACAAAATATGTATAACAATAACAGCAGAAAAGCAATGAAATTATTGAATCCCATGTAATTAGGCACATTTTGGCTTTATACACGATACTGTAGCTCTAAGGAGAGACGGCGGCGGATTTGCAAATGAGTGTTTAGCAAATTAAAAGTGTCCAGTGTTAAATGTTTATAACAGTAAATTATAATAGTATTAATTTAGAAGGAATATACACGATCCCATTTGCGCATTGTTTACCCCCATTAGATTTCTATGGGATATTCAGTGTTTTATACTATACATGATATTAAGTGTAAGAAAAATTCAGTCAACGACTGTTTCACTTTTTGACATTTTGCGACAATTATAGTGGTCCCTTGTGAAATATTATTCAACCAGAAGAACTATAATAATAGTTTCATTCCATAACCAGCGTTCTATGGTTATTTTAATTTATAAAGCCTTTTTTGGTAGGAAATTCATTTTGCCAATTACTAGGCAGGAGGCAAGATTCAAATACATCTTTTGTTATTATAAATTGAAATTCTATTGCAGAATTTGTTCTGATCATTGCGCAAGACTGTGTGTACCCGATTTTGTTATGGCGTTGCTTTATGGAATATATAAATACATAATAAAGTCAAGTCATTAAGGTGAAATGAAACATAAAACAAAAAGTCTATTTGTGGCAATGCATTTTGAAGATTTCGGGAGGATTCAAGGGTTGGGTTGGGGGGATTTCGAAAAAGAAAAATTTGGTCTGGTAAATGCTAAAATTAATAACTTTGTACAAGACAGGATGAACATGAATATTCAACACATAAATAATACGAGCAGACGGAGCAAAAGATAAAAATGAATGATTCTTCTTAAAATTATTCTCTGATTTACTATTAGAATCTTTAAGAGGTTTATATAACCACATGTTTTCTTTTATTTGAAGCCTCAGACTGGTTAACAATGTGACATTTAGCTTTCCCGATAATTTTTCAAGATACACGCTTGAAATGCACCGTTATAGGCAAAACAAAGATACACCGCTTTTGTCTTGTGTTCATCAAATCACTGTTATGAAACCTATTTACCGCATTATAGTTAAAAATGTTATATATTTTAGGTAAAGTATCTATAATCTACGATTACATTATTAACGATGCACTAATTTACATTTAGTTGTTTGTGT
The DNA here is from genome assembly GCF_963676685.1 of Mytilus edulis. Classification (NCBI taxonomy): domain Eukaryota; kingdom Metazoa; phylum Mollusca; class Bivalvia; order Mytilida; family Mytilidae; genus Mytilus; species Mytilus edulis. The sequence continues at coordinate 60,186,806 of NC_092347.1, forward strand.
TTTGTATCTTTTTAATGATTTTTTCATTCGAATAAAAAGGAAATTATGTAATTAGTTGCGACATTGTAATCCGGCGGAAGAAGAATAAAAATGGTACTTTATGACATTTTAATCCGCATAAGAAAAACAAGTACAGTTATTAGACGAATGCAACATTGAAATGAAAGCTTTCAAAAGTACCAAAAAGGTGAAAGATTTATGTGTGTATGTGGGGGTGGCGAAATAGGACAAATCAAAAATTCTTAAGTTAAGAAATGTAGAAGAATATGGAAGACAAACAACTGTCCACAATAACATTGAGAATGGAAATAGGGAATATGTCAAAGAGACAACAAACCCGACCAAAAAGATGGCCACCAAGACTTTTACACAGAAACCAACAATGATCAACATGCGGTAAACTCTTGTGCTCCATCATGATCGTCACCGGTATGCAGACGGAATAAATATTAAATATGTTACAGATATTGGTAAAACTTTTCTTTGCATATTGTGTGCATTATAATATTAGTTGAATTATTTGGCACATGGGGATAAACGATTGTATTTCATAACACCAGAGACATATAATAATAATGTTTATCGGTTAACTGATAATACAGGTTGAATAAAAAAAAAGATTCCGCATTTATTTTCGAGTCCCCCCTTTTTCTTTGCATTCTGAACTTTGAACGTGTCTGTCACGTGACGTTACCGTATCACTTCTAAATTTTATAACGTTTGAACGGGAAGCTTGTTCAAAATTGTTTTTGTAAAATCCAGTTCCATCCTCAACACAGATGAAAACTCAGAAAAGAAATAGGCAACCGTCTCATAGTTTACGATCTTGTGCAGAGAAAATGCTACTTCTAATCGTAAAAGACCAAATGTTAGTAAAAGTCATGTGCATTCTGATCCTAAAGGACCCACGGCTCCTCGTGGGAATCAAAACATTCTTGCGGCGGGTAGTCATTCAACTCAAGTTATGGTAAACGCAAGCGGAGACGAGATTGTTGCCTCCAACCAAAACCAAAGTGACCGTGCGGAGTCGGACCTTGTGACAGTAGCCATTCCTGGACCGTCATCTTCGAGAGTTCCGATATCGAGTACAGATTCTCAGCGACCTGAATTGTACGCTGTCACCACAGCAATCAACAGAAAAGCAGCCGATAATGATTCTAGCATAGTTTCCCAAGTGGAGATGGTCCCATCGATTCAGGATAGTCATGGCATGTATACGTATATAGGGGTCAAAATTCACCCCTTATTTCCCTAGTTAATCACATTCCGGAAAGCATCCCTTGCATATTTTATCCGATTGGGGCTCATATTCCATTAAAGATTAGGGAGAAAATTTGGCGAGGTGAGTTTATTCATTTAGGTTCATTGCTAAAATCTGCTGCAGTTTTGGGCTCTGATTCAACTTTGGATGGCGATTTTTTTTTGAAAGGAGGTGCCCTGACTGTGAAGATTAATAAAAAACCAGATTAGTAGTTAGGGAGTGTGAAGTTTTATCCACCCCAAAAACGCGTGGCGCTGTGGCGCATCCAAATATGGTCAAACCCAGCCTCCGGAAGTGATGTCACGGGTGAATGGTTAAACAATGAATCACGCCTAGGGACGCCGGAAGTCCTAATAAGGCCATGCCGCTCGAATGATGTCAGCGGAAGTAACGAAGGTCATGACGAGGTGCGACCATGAGTCATCAGGATGCAAGATAGGGACATGACTCACTACATGAACGTCATATGAACAGTATGACTCACGTAGATCTTCGCCAATTCTAGTATGAAGGGCTATAAATCAAAAAGGAGCACCTGATGTTGGATTAAGACTGTTGGACCACCATATGATGAATCGCATATATGGAAAGAGACCACAATACCATGTGACCATATATGGAAATTATGACCAAATTTGGTAAAAACCTTATTTTCACTCAAAATAAACATACATGACCATATATGGAAATCGACCAAACAACCTATGACCATATATGAAAATCATAACCAAATATGGTAAAAACTTTATTTTCGTTGAAAAATCAAAATAAAATACATGACCATATATGGAAACCGACCAGATACCCTATGATCATATATGGAAATGATGACAAAATTTGGAAAAAACTTTTATTTTCACTCAAAAATCAAAATAAACATATATGACCATATATGATCACAGGTCGCGTGATCGTATCGAGGAACGTTAACTCGTGTACAAAACACGGGAAGCAACTCTGTATATATATCTCTCGTGGAGTGACAATTCAACGTTCGAGGCAAGGTCACGTGATCGTATCGAGGAACTCTGGTACAAAAAAGGGAAGCAACTCTTCATGGTGTGAACATCAATCACCGATTAATCGTATCGTGTTCGGGGCGAATAGAAAAAATACCAACGCAGATGTCAGTTTCATATATATTTATTACATTCATTCGTACAATGCAGGCAGTTTATCGTCGTTACTCCTCAAGTCTCTAGAGGAAAAATCTTTCACAATGTCTTCCATGCTAATGTTTCTATATCTCATCTTCACGAAATGTACACAAAAGAGTCCGCACGTATCGGATGATCCCGGTTGCACTTGAGTCGTACTGAATCTGTATTGAGGTCCATTGACGATGAGCACGTTCCTGAAGGGACAATGGTAATACTCCGGAGAACGTCCAAGTGAATCGAAGAATTCTGCCGGTCCCGTGGTTGGAAAGTGAAACGCCATCCAATGCTTCCCCGGTCCATCGCAGGTATCCGTGTTGACGACATAGGTCATTGGTCGGTGCGAGATGTCTGCGGAAAACTTTTCGGCACAACATACGTCCACCGGTAACCCTTCCAAGGCTTCTTCTAGTTCCGCGTCGCACATCGGAAGTGCGTCTTCGTCCGTGTCGTATTCAAGGAATCCTCGCTGCTGTCGCGAGCCTCCTCGCCTTGGAGACCCTTTCCTCCTCCCTGCCACACGCATGCCCCTCCAGTCCGCGGCGGTGTACAAAGACCAGTCCACATTCTTCGCAGGCGATCAGATCGCTCGTGACTGCGGTGGGAGAACAGCCGCCGTCCGGCCCATTCCTGTTTCGACACCCGTTTACCATGATCGTCTCGGGTCCGACGTCTTGCGGCAAGACGCATTTCGTGGCAGAAGTCCTCCGAGAAACGGAAGCGATTTGCGAACCGGCGCCGCAGAGAATCGTCTGGCTGTACAAGAGGTGGCAACCCCTCTACGACGTCGTACGAGACGGCGTGTACCCGCCGGTGGAGTTTGTATATTTATTTAGAATATTCCGAAACAAAACTCTCTGTCATGCTATTATGACATATTTGTTGTAATAGCAATGAAACGAGTCATTTCGAATACCGGTATGAAAATGAGACTGTTCTATGACGACTTTTATTTATTGAAGGCACTAATTTATAAAATACAAAATTATTGTATTTATTGGCTCTTAGTGATGTTCAATAGCGTATTTGAATAAAATGTCAAAGACTTAAATTTACTACAATGCAAACAATTCTTAGCTCTATTTTAGAACATGTAATTTAAACTTGTCGAAATGAAGTTAGTTTAAAATGTGTCAAATAAACTCATCATAGATACCAGGATTAAATTTAGTATATACGCCAGACGCGCGTTTCGTCTACAAAAGACTCATCAGTGACGCTCGAATCCAACAAAGTTAAAAAGGCCAAATAAAGTACGAAGTTGACGACCATTGAGAACAAAAATTTCTAAAAGTTTTGCCAAATACAGCTAAGGTAATCTATGCCTGAGGTAGAAAAGCCTTAGTATTTCAAAAAATTCAAAATAACACTAAAAGTGCTGACTACTGGGCTTGTGATACCCTCAGGGAAATAAATCTAAGTAAGCTGTTTAAGAATTCCTTTTTAAGTTTAGATTTATTATGTATGTCTCTATATTAGTTTTTAATTTTTAATTGTCTCTATATATATATATATATACATAGTATGCGACGCGTAACAGTTTATAAGTAGGTGTTCTCTTATATGCATTTGATACGGTGCATTTATTATGGATATATTTCAGACTTCATTTATGAAAGGAAACCTATAGAGCAGAAATTTCATTTTTGTTTGTATCAATTTAAAATGTCGATTCAAATATTTTTCACTTCAAACGATAAAGTAAAACTTCTTCAAAACTTATATATGATGTATAGTTCGGCGTCCGCAAAAAAGAAGCCAATGAAAGTTTTATCTCTTCTTCACAAATACGTATTTCATTGAATCTCGATATTGATCATGTTTATAGTTTTTCTAACAATGACGTTTACCTCCATAAGCCTGCAAATGTCATGGCGAGTCACATATAAAAAATATGTAGCCAGTAGAATTTTGTATCGTGAGAAACTGATTTTATATCTGTTTTAATTGAATTTTAATTTTTAATTGTCGATTTGACCTAGAATAAAATTATTTATGGAACCTTGGCATAAATTTGATTTTCCTAAACGCACGTACATTATAGTGTTGTCGAAATCACTATTTTTGCTGCCATGAAACATTGAATATGAATCTGTCATTTTTTGTAGTTTTTTTTAAGACTTAATATCACAGACTCTGATTAAAAACAATTTGTATCATAAGTACATAAAAATGCCCTGCTGAACTGTAGAATTTTAATGTTTTGTTTCATAGATCACCGGAGTACTACAACATTCTTATCTTTACTCTTTCCTATCGAGTAGTGAAACTTGAGTTTGAAATTAGAAAGATTTAAAATTGTGCACAAGTTTTATCTTATCTTTTGTGGGTTGTTCAAGGTAATTTTCGGTGCAGTTATTTTCTTTTCATTTGTTATTTTTTTCCTCTGTGTTACACGACCTTTTACTTTTTGTATTGCCCCTTGACATCTCCTGCTTCTGTTTAAACCTTTTTCACCAATATCTTTAATTTAAAACAGATGTCATCTATTTTAAATAAAATAGTCTCATTACCGGAATTTGTTATACAGTAATTCATTTTAATATCAGCTTTTTTATAAGCATACAAACTGCTTGGTCTCTTCACACAACTATGTTTAGGACGGAATGCATCAATAGGTACATACATGTACCAGGTTATGGATACATAAGTACATGTTATGTGCTTTTGACCTTCACAAGAATTCTTAAACATTCGTAGATGTGCAAAGAATATTGTTGTCGTTGGGTTGTTGTCTCAATGACATATACCTCACATTTCTGTTTAGTCATAGCATCTGTGCCTTTTCAATTTATTGCAGAAAATATTAACATAAACATTTTTTCAAAACAGGAGAGGTGAAATAGTGATCACAGAATGAGGACATGTAAAACTGAAACAGATAAATATAAATAAGCACTATTGACAATTTGTTAAAGGACTGAAAAAATTCTAAATTCCATTTTCAACCGTAGAAAACCTAAAAAAACGTTGATGACGTCACGGTCACAGCATGTGCTGGGTACAATAATTCTCTGAAGATGGAAAAGTTTATAAAGTGTAGACAGACAGGGGTCTGTCTTGATATTGAAGCAAAACACCATGGCCGACATGCTGCACTGTTAGGTAAATTTGATCAACATCTTTGTTCTTTTATAACATGCAGGATCTACGGGGCGCCGAATGGGACTCTTGTGGTTTTGTACAAAATTCAATTCTGTCATTACAAAATCATTTTTGTCTTACAAAACTATGTGCTACAGACTTGTTTTGTGAGAACTTCAATTTTGTGATGACAAAATTCATTTGTGTAGACAAAATTAATTTTTGTCATGACAAAATTCATTTTTGTAGACAAAATTAATATTTGTCATGACAAAAGTCAATTTTGTCTAAAAGGTATGCAAATATAAACATATTTGCATACAAAATTGACTTTTGTTACCTGATATGGAAATTAAATCACAAAAGTCAATTGTGTGAGGTAAGATTCAATTTTGTGAGACAAAATTGACTTTTGTGAGACAAAATTGATTTTTGTGAGACAAAATTGATTTTTGTGAGACAAAACTCAATTTTGTGAGACAAAATTCAATTTTGTCAATTTTGTTGAGACAAAAGTCAATTTTGTTAATTTTGTTGAGACAAAAGTCAATTCTGTCTATTTTGTTGAGACAAAAATCAATTTTGTTGAGACAAAAGTCAATTTTGTTAATTTTGTTGAGACAAAAGTCAATTTTGTTAATTTTGTTGAGACAAAAGTCAATTTTGTCAATTTTGTTGAGACAAAAGTCAATTTTGTGACGACAAAAGTCAATTTTGTGACGACAAAATTCATTTTTGTGACGACAAAATGCAATTTTGTAACAACAAAATTGACTTTTATGAGACAAAATTGACTTTTATGAGACAAAATTGACTTTCGTGAGACAAAATTGACTTTCATGAGACAAAATTGACTTTCGTGAGACAAAAATCAATTTTGTTGAGACAAAATTCAATTTTGTCAATTTTGTTGAGACAAAAGTCAATTTTGTCAATTTTGTTGAGACAAAAGTCAATTTTGTCAATTTTGTCAATTTTGTTGAGACAAAAGTCAATTTTGTCAATTTTGTTGAGACAAAATTCATTTTTGTCAATTTTGTGTAACAAAAGTCGATTTTGTATGCAAATTAGTTCACAGAAACCAAACTAAACTAATTTGAATACAAAATTGACTTTTGTCGCCCAATTTTCAAATTAGGTAACAAAATTCAAGTCTGTGTAACAAAAATGAATTTTGTCATGACAAAAGTGACTTTTGTCCGCTGATAGATAATTTTATATGACAAAATTTTAAATTTGTAGTATGATACAAATTTTGTTAAACTGAACTTATTTTTGTTGAACAAAAGTCACTTTTGTCCGTACAAAATTGAATTTTGAGTACAAAACCACAAGAGTCCCATTCGGCGCCCCGTAGGATCCTGTTAAAAAAAAGCTGTCAGATACTGAATGTAAATATATATATAAAATTGTAAATGTCATCAAAGTGGTGGAAATAATGAAAAAAACAATTTTTATACACAAATCCCGTGTCTTGTGAAATTAAATTATGTGATGGGTACAATTTTTCTCTAAAGATGGACAAGTTTATAATCTGTAGCCATTTACAGGGGTCTCTCTAAATATTGAACCAAATGAACATGGCCGACAGCTATAATACTGATTTTTAATTGTAAATTGCATCAAATTGGTTGAAAATATGAAAAAAACAACCTATATACACAAATCCAGTATGTCATAGGAAAGTAATGCATGTGCTGGGTACAATAATTCTCTGAAGATGGAAAAGTTTATAAAGTGTAAACAGACAAGGGTCTGTCTTGATATTGGAACAAAACACCATGGCCGACAGCTATAATACTTATTTTTAATTGTAAATTGCATCAAAGTGGTTGAAAATATGAAAAAAACAACCTATATATACCAATCCAGTATGTCATAGGAAAGTAATGCATGTGCTGGGTACAATAATTCTCTGAAGACGGAAAAGTTTATAAAGTGTAAACAGACATTTGATATTGAAGCAAAAAAAAAAATGGCAGACAACTAAAATACTGATTTTTAATTGTAAATTGCATAAAAGTGGGTGAAAATATGAAAAAATCAACTTATTACACAAAAGACAATATGTCTTGGGGAAAGTTATTCATCTCACAAATTGTTTTATTCCTTTTCGAATGAAAATGTTTTGATAAAAATTACGACCTTGTTAAAAATTTTCATTACGTGCATGACGGCCAAGATTTTCCCTTATTATATACTGCAATAAAACGTTAATCGTCGCAATATTTTAACTAATAACTACTACAAACTGAATAAAACAAGGTAATTCATATACGAAATTGTAATATATACTTACATTATGCTGTTTTGAAATGCTTGATGTAAAATAAAAATTGAAGCGAGGTGGTGTACTTTTCGTGATAGAATCAAAATGGCGATCTCATTAAAGTCTCGTGAGATGCGCGAATTGGATTAGATTTCGCTGACCACTGTTACAGTTGCCAATCTCTATGTATATATGTCTCTGATGAAACTGACATCTGCGTTGGTACTTTTTCTATTCGCTCCGAACACGATACGATTAATCGGTGATTGATGTTCACACCACGAAGAGTTGCTTCCCTTTTTTTGTACCAGAGTTCCTCGATACGATCACGAACGTTGAATTGTCACTCCACGAGAGATATATATACAGAGTTGCTTCCCGGTTTTGTACACGAGTTAACGTTCCTCGATACGATCACGTGACCTGTGATCATATATGGTCATATATGTTTATTTTGATTTTTGAGTGAAAATAAAAGTTTTTTCCAAATTTTGTCATCATTTCCATATATGGTCATAGGGTATCTGGTCGGTTTCCATGTATGGTCATGTATTTTATTTTGATTTTTCAACGAAAATAAGGTTTTTACCAAATTTGGTTATTATTTTCATATATGGTCATAGGTTGTTTTGTCGATTTCCATATATGGTCATGTATGTTTATTTTGAGTGAAAATAAGGTTTTTACCAAATTTGGTCATAATTTCCATATATGGTCATAGGGTAATGTGGTCTCTTTCCATATATGCGATTCATCATATGGTGGTCCAAGAGTCTTAATCCAACATCAGGTGCTCCTTTTTGATTTATAGCCCTTCATACTAGAATTGCCAAAGATCTACGTGAGTCATACTGTTCATATGACGTCAGCGCCTTAGAGCCTTGTGTTTTTGTGGTTGCATAAAACATCATAGCGAACAGAAAAAATACTTCTCGAATTTTCATACGTACATCATGGTATTGTCATGTAGTGAGTCATGTCCTGATCTTGCATCCTGATAACTCATGTAGTGAGTCATGTCCCTATCTTGCATCCTGATGACTCATGGTCGCACCTCGTCATGACCTTCCTTACTTCCGCTGACGTCATTAGAGCGTCATGGCCTTATTATGACTCCCGGCGTCCCTAGGCGTGATTCATTGTTTAACCATTCACCCGTGACATCACTTCCGGAGGCTGGGTTTGACCATATTTGGATTCGCCACAGCGCCACGCGTTTTTGGGGTGGATAAAACTCCACACTCCCTACTACTCAGATTCTTTGAACAATATGATATAGAAATTTGGACTTCGATCTTTATGATTTATATGGCAATTCTATTAGAAAAGTGGCCTATGAAAGCCCAAGAGTATTTGAAATATATGAAAAGCATTCGATTAGCGTCGGTTAGGGGTACTAATAATGGTTGGGCCGTGTACGATGATCAGTTTTGACTAAAAAAAAGGGGGGAAAAAGCGCTTTCCATCATCTTCCTGGGGTGTCATTGATCAGAATTGTGGGTTTTGTGCGTGGTGACGGGGAATGTCAATCAGTCGCCCTCGAATTATCAATCAGCAAGGAATATGACCTAAATTAGCATGGCCTATACAAATTGATGTGTTCACATGTTTTATAGCTTACTAATATCGTAATCTGGTTTAACATCATCTACAATCAATACATGCATGATACTTATCCGGGATTAACCATAATCATTAATTATTAGGTGTAACTGACATTACATGTACTTTTATAGTTTCTAAATGTTAGAGGGAGTTCGAAGGAAGAGTCCCAAATTATCAGATATTCGCGCTCCTGTTACTTTAGAAATTTTGCACAAAATTATACGATCACTACCTTCGGTTGGCTCCTCTCTTGAATCTTCTCTGTTCGCTTCTGCATTTAGTCTTGCATTTTTTTTTGCTTTATTAAGAATAGGTGAGTTCACGGCCGATACGAGTACATATATCGGAACCCACACAATTTTCTTTAATGATCTGTCATTGAAAATTTCAAATAATAAATATGAATTGCATTTGAAGATTTGTAGTTCGAAAGCTGACCAGAGAGGTACTTCAACGACTTTGGTTATTTCTCAAAGGGAAGCAGATCTTTGTGAGCATGTTGCGTGCCTTTTGGGGAATAAGATACCCTGCTTCTGACAAACCCTTGTTTTAACATTTTAATGGGTATCCATTGACTCGTTTTCAGTTTATTTCTATACTTAAGAAACCCCCTCAGTAATTTTGTGACGAAAAAGACAACTTTCGATCACAATTGTTTAGAATAGGCGGAGCATCCCGTTATAGCAGAATGGGAGCTTCGGATTCAGACATTAAGACGTGGGGACGAGACGTTTGGTTTTCTGATGCATACACTAGTTACATTCGGATTTGATAGATTTAGATACGAAGAATTTCGAAGCTGTATTTTAATATGTTTTGTAAAGGTTTAAACAGAACAGTAGGAATTTTGTCATTGTAGAACCCCGTCAAGTTTTGGTCATGGGATCATCTTTTGTATATCGGGCGACAAGAAGCGTTAAAAGAAGACCAGGGGGTCAAAACTCGATTACAATCAAAAGGTTATAATTTTCATTGGTATGGCCAGCGAGGGATGAAATGGAAAAAAAAAATGTTTTCTTCAGTTGAAGAGAATCTTAGATCATAGATGTTATCCACCTCCACAAATTTTGATCATCCATTTGGGTTCTAAGTTTTGGGTTTAATCAAAGGAAAAAAGCTTATTGAGCAGATAAGGTTGGACATTATGCGAATACATGTGTTATTGCCAAATCTCTCCTCGGTGTTGAGTGAAATTTTGTCCTCGTAGATACTGGCACTTGTCAGAAAATCAGGTGGCTATCAATTCGACTCGTAAACGAGTTAATGCAGCTGTTCAATATAGTGTAGCTAACTCGTTTCGTTGGGGATGAGAGTGTATAGACCTTCTCATTTGTCAGGATCTGGCAAGATGAAAGGCATCTTCGCTAGCCAAGGGTTACGATCCACTCCCTTTCTCTTCACAGGGAGTGGATCGTCACCCTTAGCTAGCGAAGATGGATGACAGGGGGGGTCATGACCCTATAATTCTACGTTAGACCATATGTTAAAATATTCTGCTGTTGTACCACAGGGAAGTTGTGTTTTTTTTATAAACGACTTTCTCTTGTTTACCAGAGCGGCCGGTTCATTACTGTAACCAGTTTTGAATTTTATCCTCCGAGTACCGAGGAAGCGTTATTCGAGTTATGGCCTAGCGTCAGTGTGGGGTCATGCTCCTCGTTCACTCTATTTTTCCTAAGAGGAACTTTTGTTACTTCTGTTACCAGAAGAACACCTTCTTGCCAATATTAAAAATACCGGCGGTTTGTATCGTCTTGCCAGACCTCGTTTACTGTTTTTTTTTCCTTCGGCCGATTTGATTCCACATAAGATTTCTTGAATTATTTAGTATGAAGGACCTGCGGAATGATTGCCTATGAGACAACTCAACTGTAAAAACAACGTTGGTATTAGCATCTAAAGGTACCAGTACAACCTTCAACAATGAGCAACACCGTTACCATATTCGGTCTGTTTTATTCCACACAATATTTCTTGAATTATTTTAATCTTTAATTAATGTATTATATGTCTTTGATAACACTAAATGAAAGTGTGTAATATTTAGATTTATATATTAGTCATTTTCCAATCTGCTCTCAGTTGATACATTATTGCCTAATATAACTGGTATCCGAACTTAAACATAAGTTTCACAATGGGTATGATTTTATAATGACCATTTGACATCTACAAAGTTGTTGAAACTTGTACCTAAACCTAAACGCAATTTTTCGTACTTTTGAATAAAACGGGTCTAAATAAACAAAAGAATTCGTAAATCGAAGAAGGGAAGACTATATAAAAACAATGGCAAACAGAAACAAAATGCACTGAGCATAAAAATACATGATTATTTGTAGTTCTCATGGAAGGTTTACTGTAAATTCTGTTTATAGATTTTCTTAACTTGTTTCCAGGGAAGTATTGCATAGGTTTCAATAGTCTCTTATGTATAACAGAGTCATATGTTGTTTACTTGATTCTTTTGAAGGATTGACTGAGTGTCTTTAGTCTCTCATAGAAAACAGAAGTTGTTTAATTTTATAGAACGTCTTGCACATAATAACAGACAATAGTAGGTTAGTTCCAGTCGTAAATATTTAGTTGGTCAACACGGTCAACGATTTCAGATACATGTAACAAAACTTTCAATTGTATTTTTAACACTGTTTTCTTCACAATTAAGGAAATTCAATGACCTTCACACACACTATTAAAATTTGTGAGAAAAAGAAGTTGTAATTAATTTGATAGGAAATATCACGATTCATTAAATTCCTGTATATTTTAACAGCTGATAAATATATTTACTCTGCATGTCTATGTTCAAACATGTTTTTATTTTAGTTTTTTTTTTTAGATTTTTGTTATAGAGCATTGTGGCAAACAATTTAGCGTCGAAAGCAATGAATCTTAATAGCAAATTGGAGTGATTTATTTGACATTTGACAGAAGGATTGAAGGATTATTGTCCATATTTAATATGGAAGTCTACAAACGATTGTCATTTTTTATTAAGAAAATTGCCTGTGCTTGTTTATTCTAAAATATCTACATTTGTATTTCTATGTGTTTAGATTGCATGCTCATTTCGTCATTCAATTGTTTATGTATTATACTTTGACCTCATGTTACACATTTATGTGTCTGAGCGTTATCAATAAATCTTGAATCTTGAATCGAATATATGTAAATACCGCCCATGGGAAGTTCAAACAGAAAACAATTTAAACACAAAAAGTCATTAATTTCATGATTAAGTAATTAGTATTACTAAACTTTGCATTCTATAGTAGATTGATTCCCATATATCCTTTCTTGATTTGAAAATACCCGAACCAAAAGATGAGAAAAAAGTGGAACATGCGATTATGTAGATTGAAATTTACATTTGACGATCAAATATTCAATTAGTAAAAAGTCATTTGTTGGTGAATACAAAGGAAAATGTGCATTTAAAAGATTGTTCAAACAGAAGAATTTTCGTTCTGTTGCAGTTAATTGAGGGGAAAAATAGTTCTTATCTGATGACATCTTCGCTAGACAAGGGTTACGATCCAGTTTCCTCTTTTCCACCTGAGAGGAGGGAAGTGGATCGTAACCTTTGGCTAGCGAAGATGATCTGATGAATTTGATATCAATCAAACTCAACATATTGTCACTTCATATTGTTTGATGATAAAGCAATTTGACACCGGTCCGAGTTCTAATTTTTCACTTGGACACATTTGCTCATCTTCGCTAGCCAAGGTTTACGATCCGCTTCACTCCTCTCCACCCTTGGCGGATTGAGATAGAATTTCGGAGACACAATGTAATGATTTTCATTGGTTGCATTCGAAAGTCAAACTCGCTGCATCCAATCAAAAAGCCCCTATAACATGATCACATGGAAATGCAGAACAATTGCCACGTGCTTATTGTGTAACAAGTCTTATAGTGGAGCGGCGAATGTTGAAAAAGTCGATTAGTTAACGGTTTTAAATTACCTAAATACTTAATGGAATTTTAAGGTCTTAAATTGTCTATCACCTATTCAGCTTCAGAAATATGTTTTCGTTAATATCAAATGTTGTACAATTGACGTTATTCGTGAACTTCATACAATATAAGGGCATTTTCAAATAGTCCTATATGTACAGCACAATGCGTCTGAAAATGGTTGAAAATAACACTGAGAGATATATAATTAGAGATAAGAGAGATATTTGGCTAAATATCTGCTTTTTATCCAGATTTCAAGTCCGAGTATTTCTCACAGATTAACCGACTTGTTGTGGTTTCTAGTTATAGTACCACTTTCATCGATTTAGCGAAGGTCATTTGTAGTCATTTTCAAGCATAGTTCTTGTTCATTTTATAATTTCCGAAGTATTGTGATTAATTTATGTTGTTTGGTATTGTTGTTTATACGTTTTTGTTGAATTTAACTGGGTAAGTGAATATCATTGTAGGGTTTGTTTGGTTTTCAGGTGTGTTTGCTTTGTTTTTTATTCAATCAAATGGACAATTTTAAAAACAATCGTTAAAACTGGTCCCGTGAGATGCAGGAGAAAAGGAGAGTGGATGTTGATGTTGATAAATGCATTATCTGCGATTCTGTTGTTGAAGAAATTTTATTAACATCAACAGAATCTGGAAGAAATAGTCTGATAAATGCTGCAGCAAAGAGACGTGATGATTTGTTCAGTAATTTGAATGAATTCTGCAATGAAACAGCAAGTGAATTATCCGTATTTAGGTATCATAGGTCATGTTATAAAAGCTGCACAAGTAAGCAGAATTTAAAATCAGTGTCATGTTCTTCATCTGAAAAGGAAACACCAGGTATAAATTCCGATTTATCTAATTCTTTGGTGCCTGAAAATATTGATCACAATACATCAAAGTGTATTATTTGCAAAACAAATGTCTCATAAAAGGGTGAAAACATTATATACAATTTCATCTGCTGAAAGGTTCGTCAACCTTAAAGATGTTGCTGTTAGAGCATGCGACGCTTGATGATGAATCGAATAGAGCAAGATAATTTTTTCAATAAGGCAGTGTATCACACAGCATGTCTGAACACATACTTGGCATATATATAGACCATACTCCACTGAAAAATCTGCGTATGATTTGGCATTTGGAAGAGCAGTTGAAATTACAGACCGAGACCTTATTCGTGACAAAAAGTCTCTTGTATTGTCATCACTTTTGACAATGTACCAGTCTTTTTTACCTGATAAAGTAAGTAAGACATACTGTAATTTTTCTTAACTTAGGACTTGAGAAGCACAACAGGGATGCCATTGTATTTTTTGCTCAACAAGGACAAGGTAAATCTAGCAATGTATTTGCTAGCGATATTTCCATTGGAGACGCTGTTAAAGCATTAAATAACATTTAAGCAGAATTAGAAATGCTAGAGATAAAAGCCGACTTAAGTCCATGTAGCTCCACTAAATCCAACGAACAAACCGATATGCATGTACTTTATGAAGCAGCCTCAATATAAAGACAAAAAATGGAAAATGTTTATATATCTTATTATTATCCTGCAAATGACAAAGTATCGTTGGAAATGTCAGAAGCAATGTTGCCACCCTGCTTGATAAGTTTTGTTACTTGGCTTCTTCAGTATCAATGGATATTTCGTATGACATTCGAAGAAAATGTGCTGCTCTCGCAGAGTGCCTGGTGTCAAATTGTAATAACATAATTACTCCATTTAGTCTTGATTTTGCAGTACAGTTGCATCATGAGTTCGGATCGAAGTCTTTGATTGAAAATTTAAATGCACATGGTTTCTGTGTCAAGTATGACGAGGTTCGGAGGTTTTTGACTAGTGTAGCGAATGCTGAAATAACAAAAATGCAAGGTGGTTGTTATGTCCCGTTCGGTATAGCTCACTAAAAAATCAAAAGCTCAAACACATCAAACGAATGGATAGCAACTGTCTTATTCATGACTTGGTACAAACATTTTCGTATGTAAAAAATGGTGGATTGAACCTGGTTTTATAGCTAGCTAAACCTCTTTCTTGTATGGCAGTCGCATCGAATTCCGTTTGAAACTTGAATTTGGGAAATTCAACCGGAAATATACCCGTGAAATGTAATTTCATTTATAAAAGCTTAAATACTGTGCGCATTGCATGAAATGGTGGTGGTTGTTATCGACTTCTCCGTGTATTTTTCACGAATATCGACCGAAGGGACGAACATACATCATACATCTATTATATACTATTTTGTCTTAAACAATATTTCGTCTTAAACTGTATTTTCTCTTAAACTGTATTTCATATTAAACAGTATTTCGTCTTAACCAGTATTTTGATAAAATAAATGCAACCAATTCTACTAAAGTGTCCCATGAACTGCTTTGAATTCAAAGATGCAAAATATTGAATTAACAGATCTTAATAAAAAAAAAAACAACTATCAAACCATCATTTTAAAGGTCAGTTGACATGCGCCACTTCATGGGTACAGTACATGGTGAATTTTTAATGTATGATGAACGATCTATCTCTTAGATATACATATAGCTACGGTCTACTTAATATACAAATTTCTTCTAGTGGTGTCCGTTTGTTTTTAATGGCATTGTACATGTATTAATCAACTACGAAATTCAATACTTTATAAAATGAATCATAAATGCTATCTTCAAGAAAAGAGAAAAGACCAAAAAAGAGAAAAACGTAAAAAGATGAAAATTGTTATGAAACTACTAATGTACAAAAAATGTATGAACATGCGAATAGTTATCAAAGGTACCAGGATTATAATTTTGTACACCAGACGCGCGTTTCGTTTACATAAGACTCATCAGTGACGCTCATATCAAAATAGTTATGAAACAAAACAAGTACAGACAGAACATAGGTTTTAGTTTAGATAAAAATACAATAGGATGAAATTTTACCTAAAGAAAAACACACAGTAATCTTAAATAAAACACACCAAACCTTCAATTCAAATCGATGTATCGTACAGAGTTTTAGAAAAATTCTGATATTGAGTGTCTGTAGTCAACATGTTTTAAGCTTTATCATCACCATGTATTAGTTTTCTCGTTTGAATTGTTTTACATTGTCTTATCGGGGCCTCTTATAGCTGACTATGAGGTATGGGCTTTGCTTATTGTTGAAGGCCGTACGGTGACCTATAGTTGATAATGTCTGTGTCATTTTGGTCTTTTATGGATAGTTGTCTCATTGGCAATCATACCACATCTTCTTTTTTATATATGCTATAAGTTTCAATATTTGTTCTTGCATTTCAAATTTATTTAAGTTTAACGGACTTTTTATTTTTCTAATGTCACTTTTAAAGACTAACAGAATCAACTTGTTATGGAAAAGCACAGTGAATTTATATCAAATGTTTTAAAGAGGTGAAACTCTAATAAATTATTTCTGTTGTTGTTTGGCAAAGTTGATTGACATAGTTATTCCTGTTTTTGGTTTTACGAAACATTTCTTTGTCAGTTTCCTTTTTTTTTTTATTATTATCATCAAAAATGGTATCAGTGTTATATTCATTGCTATTATCTTTATTCTCTAAATTTGATTTAGATATATCGTAATTTCTATATTAAAGAGATGCTTCTAAAATTGAGTACTGGAGGCCTTTTAAATTAGTTACTGATCTGTCTCCAAGATACTTAAAGGATAAATGATCGATAATCAACCGTAGTTTGAATAAATGATGTGTAGTATAAATTTAATTCAATAGATACCGATCTTTGAACAGTACACTATAGATTTTGAAAGATTGAATTTGAAAATGAATAATGGGTAGTATAAATCTAATTCAATAGAGACAAATATATAAACAGTACATTATGGATTTTGAAATATTGAATTTGAAAATAATGAAAAATTCAACAAATTCGAATCATGTTCTTTACGCTACATGAATATGGCAAATAATTCTATTCAAAAAAGACACGGATCTATAAACAGTACACTATGGATTTTGAAAGATTAAATTTTAAAATTAGGAAAAATTCTACAAATTTGAATCATGATCTTCATGCTGCATGAATATGGCAAATAATTCAACTACAGCTTTAGACTCTGATGGTGCCGTAGCTATTGTAAATAACTTAACATGGGACGATGCAACGTGGATATTAACCAGTTCTTTCATTATTTTCACTATGCAATCAGGTAGGTTTTGTTGGACAATTTTACCTTTATAACAGTTTATTTCATTGTTGTATTGTAGTATTTTCGTTGTTGAATTGTTTAGTAAATAACTATCAATTGGACTATAACATATACATGTAACGTAATCATCTGGAAATGAGGGAAAATGCTACCTACCGTTCAACCTACCATGTCAGGTATAATAAGTTTGGTGTGATAGCTATTTTTAATATAAAAGGGAATATATGGTATGACTGCCTATGAGATAACTCTCCACAAGAAACCAAATGACACAGAAATTAACAACTATAGGTCACCATACGGCCTTCAATAATGAACATATCCCATACCGCATAATCAGCTATAAAAGGCCTCGAAATGAAAAATGTATAAAAAATCAAATTAGACAACTAACGGCCTAATTTATGTACAAGAAATGAACGAAAAACAAATATGTAACACATAAACAAGCAATAACCACTGAATTACAGGCTCCTGACTTGAGACAGGCACATACATACAGAATGTGACGGGGTTAAACATGTTAGCGGAATCCCAACCCTCCTACTACTACCACATTTTTATTGTCCCCTTCTCTATGGTACATGAAGTAGATAGACATGTACTCAGTGGTAGCCTTATATCTTTGATGAATGTGTACATCAAAGTGAAGCTTAACAAAATCAAAGGGAACATGTTTCTTACGTCGTAACTACAACCCCCTTCCCTTTTCATGAATGTGACCTACCGAATTAGACTATTTACCGGGTTTGTAATAACATGAGCAGCACGACGGGTGCCACATGTGAAACAGGATCTGCCGGAGCACATGAGATCACCCCCAGTTTTTGTGGGGTTCGTATTACTCAGTCTTTAGTTTTCTCTATTGTTTCTTGTGTGATATAATTGTTTGTCTGTTTGTCTTTTTCATTTTTGTCATGAAATTGTCAGTTTGTTTTCGATGTATGAATTTGACTGTTCCTCTGGTATCTTTCGCCCCTCTTGTATTACATTTACCCCGACAACAACAACCGCACACTGTTCAAACATAATTTGAAAAAGAAGGATAACAATGGCAGAAACTATTTTTAAGTCTAACCCCACCATCATGAAGTGGTTGACCGATACTATATATCTCGGTGTCTCAACTCACCATCGACATAAATTCTCATTCTTATGTCATTAGACACCAGCATAATCGTCTAATCTATAATTTTACTGATTGTGTCCTGTTCCCGGTTTTTCCTGGGTGACTTAGGAATCGCATTGCGGGCGAATGATGGATAGCAGGAGACGTTTTCCCTGTCGACACATCCTGTCTCGCTTCTATAGGATTTACTGCAATTCCCTTCGTATCTGGTTGTGTTCATTTTGATAAAATAATAAAAAAAAATTGAAAACAACACGTTTATAATCCTGGTACCTTATATAATAAATATGTAGAAGAAATAAAAAAATTACATAGCTTTTTCTGTATTTGATTAACGAAACTATTGTCACTTTTATATATAACATTGTGTTGATTGTTAGATATTAAGTTTAAAACTGAGAAGATACATCAATATCACCTCATTTAGATTTTGCCATAAAACATTTTCCTTAGCTGATCTTTTCACAGGTTTTGGGCTCTTAGAATCCGGTGCCGTGACCAGGAAAAATGAGGTAAACATAATGATTAAAAATGCTGCCGATGTTATATTTGGTGGCATTAGTTACTGGATGGTAGGATTTGGAATAAGTTTTGGAAAAGACGAAGGATCAAATGGATTTATTGGAGTAGGATATTTTTTCGTTGACTCTAATGGCCCGGATATGGGTCAGTTATTTGCAACATTTGTCTTTCAGTTATCATTTGCAACCACAGCAACAACTATAGTGTCCGGTGCAATGGCTGAACGAACTAAATTAACATCCTACATGGTATACAGTTTCTTTAACACTTATGTTTACTGTATACCAGCGCATTGGGTGTGGGACAAAAATGGATTCTTGAACAAATTAGGATGCGTAGATATTGCAGGGTCAGGAGTTGTACATCTATGTGGAGGAACGGCTGCATTGGTAGCTACGTATTTGTTAAAACCTCGTACAGGAAGATACGAGAATGAAGAACAACGACCTATATTAGGAAACCCAGTCAATACAATACTTGGATTATTTATGTTATGGTGAGTTTTGTTTTACACCCAATTTTGTGAAAACCTACAAGTGAAAAAATGATTTCCAGTGTAAAGATAATTTGCTTCACTAAAAGTATAATATACACGTACTCATGAATGCTACTTCACTAAAAGTATAACATACACGTACTCATGAATGCTATCTTTTAATTTACTTTAATGCTATTTAACATATATGAATTGAACTCACAATCAAAAAGTTATGCATGAAACTTTTTTGAGATTTGAGTTGCTTATACATCCTTTTAAGAAAATAATTTGTCGCAAAAAACATCGAATAATACCTCTTTTATATTATTTTCTCATTTAAATTATATTTTTTATCGAGATGGTTAATACAAACCGAAAGTTAAGTAAATGCATCATAGATACTTCAAATTTAACAGACAAAAGAACTACAAAATTTTAATGAGTTTTTATACCGTCTTATTGAAACTTTTTATAAGAATTTAAATGCATTTTTGTATCATATACATATAGATGAGGGTGGTAAAGGGTTATTTTCGTGCAACGTGTTTTGCAATTTTTCTTTCACGTGAAGCCGTGAATATGGTTCGTTATTCACCGTGTTTCGTGAAATCGGTAAAAAGGTTAACGTGCAAGACGTTTTTAATTGTTCGTTCATCGTGAAATGAAAATTTTATTTCGCGTTCTTCCACGCAGATAACCCCCTTTATGCCCCGCATAGATCTAGCGACGCAAGCTGCAATATGAAAACCCATATTTTAGAAAAGTGATATAGAAATAAACGAACACTTTCATTAAGTGATATCATGTCAATGCTCTATTAATTGTCATTCAAAATGGGAAGGATATGTACTCCATTGCCTATATCAAAGAATGGCTTGATATGGAAATCAATTAGGACTCTGCATATCGGAAATTCATTAATGTATGCTTCTGAAGTCGTCGACAAAATGATCAAAGACTAATTGAAAAAAAGGCGAAAACATGAAAAGGTTAAAGAACTAATATCACATACATGCACATAAATTGGAGGGTTGGAAAAAAAGTCCTTTATATATATATAATGATATTTAAAATGTTTTTATCGTTGTCCGACTTTATCCTCATTTTGCTTTCAATTAGAATTTAATATTCAAATGATATCTGATTATCTTTTACAAACGATCATCTAATTTCTGACATAAAAAAAGAGTGCTAGTCATGGATAGTTACCTAATTAAAATATAAATATTCTATGAATTAACTTTCTGAAACAAAGTCATGTTTCCTTAAACATTGGCACCCGCAGTCCAAAATGAATGCTCAAAAGGAGCCCCAAACTCATGTTGAGAAACAATTGCTCAAAACGACTCGAAATCCATGCTATGGAACCATTGCTTAAAGGAGCCCACGGCAAATTTAGGATTGGCGTTTTGTCATGAATTTTTTTTTATTCTACGTATTTATCCATAATGCAGCAAGCAAATTAGTTTGAAATTCAAAAGTGCACACATAACATTTAAGCAGATAACCTGTACAATCTAAATCATATCTCTTTCATCTTACGCAAAGCAAATTCTGAAATTTTATAAAAAAAAAACCAGTCTTTTAGAAAGTATCTCCATGTCCTTAACTTTCGTTGCATAGACTTAACTGCTGTATTATGGAATAATTTTATGCTTTTTTTTTAAAACCTGTTGCCATGTAAAAGATTGTCAGATTCATTTTTTTTAATTGTGCTACGTATTTGTTAGTTTTATCTTTTGGTAATAATAATGTTTATCTTCGGATTTTGGTTTTTGAACAACTATTGGTTTTGATACTAATAATTACGAGTTCGGCTTTATTTTTGAGCCCTTTTAGAACTGTATTCAGCGTTTGAGTAATATTTTGTGCTCCCAAATATGTTGGAATCGAGCATCACTGAAGGACCTTAATTCAAAGATTCGTATATGATGCAATAACATTGGTACCCTTAATATTATTTTTTATCCAATGGGTCCATACCTTTGCTGGTTGAATGTTAATCCGCGAGGAAAACGATGTAATGCAGATAGTGTGTATTACAATTAAGATTGGTATAAAATTTCGAAATCATTTTAAATTAAGAAATATATTTCCCTCATGCATAGCTCTGATTTGTTGTCATCGTTTGTAATTACTGGGTTTGAAGTCATAAAACTTTGCTCAGTGCTCGGAGCACAAAAATCATGCTCGAAACATGAACTCCAATATTTTGATTGGTTGATTTTCGAGTACGAGTACAAAAAACTGACTCGAAAGTTTTATGACCGCAAGGCCTGCTTTGTTTGAATATATCGGCTCTTCAACGTTTGAACTATAGTTTTGAATTACTTTTTTTGTACCTCGAGCATCACTGAAGGGACATTAATTATCGAAATACGCATCTTGTATTATGGAAATTTTTAACGGTCATGGTATGGTTTAACTTAATCATTTCTTGTTGGTGTTCAGTTTATTATGGAAATTTGATGAACATATGAATCCAATGTATATGAAATCACTAGGGTGCAAATACGATAACTGCATAATTTCCCCATAGTTCAAATATGACTAATTTATTTTACAGGTGGGGATGGCTTGGGTTTAATTGTGGAAGTACTTTCGGAATATCAGGAGGTAAATGGAAGCTAGCTGCCAAGTACGTATACATTTCGATTAATATCATCTAATATAAAAAAGAAGTAAATATTTTAAAATATTTTCTTTCAACAAAACTAACGGTCTTTTCCCCGGAAATTTGTGAGATGGTAAGTGTTTGGACATATGCGCGTAGTGAAATTGACCCAAATACTAATAAGCGCATTTTGAACGTCAAAGAAATAACTTTCTACTGGAGATAATGGCGGCAGCAACCAGATTTGGTTGCAGTTTCGTAATTTATAGACATATTATAAAATCAAAAAGGTCTTGAGACACAAAACATGCAACACAAGTGTAATTTCTCATATTTAATTCATTATAATACTTATTATTATGTTTTCCTTCATCAAAAATTAATTTCCTAAATTATCTTGAAAAAAGTGGTTATATTTTCTTTGATCGTCGCAATAAGTTTGCAATAAAAACAGCCGTCGGTTTTCCTATTTGAAATTTTTTACACTAAGCATTTTGGCACCCTTGAAAGCTTGCTGTTCGGAATGAAACAATGCTCCGTGTTGAAGGCCGTACTTTGACCTATAATTGTTAACTTTCACACATGGTGACTTTTATGAAGAGTTTTGTTGTGTGGCATATTTTATGTACATTTTTACGTGTGGCCTATAATATACATTTTGCATTTTAGATCAGCTGTTATAACCATGAATGGATCTGTAGGCGCAGGATTTGCTGGTATTGTTTTAAGGTAATTACCTTTTTTTCTCTTATTTTAATTTTATAAACTCCTAAAAGATACCGGGCTACTATAGTACACAAAATGCTTTTTTATATATTAAAATGCATCATCTAGGCCTCAATTACGCAGTTGAAGGGCATTAAAAGTACAGAAAAACAAAATTTGAGAACTGTATTATCCCACGTGCTCTTGCATTCATTTAATATTATATTCATTCAGAGCTTTTTTTGCTACTTAAGGTAGCACAATACAAAGATTTTATAACTCCAACTCCCAAGTTTTGAAATGCTGTAACTGCCTTAATAATGCTTGAAAATTTATAAAAGAGGTAGTTTTGGATAGCTAACAGATTGCACTTTCAAATTAATGCAATGTTAGTATTATGCGACAATTATGTAACCAATTATAATGTTAACTGTGTCTAAAATATTTTTCACCAATTTCCACTTTCAAATGAAATTAGCTTCCTATTATCAACCCTAGAGGGTTGATTTTACTATATGTTGTTCCTATGGCCATTATCTACAATAGTGTGTCTTAGATTTAATTACATAATAATTGATTACATAATGATTGTATAATAAAAATATTGCATTCATTTAAAAGATTAATCTTTTATCTATCTATATAGTACCTCTTTTATTATTTTCTATGCATTCATAAGAAAGTTACAGCATTTCAAAGGTTAGTGATTGGATGTAAAAAAATCTTTGTATTGTGCTACCTTAAACTAAACGTGACGAAAGTATATAATCTTCTAGTTATTTTTTTTAATTTTTCAATGTCATTTATAAAAAAAATTGTAATAATTTATTTTTTATTTTTAGTGTAATTTTATACAAGGGTAAATATGATGTTTCAACAATAGTTAACAGTGTCTTAGGTGGGATGGTTGGTGTTACAGCAAGTTGTGCAGTTATACGACCGTGGGAAGCTGTGATAACGGGTGCTATTGGTGGTATTTTAAGTGTATTCGGAACAAAACTACTTGACAAGATGAAACTTGACGACCCTGTTGGTGCAATTTCTGTCCATGGCGTATGTGGATTGTGGGTTTGTATTAAATTCAGTTTTTTGCTTAAATGAACTTTTAGAACATTAAATATCTCTGTTGTGAACAAATGCTACAATTAAATCAAAACCAACCAGATGCTCCGCAGGGCGCAGCTTTATACGACTGCAGAGGCTGAACCCTGAACGGTTGGGGCAAGTATGGACACAACATTCAAGCTGGATTCAGCTCTAAATTTGGATTATGATTAAATAGTTGACACAGTTTAGGTTTCGGACATAGAATGAATGTGGTCTAATGAACTTAAACTATTTTTTTTGCCTTTGAGCAATTAACTATGCTGTTGAATATTAATCCTCTCAAAAAAATATTTGAAGAAATTTTCTTTTTATTTATGAAATCTGAAATGAGAAAAATTTAACCCCCCCCCCCACCCCATTTTTTTTTGTCACATCCCCTGTCCCCTTTTCCAAAACTGATCTCAATTCAAATTTCTAATGGAGTTTGCAACAATAACTACTCATTTAAATACATCATAAAATATTAAAATGTAACAAAAGGTGCTTGTTATCACTGAATGATAAAGATTGTTTTAATTTATCAGTTGGTAGTAAAAGTGAAGATACATTGTATATTGTATAAAACAATGATTTAAGTTGATTCAACTACTATTCTGGACAAAGAAAGATAACTCCAATCAATTGAAAATTTCTTGCTATTGCACAATATTTTGCAATTAGATATTTCTTGCTATTGCGCAATACTGTGCAATTGAAAATATTTACAATTGCACAATACTGTGCAGTTGAAGATTTCTTGCTATTGCGCAATACTGTGCAATTGAAGATTTCTTGCTATTGCTGAATACTGTGCAATTGAAAATTTCTTGCTATTGCACAATACTTAATATAATAATTTTTGATCCTGATTTGAACCAACTTGAAAACTGGGCCCTTAATCAAAAATCTAAGTACATGTTTAGATAAAGCATATAAAAAAAGGCCAAGAATTTAATTTTTGTTAAAATCAAACTTAGTTTAATTTTGGACCCTTTGAACTTTAATGTAGACCAATTTGAAAACGGGACTAAAAATTAAGAATCTACATACACAGTTAGATTTGGCATATCAAAGAACCCCAATTATTCAATTTTTGATGAAATCAAACAAAGTTTAATTTTGGACCCCGATTTGGACCAACTTGAAAACTGGGCCAATAATAAAAAATCTAAGTACATTTTTAGATTCAACATATCAAAGAACCCAAAGGATTCAATTTTTGTTAAAATCAAACAACGTTTAATTTTGGACCCTTTGGACATTAATGTAGACCAATTTGAAAACGGGACCAAAAATTAAGAATCTACATACACAGTTGGATTCGTCATATCAAAGAACCCCAATTATTCAATTTTTGATGAAATCAAACAAAGTTTAATTTTGGACCCCTTATTCCTAAACTGTTGGGACCAAAACTCCTAAAATCAAACCCAACCTTCCTTTAGTGGTCATAAACCTTGTGTTTAAATTTCATAGATTTCTATTCACTTATACTGAAGTTATGGTGCGAAAACCAAGAACAATGCTTACTTGGACCCTTTTTGGCCCCTAATTCCTAAACTGTTCAGACCTTAACTCCCAAAATCAATCCCAACCTTCCTTTTGTGGTCATAAACCTTGTGTTTAAATTTCATTGATTTCTATTTACTCATACTGAAGTTATGGTGCGAAAACCAAGAATAATGCTTATTTGGACCCTTTTTTGGCCCCTAATTTCTAAACTGTTTGAACTAAAACTCCAAAAATCAATCCCAACCTTCCTTTTGTGGTCATAAACCTTGTGTCAAAATTTCATAGATTTCTATTTACTTAAACTAAAGTTATAGTGCGAAAACCAAGAAAATGCTTATTTGGGCCCTTTTTGGCCCCTTCTTCCTAAAATGTTGGGACCAAAACTCCCAAAATCAATCCAAGCCTTCCTTTTGTGGTCATAAACCTTGTGTTAAAATTTCATTGATTTCTATTCATTTTTACTAAAGTTAGAGTGCGAAAACTAAAAGTATTCGGACGACGACGACGACGACGCAGACGACGACGCCAACGTGATAGCAATATACGACCAAAATTTTTTCAATTTTTGCGGTCGCATAAAAAGAATTATTATTACCCTATTTCTATTTGATTTGTACATCTAAGACTTTCATTGATCCAATGGAAGAAAATGACACTAGGTATTAGATACTAAGTATAGTAATTTAGCAACTTTACCTGACCATATAGGAAAATAGGTATTTAGTCGGATCTTAACACGTACTTGTGATTTGGTTAAAACCGGTTTTGTTCAAAATATACGAAGAAATGTCGAAATGTTTAGGACTTAATTAAATCCGTATTTCGGTAGGATGGTGCAAGCATGCGATTTTTATTGCGTCTTACACTTTGAGAAGCGAAAAATCTTCAACTACTTTATTCAAATATTGTGTAAAAGCGTTAATTTTGAAAGTCAAGTGGCTCGAGTATTTTTCTGAGGAAGTTTTAAAAAATTGCAAAGAAATATTTTTACATTGGGTTAGCTTTCATTAGTCTTAACTATCTATAGATTAACAACTTTTGGTTATATTTATAATTTAGAATCATCATTGAAGGTGGGCAACGATTTCGCAGATAATTAATTGTATTGATGTGCCATTCGTATGCAAGAGTGACATTTCGTTGTATTATGTGCCAATTCGAAAAAGTTATGCGAGTATTCTCTCCCCTTAACAGGTTCATTATTTTATAATTAAGTTTAGGTTTCTGATATAATTTTGAATAATTACAAAATGTATCAATTCAATATAATTCAGTTTTTGTTATTGGTGTATCAAAAACATTGATGTACGAATATAGTTTCATAAATTTGAAACGTTTAAAATGATTACATACCAATATAAAGAACCGTTCATCATTTTTGAAAAAGACTATGAACGAAAATCGATTTATTTATCTTCCCTTGGTGACAGATTGATTGGGAAATGAACTAGCGTAATTTAATGGTAATCACAGAGAGGGACCAGCAAGCAATTTTTATTTGTAGCATATTCAACGTTAAAACAATTTCCCACTATAAACGAATGTTACTTTATACAAATATAAGGACTTTGTTAGCTAAATCTACAAATTTTATTAGATATTATGATTTTTTATTGCAATAGATTAATATGCTAGATATAGGACACTGAAATGAAAATCAACCTGCAAAGTCAATGGATAGGTTTAAAACATAATTTACTTCATAACTTTTTTATTTTCTTTTTCGGGGGCAAACAGTGACCTATACGGTCTCATTAAGTATAATCTATTTTTGGTGACCTGCAATATAAGAAAACAGTAGGTTTATTCATCAACCAGGTTTCACATCAGATTCATGTATTGATATCTTAGATATGTTATGATAGATTTCTATCATAATCATTTACTTTTGAATAAACATTGAAATCGTACTCTTTTCCAGAATTTACATTTATCTTTTTGACAGGGTATGTTAGCTGTTGGTATATTTGCACAGAAGGATAAATTTCAGAATTTGACAATGGGAAGAAACGGTCTAGTTCACGGTGGAGGGTTCTATTTATTAGGTGTACAGGTGTTTTCATGCGTTTCCATTATGACATGGTCGATATTTGGAACTTTTCTTATATTATGGGTAAGTAATCAAATATCTTAGTAGAAAGTAATCCGAAACTAACAAATCGTTTTCTTACAAGAGGAACTCACGGATCAGTAATGAGTCATACGAAATGCTATACATTAACGTGTATAAGAAAATTAATTGGAAAAAAAACAATCATCATATTTTGTTATAAACTTAGAACTATAAAGGAATAAAAATGAAGTTACTGAACATCAGTTTCATTCATCTGAATTTCAAATCACACATTCCCTATGTTACATTAAAGTATACAATTTTCTTTATAACTTTATTTATAAAGTTTTACAATCAGTTAGTAAGTGGAAGAACATATTCCATTATCCTTTAATTAAGTGGAAATGACAAATGGTCAATATTTGGGAATTAAAATTAAGACACATGCAAAACAAAACAAAAAAGAAGATTAAAACTATCCAAATGTGTCTTTATTTTTTATCTGAAATAGTTTTATTAGTTTAGAATGAAATTCATAACAGTGTAGCTATGGCCATTCATTTACTGGGGAAAATTAGGTGAACGTTCGTCTGTAATGCCCACTGCCCACGACGTACTTATCATAGAAATTTAAACTGTGAGGTCACCAAAGGTTCTAAACGCCTAAATAAAATAATTAAAAATACTAATCAGGAATAACCTTTGTAATTTGAAAATAAATAAAAATGGCCTTCAACACGGAGTCTTGGCTCACACCGAACAGCAAGCTATAAAGGTTGAATACTTAAAATTCTTTACTTGATTTTTTGTTATGGTTTGACCATCAATTTTCCTAAATTAATATGATATCGCACGTTCTTTCAGATTATTTTTTTTACTTAATTGGCTTTAAAAGTTACAATGCATGATGTCGTCTGTTTATGTAGTTCATATGTGTTTTTCGTTTCTCGTTGGTTTTCCCGTTTGAATGGTTTTATACTAGTAGTTTTGGGGCCCTCTATAACTTGCTGTTCGGTGTGAGCCAAGGCTCCGTGTTGCAGGTCGTACCTTGACCTATAATGGTTTACTTTTATGAATTATTACTTGGGAGGAGAGTTGTCTCATTGGCACTCATACCACATCTTCCTATATCTATCTATATCTATACATTTTTTTTCAACAAAAGAATACATCACAAGAATATAAGTTTTGTAAGAAACGTGAGAAATTGTGTTGGACTTGAAGATAAGGCAAAGTGACAAATATCTGAAAGAATGAATCGTTTTATTTTTACTGCCGTCCTTGACAGGACCATTCCCGATTAAAATTTGTCAAAAGTCTGATCAAGATCCTGTGAATCGTGGATGGAAATTCGATTTGTATTTTTCGCCAGGTAAAATTCGACCGAGTCTGTCACGACTGCGTCCCGATTCTACCGAATGTAATCCGACAGAGATCAGATAGTGACAAGACAGTGAACCGACGCTGACGGAAGTTATCCGTTCGAAAACTGTCGGCATAATCGGGATGATCGGGTACTGTCGGAACATAATCCTATCACGGTCCGCTCTATCGCATTGCAAACGGCTTTGTCTGGTCTCAGTCGTATTGTATTCTGTTATTGTCGGGACTTCTCCAGATCATTCCCGTTCCACAGGACACCGTCCCGAATACACAGAACATTGTTAGGAATTCGATCCGATACAGCAGAATCTGTCACGACAAAGGCACGATTGTAATCCGACTAGACGAAATCGGCTGAGTTTCCCCGAATGTTACGGGACGCACCTAACTGTCGGGGTGCTTTGCCGAACTATTCGGACCCTTCCCGACCAGTAGGAATCTGTTACGAACTAAAACGACTGCGTTCAGACAATAATAGGACATTCCAGATAATTGAGGATACTAATCCGACTTTTTCACTTTTCGTGTCGTATCGCTGTCTGATCTCAAACGGGAGCAATAATCGGCAATGTGTGAACCCCGCACTAAACAAAGAAATCAAATGATTTTTTAATTATCCAGAACTCTTCACAAACAAAACCCACATGTATACGCATTGAATAAATAGTAGGCCATTCTTAAATGATCACACCGTAGAAGTAGTTGTGCTCTTAATCAATGAGATATTTTGTGAATTAACCCCATCAACTTAATAGTTTTTTTTACAATGGATAAACCTATTTTTTTTTTTATTATTATTAAATAATATCATCTCTGAACATTATTATTCTTATAAATGACACGGTTGTATGTTATGATTATAATAAATATTTAAAACAAATTCCTTTCAAGCTTTGTAAAAAGAAAGTTTCATTTTATTTATCGGAATGTGTAACAAGTGAATATTTCAATCCCCACTGGAAGGCCTCTGACAGACTGGGTGAGCATAAAATCATAGCCGTTGACAAACAAGTTACAACCTACAAACGTTTTACTGTCGACCACACTGTTATGCAATTAGTTCTATGACAAGCACAATATACTAACATAAGTAACACTGGCTGTCTGATTATAAGAGAATTAACTACAAGTACGCACTGGAAAAAAGTAAAAACACAAAAATACTGAACTCCGAGGAAAATTCAAAAAGGAAAGTCCCAAATCAAATGGCAAATTCAAAAGTTCAAACACATTAAACGAATGGATAACAACTGTCATATTCCTGACTTGGTACAGGCATTTTCTTATGTAAAAAATGGTGGATTAAACCTGGTTTTATAGCTAGCTAAAGCTCTCACTTGTATGACAGTCGCATCAAATTCCATTACATTGTCAACGATGCGTGAACAAAACAAACAGACACAATAGGTAAAAATGTCTAAATTAGGGGTACAGCAGTCACACAAGTGGTTCATACTACTTTGATACATGATTCTAGCCGATTCCAGTTCTTATTTAAGACTGCATATCCTTATATTTTAGCCATTGAAGAAGACTGTTGGTATTCGACTGTCTCTAGAAGAAGAAGAATTAGGTGCAGATTTCGTGGAACACAATATAGACAGCAACAACAGAAATGATTCCAACATCATATTTTCGTCTAGACGTACCAGTCGAATTCCGTCATCAGTTTCAACTATAACAAAAGATAGCTCCGAAATTATCACAATTTCCGAAAACATTCAAAATGCAACAAATAGAACTGATCAGAACGAAAATAATGCTTTTTATAGGTTTCTTGATCAGGTTATAACAAAAATGAAAAGAAATCGTGAAATTGCACCTGCAGACGATATAAATTTGCTGTGAACTTGAACAAGCCTTTAATACGTTAGCTTACGATACAAGTAAGCTTTCTATACAGCAATGTATGAACTATAAAAATTAAATTGGTTTTAACTTGCCTTAAAGCAAAGATCTCTTTCATACCGCTTACAGAAAAAGTTATTCTATTATATTACAAGAAAGGAAACACCAGAAAAACCACCGTGTTTCGAATAACAATTCATACAATTTTTGTACCTTGAATTATTTTTATTTATGAAGTCATTGGTTTTCGATATTGAACATCTCAAAACATTAACTATACTGTTTCTTACACTGCACAGAGAAACACATTTGTAATATTAAGGAAGAAATGTTGGATGCAACTGTTTTATGTTTTCTGAGTCAGTAATAAAACATACCTCTATTTAAAGGAAAAACACTAAAAGGAACATATGACACTTGATTATTAAAATACCTAAAATCCAAAAACAAAAATTATCTAGATTAAAAGTTCTGGCACTCAACAAACTACAAAATCAAAGAACCTTACCAAGTTTGACCCCAGGTTACACATGGCTTTAGCATGAAACAAAATGACAACTTAGCTGGTTATTAAAGAAAGAAGTCAAATCAAAGGTTTTAAAATATTAAATGTATTCTCTATTTGTAGACTGGAATATTATTTTTGTTAAAAATATTATTTTGAGAATTATCAAGTTCTTTTTCTTTTTACAGCTTACTTCATACATTAAATTCCGACAACAGCATGCGAAAAAACGTTGTAAATGTTCTTCCTGTGTCTCCAAATAAAACGATACATGAAATATTGGAAATTCAATTGGTGTCTAATGATCTAACGTTGTAATGCTTTAACTGTCCAATAGCTTATACTTTTTCGGTTATGAGGCATATAAAACATTTTCAAAGATACCAGGCTTATATCTCATTCGCCGGACACGGTTTTGTCAACCACAATACAACCAGCATCAGCGCTCCTAATAAATCAGATTTGGAATGCCGTATCAATTGCGAAGTTAAAAGAGCATATAAAATCCAAAAATTCCCAAACAATGTGCTGAATCTGGCTAAGGCTTTAACGGGATGGGGAGGGGGGGGGAGGGGGGATGTGATTACTTTGAACAGAACATTTAAAAAAATGTCGAATCAATGGTATTTAATGTCGCCAGTGGACTACTGAATACAATTCTCATGATTCCTTTAGGAATGAAACGTCCACCAGCAGTGAAATCCACCAAGTTGTTATTTAAAATAATCTTAAAAGATGTCAGGCTTATAATCTAAAACGCAAAATCAAACTTTTACTGCGATTATTTAAGCCAGATAGAACCATTCATTTATAATAGCTAAAAAATTGTGAGGACATTTTTACATTTTCTTAAGTATAAGTAAACCTCAGGTGCTACTAAAAACGCTTATGTGGATTTCTTTGTAGAATATCAAAAAATCCTTATTTAACCCATATTTTTTCTTGTCTATCTTTATGAATATACGTAAAAAGTAGACCATTTCAGATGAGTTAAAAAGTGTTTTTCTTGACAGAAATTGCATTCGATGATTTCTCCCTCAAGTTTGGTACTCTCATAAGAGGTTCTAGGTAAATTAATATTTGCACGAAGGCATATGAGAGATGAAGAACATAGTGAAATGCATATTGCGGCCTAACCAGGGGAATCAGAGCTGCAGGAATTAGACAAAATATTTAGTTTTATATTATTAAAGAGTTATTGCCCATATATTGAGGAATGTTCATCGAAGTACGCCATAGTGCACTGGCAAGCTCGTGTAATATGATAAACTGATTTGGACAATATTCCTCAATAAAAGTTCAATTACCTTGTACTATTCCTTTTACACTAAATTCGTTTCTAATAGAAAAATGACCAACAGATAATCACTGTCTACACATAAAATGTCCTGTATATGAGAGAAAGTAGATACAAAAATAAAGGAAAGCAAATTCCTTAATATTGCAACTACTGGTGTTTTTTTTTATAGATAATATCCTTTTGAAAGATGTACCAATATATCGTAAGGGAAAACTTATTTGTAGTTTTAAACAAATGTAAAAAAAAAATAGGATTTTTAAAGAAATCAGAAAATATATCCATAATTTTTTTTAGGAGGACGACCAATAAATGAGTCAAAATCTTATAAAAGGGAAGTTGCTAAAACTTGTTTGCAATTTTTGATAATAACATCTTCCCTTAGCCTTATCGCTTTTGGTTCGCCATGCTCTTCAACTTCGTACTTTATTTGGCCTTTTAACTTTTTTTATTCGAGCGTCAATGTAGACGAAAAGCGAATTTCATACAAAAATTATATGACTGGTAGCTTGAATAAGTCTTTTTAGAATCCTCCAACTGAACAGTAGTAACATGAATTGAAACTATCTAAATTGTCTGCAAGCGAAAGTATAATCAATAAGTAACACACCTTATCGCTAATCCCGGCTGACCCGCTTGAACTTTTGACGCATTCAACAATCACTTTTCCATTGTGGTGTCAGATGTTTTGTTTTGTGACGTCAAAATTTTACGGGAACCTGTGTGATATCCAGTAATGGTTGACAAATAGTGATAAGGTGTATTTACCACAGTCGACCAGTTTAGTAAACGGAATGTTTGACAATTACTTGATAATCTAGTGTTTATTTTTTTTAAGAGCTGTTTAGATCAAAATATCCGATTCAGTTCAAAGTTGGTTTACTTTTGGTAGGAAGAGTTATTCTTTTGTAGATTTTGTAGTAATAAAAACAATTTAGGCAGTATTTATTTTAAACTTAAGCACCGTTTGTCACGGTTTTGATTGGTTTTGTTTTTATTTGAAGTAGGGGGTTCCTTTATTTAGACTTGTGCTGTCTCTTATTATGTCTTACGTTGAACTTTTTCTGTTTAATTATTTCTTTTACTGTAATTTCATTCTCCCACTTTTTTGAAGGTTTTTTTTAAAACTAATTTACCAGTAATTACAGGGATGATTTACTGTAATCAGCAAGATGTATCAACACATTGCTACTAACTTAATTTGTTCTAGAGTTTTGAAATTATTTGTTCCACATATTATGTAATTATATATTATCATATATATCCGAAGTCTCAACAGTATCAGATAGTTTGTTAATAAAGTCAAAAGGTTCATTAACTCTCAATTTACATGCTTAAACACTTTTGATAAAAATTGGTATTTTTAAAAAATAAATATATGCATACATATTGTCATAGTGTCATTTGGAACTTTATCAAGTGTCATATCTGGTTACAGTATTATCATAATTCTTAAGTCATTCGTTCTTTACAACCGAGCACATATAATATATACATTTCAGAACTTATAATTTTAATTCATGCATATCTGTAATTGGATTATTGTGCAGATTAAGATCACTTAAAAACACCAGTGAAAAACTTTTAATTAAAACCAGAGTAATTAAAATCGGTAACATCAAAGACCAAAACATATGTTTACATCTGTTCATTTGCCTATGGCTATAGTTCATAGTCTCATAGATCTTGCCAAATTTTGTTTAGCAACAGACCATTATATGATAAGTCATTTAATGTGTGCAAAGTAAGAGGTTTAATTTATATGCTAAATGCCCTATATACCTTTTAGGTAGATGTGGACAACCTTTCGTTTATTTGATACTTAAGATATGTAAGATAGAGTCCAAAATAACCAACGTTTTATTGTTGTGTGTAAAGAGTATCCACAAATTGTCTATAATTTTTTTTTATGTCATTAACGTCTTTAAAGCGCAACTTTACAACAGTACAACGAAAACATACTCTATAATAATTTGATGTCGAAAACAGATTCATTTATCGGAACATTACATTCTCTCTCTCTCTCTCTCTCTCTCTCTCTCTCTCTCTTTCAAACACACACACAACATAAAAATAAAAAAGTAAGGTAAGCGATACCTTTCCTGTTGTAGTTGGTAGTAGAAGTCAATTCGGTATGTCGGTATTAACACGAATTACCTAATTCTTTTATTACATGTATAAAGTTCTTGAAATAAAAAACAATCGATCAAAACTAGATAAACATGTTAAGCTGCTTTTGAAATGCATATGACCTGTTTATTTTTTTCACACGATTATGGTTCATTTGATATTCAAAATTGTTTGAATTGATAGCACTGAATAATTACATTCAGCTGACACGTGTATATAAAATTAAACATAATAGACAAATATAGCGATATGTTTTTGTTCATAAAGGTATAATTTAGCCAAGTCATGTTATGAAAATGATTAAATAAAAAGGTTTGAGTTTTATGAATGTTGCAATCGTTACAATGTATAAGGAGTCCAGCATATCAACAGTATTTAAGATAGAAAAACTATTTAAACACCATGCTGACGAATATGAAAATTGCAATAGAAAATAATACTATTATAGTTGTTTCAAAAAGGATTGTGCTATACCTCGCTTCTCATCAGCGAATGTAAAATCACAAAAATACTGAACTCCTAAGAAAATTCAAAAATGAAAGTTCCCAATCAAATGGCAACCGTCCACTTGTCTTGTTGGGTTTTTTCCGTAGTGTATCGTATTAATTTTGGATCTCGGATCCGTTTTTTCGTCTTGGTTTTGATTTTGTGTCATTTATAAATGGGTCCTTTTCATTTCAGTTTTTCTATCTCTTTTTTATGTCTTTGTTTTGAATTGTCTAGTGCCCTCTTAGTTTTTGATTTTGAAATCTCTTGGGATTTGTTTTCGTTTATATTGTCTAGTTCGTAAAACGTCCTTTAAACTTTTCAAACTTCTTATACCGTAGCTGGTATTTAATGTTACACCACTTATTGGATAGGTCTTTGAGGATAAGATACATTCTTTTAACGGTAAATTATATAATGATGATAGCTATTAATCATTTGGCGAAATCACATAGTACGAATATATATGTAGATTAAGGCAACATTAGTTTACAGATGTTCATAGGTCATGCTCGGATCGTTATTTCGTAATTAGTAATCAAATAACACAAATCTTCTGCCAGTTTAGATACAAGCAAGTAAATCATCAATGCTGCTATAGAAGATAAGCAGAAGAGAACAAAGAGTAAAATTGAGAATGGAAATGGGGAATGTGTCAAAGAGACAACAACCCGACCAAATAAAAAACAACAGCAGAGGGTCACCAACAGGTCTTCAATGTAGCGAGAAATTCCCGCAGCCGGAGGCGTCCTTCAGCTGGCCCCTAAACAAATATATACTAGTCCAGTGATAATGAAGGTATAAGTTAACCAATGAAATAAAAATTATATAAAAGAATACTTCAAACAAAATTGATGTCTTTTATATTTATCTTTGTGGGCCAAATATTAAAATGTTTAATGCAGTTTAATGTGTCAATGTCTATCAGATTTGGAACAAAGGCAGATTAAACAAATGCTACGTTATTAAAATGAACATGTATTTATCTCCTGATGTTGGTAAAAGATCACCACACACTATATCACCTCTACCCAGTTTCACAATAGACTAAGATATACGATAACAGATTGCACAGGGGGTTATTTGAAACTTTGTTCACGAGCTATCTGCCTATTGAATATAATATTTTATGCTGTTAGTTTCCATGTTCATCACAATTACAGGTGTTGAAGTCAAGCTATTTGACCTCTATGTACATTGGTCTATATAGTTAACAGCTCCCCCTGAATGGATTATTTATCCATTAATTTAAACGACTTATAATTTAATTTATTGTCCTTAATGATTGTGATTTAACAACCACAAGACATATATCATACCTTATTTGACAGTTCATGTATTTGCCTATGATAAAGTTTATGTCATTTTTGTCTATTCTTGTGTTCTACTCTTATATGCCACTCTTTTAATTCAAAAGCTCTAATCTATTTTAGAAAACCAAATGTAACTGATATATATTTGTCGGTTCATTGCTGCCGTCTAACCATTTCCTTGTGACTCTCTTGACGCTAGTACTAAATTAGCGCATAGCATGTTTAGATCCGAAATAAAGAAATAATGTTTTTTTTTTGGTTTCCAGGCTTTGAGAAACGCAAATGTTATAAATAAAGGCAACAGTAGTATACCGCTGTTCAAAATTCATAATTCGATAGAGAAAAAACAAATCCGGGTTACAAACTAAAACTGAGGGAAACGTATCAAATATAAGAGAACTACAACACAACAGCGAAATGTAACACACACAGAAACTAACTATAATGTAACAATGGCCATTTTCCTGACATGGTACAGGGCATTTTATAAAAAAAATGGTGGGTTGAACCTGGTTTTGTGGCATGCCAAACCTCCCTCTTTAATTGCCATGTTAAATATAACATTACAATGACAACACAACATTACAGGATTAAAATACAAATACATAGGTGAACATATTTGACAAAGAAACACACGAATGATAGCTAACAAAAGGCACCAGGTTTAAAATTTAATACACCAGAAGTGCGTTTTGTCCACACAAGACTTACTAGTGACGCCCAGATACAAAAGTTTGAAAGCCAAGTACAAAGTTGAACAGAATCGAAGACCAAAAGTTCAAAATAATTGGCCCAAAAACGGCCAGGGTTTTCTGTTTGGGACCAGAACATCCCTATTATTTAGAATAATTTATACATTGGCAAACAGTAAATTTTATAATACGACTATATAAAAGATATACATGATAAAACTGAAGTATTAAGTAATTACAGAAAACAACCGGATAGGTTGGCACACTTTTAGACATAAATGACTACAGCGATCTGCTTATTCCGTTTTTTTTTATAGTTTTTTTGATTCAATGTTAATGTGTTTGTCGTCTCTAACGTTGTTCATGAGTACAAAACAACACTACCACGATAAATTGGCATGGTGGTCATTCTAGTTCCAGTTCGTCGTATCAGAATGTAATGCATTCTTTTACATATTTTCAAAAGCACACACCAAAGGGAATTCAAATAATAAAGAGATGTAACTCCAAAAGGTGAAAGACTAAGGTTATTGACCTGGTAAGCATTTCTTGCTTAGAATCAAATATCCTACATTCACTCATCGTATCGGTATACTATTTCGTGATGGTGACCGTAACTGTTATGAAGCGTTGATTTCAGTCGTTCTTCACTATGACTCTTTTGAAACGGTTTTTGTAAGGGGTACATCCCTGTAAAGAAGTTCTGTTTGGTGTAAACATGCACGAGTGTAACGTTCTTATAAAGAGATACGTAAACACCACGTGATTGGGGAGAGGAAATATGTTTGCTAGGAAAAGGGAAGTTGACTATTGGAGACTTGAATAATCACGTGTTTCACATATATTCTAGTTTAAAGTCGTATATCTATGCTAATATCATAGAAACCAAAAAACAATTAAACAGATTCTTTAATTATGGTAGTTACTTAATCGCCTGTCCACTGGGATAATTGAGAAGTTGAGATTATTCAGTATATACAATCTAAATTAAAGAACATTGCAAGATGCTTTTTATTTTTTATTTTTCATTTTTGTCAACGAATGTTCTGTTTGAATTATGTTTCATCTAGATATAATAAACAAGTCTCTCAGTAGGGATTCACAATTTCTACCCATCAAACTCAACAAATATGATGATTATAAAAAAAGTCTAGCTTTTCGATGTTAACATCTTTGGTGACATTGTTAATTGTATTCAAGGTTGTCAGAATCGTTTAGTTTTCAATGGTGTTTTTTGTATGCTGTTGCTTTTCTTTTTTTCTTCATAATGGTGTTGTTAGTTTATTTTTAACATGAGTTCGAATGTCCTGAACTGGCTCTGTTTGATAAGACAATGAACCAGATATTTCAATTGAGCTTGGTGTAAAGTAGTAAAAAGCGTAGGGATATCAAAAGTTTTTATATTGCAAAATTGGATAAATATTATGGGAAAAAAGCTTTCTTCATAATGTCTTTATACCGATGTCGGTCACCGTATTTAATGTGTTATAAATGTTTCACCGATTACCAATCAAAATACTGTCATCAGCAATTAGACCAAAACTATAGTTTTATTCATATTATCTTTCATACAATTAATTTGCAAGTAAATCAGGTATAAATTCTGTACATTTGAAAACAATTGTTTTCTTTGAGTCAGTTTAGTAACGTCATTTTACAGTTTACACCTGGTTTAATGTGTTGTGTATGTGACATCTTCAAGATCAACAAATTGTTGAACTAATTAAAATGCAATATCATTATTTCTATTCTTCCTAAAACGACCTCCATGTGACTGTCCATGTGTTAAAATATTACATTCCTGTTAAATCAAACTTAAAGGCTACTGTGTTAAAAGATTTGATCTGAAACGGTCGTTTAAGTTTTTGACTGAGCATTTAATAGTTGATTGTCTTTAAAGAGATACATTTGTATATATTGACGAAACAAATTAAAAAACAAGGCGCTGTAGATAACTTCATGAGTTAATGATTGTAATGTGTGAAGTGAGACGAAGGAGTATTTATTTACTCGTATATTTTTCAGAAATTTCCATTCCTTCTTTTTAAGGCAAGTAACAGTGTGACACTTTAACAGATGTATTGTGTTTTAATCTTTTGTTTGATATTCTTTTTGATGCATATATCAATACATTGAAATTTTACCGCCATGATTTGTATTTACTAACAAAATAAACAACTTCCGGTTGTAGACAGAACGACATCATCATACGTTGTCAAATTTCCATTTCCAAGGCATTTTGTTATTTAATACTACCATGGACACTTCCATTTTATAAGATTTTAAATGAATAATGATTGTTTAATATTGTTGTTTATTGTGTGTTTCCTATTTCCACATTTCCAAATAAATCATTCCTTCCGTCTTGTTTAGTTTTTCTGGTTCAGGAAAATAAAAAGATTGACTGGGAAACACTAATCAAAACAACGAATATTTTTTTCTGTTTACGTTCTATGCAAGCAGCTATATTAACATTTGAATTAAATCAAGTTGTGGTAAAGTTTTCATTTTTTAGTGATTTCATTTGCATTATAGTTCTCATTGCTTTGACAGAATACACATATGCACAAATAAACAGCTAAATAAATACGTCAAGAAATTTTGCTTATATAGTTCACAATGTTGGACAGAATAAATTGAAGGTTTAAATTATGGAT
This sequence comes from Mytilus edulis, assembly GCF_963676685.1. Taxonomy (NCBI): domain Eukaryota; kingdom Metazoa; phylum Mollusca; class Bivalvia; order Mytilida; family Mytilidae; genus Mytilus; species Mytilus edulis. Next base: position 60,226,738 of record NC_092347.1, read on the forward strand.
AGAACTTTAGGCGACCATAACGTATTCCTTCTTCAAACCTCAAATTCGCGATTGGTACAGACCGACATCCCAATAAAAATTAATTCATAATGGTAACAGTCGTCTTTCGTTGCCAAATGCCACTGAACATGTAAAATTTGCAATATTATCATTAACAGCAATTGCCCATGTTGAAAAAACATTTTTGCTTCATTGAAATATGTAAAATAGTTCAAAATGTGTATAACAAAATTATATAAACGATTAGATACCAGAATATAATATATTTTAACAACTTTTTTAATTTTGACCATGTGAATCCATCAATTACAGGGAAAATCGGCCCGACCTCTTTGTAAAACCTCAAAAGGTGTACTTTACTTATTCAATACTGTGCAAATAGTTACGGTTAAAAATCGGTCATCATTTAATGTTGTGCATTATTCTTTTTAAAGAATTACAATAAGTAAATGTTCAAATAATATGCTCGCTACGAATCTGCATCACAAATTTATTTATTCATTGCATAAACGTGATAATTACGTATACATAATGCAAATTTGATGAAATGCCAACTTTACATATCATTACAAATTGCTTGCCAATACATAAAATAATCACTTCTTTCTAAAGCATGTATAATTGTTAAATGAAGCAACACCAATAATTCGATAGAGTAACACCTGATATACCATAACAATAGCACAAATACCTGCCTAATCATAATATATCATCAATTTAGGGGTATTGTCTCCCTTGACAATAGCTCTTTCGCTTCCACCTCAAACAAAAGATTTCATGTTTAAAGTCTTGATTTGACTTATAAACTATTAATTGTTTAATAACAATGTACCAGTGTGGGTAATTTATGATCTTAACTGAACATTGTCTTCTTATCGGGTTCTGTCAACAAGGTATTGTTCACGGAACCTATTGTTATCCACAATAAAATAAACATGTGTTGAAATGTGATGATTTACAGTTTAAGATATACATTTGAATGTTGTATCTAATTAGAACTGATATCCAAACTGAAGGTGGGTAAAACAAGATTTTCACATCTTTGAAAATAAATAACAAATATGAATTATCCTAACAAGCATATTTAATAAATGAAAACGATACATCATAAATTTCATGCATCCGAAGCGGTTATTATTTATAAGGAACGCTCAAAACTGATCGTTAGAAACCCAATTATTTAAAAGAAACAAATGTAGAAAATTTACAAGCTTAATGACCAAAAGAACACTAAAAGAATAGCCAAATTCATCTCAAATCAATTTTGTCTGATATAGTTGGAACTCTAATTTCTTATTTTATCAACTTGGAATTATAATTTAGTACGCCAGACGCGCGTTTCGTCTACATAAGACTCATCAGTGACGATCATATAAGGTACTATGTCAGTACCGAAGCATTGACTTCTGAGACGATGATACCCTTATTGGGTAAATAAAAACAACACCACTTTCCGAATGTCCGACGCGGTTATCTAGATTAACCTCATCAGGAACGCTGAGGGAATATGAACTTCAGTTTCATAGTAGTGTCTTATAAGATAACATTACCATGACGTTGGATATAAGATAAAGGTTGCTATTTAAAAAGGGTCGTACTTTGAGCTTGCGTCAGCAACTGCAAGCGTTCTATGATGGCAATTTTGTTTGTTTCAATGTTTTGGTTTTTACTTATGTCTGGTTGTTAATTTACCGGTATTATATTTGGAGATATGTTTTCAATGATTTAGTGTACTTTCTTTTTAATGTACCTTTAAACTCTGTAATGCAATCGATGAATATGAAAGATAGACAGTTGAAATTTAAGAAACTATTTTTTTTCACAGTCCAAAGTTAGGAACTTTTTCATTGTTTGTCTTATATTTTCGCTCCTTTTGTTTTTCTAAACTTGCCAGATATTTGGAATCCTTTGTGTTATACATGTAGGGCCATTCAAAATTTGGCCTACTTACCTTTACTTTTTTTTCAACCTCTTCCTACATATAGTTTTAAAAGTCATACTTAAAAATCATTTAATAACCTTATTATTGTTTCATAGTGTTTGAAAAAAAGAAGAAAAAGATGTCAGTGTTATATGTATGAAAAAACTAGAGAGAATCATTTCCTGCAAAATTTTCAATGTCCGATAACTCAAAAAACAGCACACAGACCTTTATTTGTTTTTGCTTTTCAGTTCTTATATTTGTTAACAATTGCTTTATAATAGTCTTTCAAAAATCTTGTTATTTTGAAACAGAGGAGAGAACATTCTTAATTAGTTATCAAAGGTACCAGGATTGTATCATCAAGTTGTCATTAGTAATTTGGTATATCTTTTAAAGTCTCACTCAAATCCTATACTTTTTTACTCTTTCTGACAGTGAAAACCCTATGTAAATCTTTTTGGTGAAAAAATGTATGGTGTTTTATAAAGGCAATAGTAGTATACCGCTGTTCAAAACTCGTAAATCTATGGACAAAAAACAAAATTGGGGTTTGTTATTGTCTGATTGGCATCTTCTCCATATCGTGTTTTATGCATAGTTAAAGCTATTTGCAAGCATATTCCTTAAAAAAAAAGAATAATGACGTTTCCTGGACCAACTTGTGATATATATTCCTATTCAAAACTTTTTTATGTTACACTGTTTCACAAACCACGCCTTTTTTGGGGAGATATATATTATTCATATATAGTTTGTTTTGAATTCGTACGGGTTTCCAGACATGATCTCTATGTATCGTCACATACAACATAACTTAGGAATATTAATAGTTAATGTAGTGGTAGGTACAGAATTCAAGAACTCTTAGAAGTTCAGGCATATAAATGTTGAAAATATTTCGCACAGCCTTATATTAACCTTTGAAAAAATAGGAGTTCATATCAGCCTTCCATTCAAAGATATATTTTTTTCCAAACTTCAGCGTAAAAGTGGTACAGTTTTGGCAGCAAAAGGAGTTCATTTGGGAAATTACATTATCTATATTTACAGAAATGCAACTTTTGGGCTTTACTGAGATATTCAATGACAATCGACTTACAACTACTTTCAAACTAATATTATGTGCTATTAAAGGACCATATTTGCTTTTTTTGGTGATGAAGTATGCAATATTTATATTCCTCTGAAACCAATGGTAAAACATACCTAAACAATTAGTACACAGTTCTATCTATATGTGAAATGAAATATTCTGACACTTTATCACCGATATCATTTAATGACATTGCAATTTGATATTCATATTTTTGCCAAGTAAACCAATTATATAATCGCTTTGGTAATTTTATACCACCTCAATTTATAACTTTTAAATATGATATCAAATATAATATTTCATGCATATTAAATTTCCTTTGAGATGCCTGTTTAATTGATAACCATCTTAATGTTTTTGCTTATCACATACACTCCTAGCATATACCCACCTGGTCCAAGTTTGTCAATGGAGCCTCTGGCATTTTGTTATCTTCTATGTATAGCTATTTGGATCTGCAAGAGACATAGATTAATGTAAAGTTTCAAACAAACATATCAAATAAAGAATTTATCAGTCTGTAACCTAGGGCTTTTTTCGATATTGGTCGAGATATTATAATCTGCAGTTTCACATATCACTCTTCGGAATTAAATACTTTTATGGGCTGATTAATTAGTAATTAAATACTCACTAATTCAGTTAGAAAAATTATTTTAGTCGGTTAGCAGAATTTATACCCATGCTTAATTGTGAATCCATCTAATATTCTTTGCTTTTGTCTACCTTAACCACGGCAGAAACTATTACCTTGTTTATTTATGAACATTGGTACATTGTGAGATCCCGATATATATGCGTAAACAGATATCCATATAGACATGAACTCTTGTTCTTAAACAGACAATAATTCAATATAATGGGGAAAAAAACTTCAGAAGTATTTTGTTCTCTTTTAATTCACATTTACGTGATGTATATATACATAAAGATATTTAGGAAAATTTTCTTTTTAAAGATAATTCTCGAATTAACATTACTGAATAAAACGTTTAATAAAGACCAAAACTAGTTCGAACAGCGGTATACTACTGTTGCCTTTATTTCAAATTATACATCAATTCACGTGTCAGAAAACTCGTTATCGTCGGATTCTCCAATAACGATATTTGAACAATGTTTAAAATCTGTACAATCTAATGACAGACTGATAAGTAATGCCAAAACCAAGATCTTATTGGCAATCAGAGCACATCTCCGCATATCCTTATATCTTTAGAAATAGTATATAAAATTTGATAAATGGTTTCAGCTTACAAAGAAGTTACTAATTTTTTTTTTCTAAACTGAATTATCTCATCAAACGTTTTATGAACGGCATCATGATCATGTTAATGTCATATATGGAATACATGGATCTAAAAGGACAAATTGTACGATTCCTGTGTTAGAGGCACAATTCCGTTTTAATTTTTTATGTTTAAATCAAAGTTTTAAATAGGATTTCTGTTTCTTATTATAGTTTTGTCAGTACGTTATGTTTCGTAGACTATTATTCTACCTGTCTTTTTCTTTTGCCTGGGTATTGTTAGTTCTTTTTAGTAAGATTTTTATCGTCTTTTTGTTTTATTCATGTACTGAAAATCATATGAAAAGTATAAATATAGGTCTTACCATACAACACTATTCGCATCATGTGTTTATATACCCTTACAAAGAACTGTCATACATCATATGGTCATGTACGATATTGTTGTATCCAATGCCAGGCATCTAATTCGTATTCTACATTTGAAAATGCCTGCACTAAGTCAGGAATATGACAGATCTTGTCCATTCGTTTTTGATGCGTTTTGTTATTTGATTTTGCCATGTGATTATGGACTTTCCGAATTGATTTTCCACTGAATTCAGTATTTTTGTGATTTTACTTTTTATGAAGTAGTTCATAAAACAACTTTAATAACATTAACGGTACAAATGTTTCTGCATCAGATACGCATTTCGACAATACATGTCTCTTCAGTGATGCTCGTGGCCAAAATATTTGAAATCCAAAGCTTATATAAAAGATGAAGAGCTATAATCCAAAAGTTCCAAAAATGTCTGATTATTCTATAAATTGCTTTAAAAGATTATGCTAAATTTAAGGATATTTTATTCATATATTTAGGATTGGAAAAGGTTCAACGATAATGTTAAATTTCAAAATGCCATGATGACAATACAGAAACACATCATAAGATAGCAAATTTAAAACGGTAAACAAAAACAACCGTAGCTTATATTTCTAAACAACTATTTGACATGACTGTTGAAATTATTTTATATCAAACGTGTATCTTTGATGCAACACTAGTTTTTGTTTATGAAGACATTGAGATTATTTATAAATAAAATAAAGACAAATAAGATAAAGTTTTAAAATAACCACAAAGATATTGATCTTTCATGCTTAATGTTTGCTTGGGGTAACATCGTGGGAATAGATCTTTGTCTCATTAACAAAGTCCGTATATACATTTAGTATACATGTATCTACCAAAGTTATTGAGGATGTTAATGTGGATTTAGAAGTGGTCTTCACCTTCAAGTTGAAAGCTTGAGTTAGAAAAGTTTAAGAAATTCATTAACTGGTCGTTCAAAATAATAATCATTTATATTCTTTTATGTCTTGTTTAATATATATAATTGTTTCATCATAGTTAAGAGACGAATGCAATTGAGAATGGAAATGGGGAATGTGTCAAAGAGACAACAACCCGACCATAGAGAGATGCAGCAGATTATGGAAGACTATTTATTTTATGTCAAGCGATTGTTTAACCTTTAATATGGTACAGACACTCTTCACTTGTTAATGCTATTATGTGCATTATTTTTTGTCAATCCAAGTCGAATGGTATGGCTATAGGTGGAAAATCGGGGAAGTGAAAACAACTTATAGCTAACTCTTTGTATGATCAAGATAAACATTCGATATTTGAAAAAGGGGGGTACTGATTGTTTTCTTCTTCTGTGGCATTACTCAATCGACATATGCAGATATCTCTACTAGATTCTTGTAGTTAGGAGCACAGATAAACTCTGTTTTCCAAATTATGTGCCGGCTCTTTTTATTGCGTTGTTCAAGTTAATGGTCGTCATATTTGTAGCTACACTGTGTTACCCTGATTTCCAAATTATGTGCCGGCTCTTTTTATTTCGTTTTTCAAGTTAATGGTCGTCATATTTGTAGCTACACTGTGTAAGTTTCATATTATGTGTTTTAGCTTACGACGTCTGATCCAGAAAATGACACTTGAATATACTTTCTGGAGCATCTAAGATAATTTTGGCGTAGTCTTTTGCTTATTACGTACTGTTTTCTGGATTATTATTTGTTTACGTATTTCGGTTTTTGTCATAGCGCTATCAGTTTCCTTTCGTCGCATGAGGTTTTGATGTCCACTTGAAAACATCAGCCTGTTTCTTCTTAGTAATTTTATTTCTATTTGATTTACCCTCACATCTATAATACTAAAATAACGAGGTCTAATTTGTCAGTCGTCATCGGGTAAAAACGACAAATCAAAGAATTCAACTTTATATATAACTAATATAGGACAATGGTGTAGATTAAAAATTACACTACTCCAGAGTCCAGACCCTTTTGTTTTCCACATTATCAATATTGCTAATAATTAACAAGTTCCGGGTCGAATCCGATACCAATACCAATAGTATATTCACCTGTTAACTATTACCTTATCTGTACGTTCCGCATCTGACAGGCGCACCACCAAACAGTGTATTTAGGATTTTGCTATATACACGGGTCATAATCACAGGGTTGACACTACTGAATTCAATCATTGTCAAATTGTTCCCTGTTGTAGTATTTTAATCAGTAAGACTTTCTAAGGAAACAATACGAATACTAAAAATCTGGACTTACAATAAGGCGTATAGGTACAGTTTCAATTTGTTAGCGGGCATGACGTAAAACAACGAATAAAAGAATTCAACTTTATTTACAATGCTGTTGATTAAAAAATACTCCATTCCAGGACCTTTTGTTTTCCAAATAATTGATAATACCAATAATTAATAAGTTCTAGGTCGACGGGTTCAAACAGAAAGATTTTGAAAGCAGAGAAAACTGTGTATCTTATAATGGGCATGACTTTATCAGATGACAATTCCAATACTAAAATAAGGCTTACGCATAGTTATATACTTTAATTCAGTCACGGACCCGCGATATCACGGGTGTGTTCTAGTATACTTTATACAGTCAAACATCTGTAGTCATATATTGCATGAAACATCTACTGTTAGAAAAATCTTCCATCATCTTTTTTTTTCTTGAGACAGATCAGTGCAAATTATACACAAAACTATTGCAAGATAAATATAGATGACTGAAAAATGTTTATCTATTGTGCATTTATTAGTTTGTGTGTTCTATCTTAATATTCTGAGTAGTGATCTTTTAGAAAACCGAAACGCTGATGTATGTTCTTATATAATGTACCTGTAGAGCAGGATCTGCTTACACTTCAAAACAACTGAAATCATCACCAGTTTTTGGTGAGGTTCGTGTTGCTTAGTCTTTAGTTTTCTATGTTATGTCCGTGTACTATTGTTTGTCTGTTTGTCTTTTTCTTTTTTATGCATGCCATTGTCAATTCATTTTCGATCTATGGGTTTGACTGTGCCTCTGATATCTTTCGCCCCTCTAGTAATGGATACTAGTAATTAAATTCATTCATCATTTTTGTCTTGAATTGCATGACGCTTTTTCGTTGTTTCCAGATTATTATTATCTATGTTTTTCTAATTTATCTCTCAAAAACATTGTGCCATATCAGTCCTCATGAATAACTGACACTTTGGTTATTCATGCAATAAATCATTTAATGCACAAAGAGGATTTCATTTTCGTCACAGTACACATTTGTATTCTATATAACACATATTTACCACTACGTCTCCCAATCGTTTCCCTTCATATCCTCAATAAGGTTTTGGAGGAGACAAAAAGTCTACAGAAACTCTTTCATCAACACATTATCAGAGTCCATGGTGCATTAAGTACATTCTTTACAGATCTCAATGCATGCGAAAAGTGCATTTTTTACTTTTCTTGACATAACAGTGTTAATATAGGTGGCTTAATAGGAACTGACATAATTTGATGTTGCAACTATGTATTATGCAGCTTAACAATAGACACCTATACAACAATTTACTATCATATCTTTAATCTTTTTCTAAATGATAACAGTTCATGAGCGTGTAAGACTGCACACTCTATTGAGAAGTTAATCATCTAGAATCGATAATATTTAAAATCAGATCAACTTTCTATGCTTCATTATAATTTCATTTTTTCTGCACGCAATGATCTGGAATGTCATTTTAACAACATTCAACTCATCAAAATTAAAACATATTGTTCATAACATTTTCTTCAGCATTAATCAGCGATATTGCTGCTAGCATCTCCAGTTCATTCACAAACCTTGATATTAAATCAACAGATATATGCATTAGTTGGTTAACTATTTATTGAGCTATATATTGTTCAAACTTTATTATTATTTCTTAAATACTAATATACTTAAATTCTCTTTTCATAAACTCTACAGTTTGATAAAACTTAATGAAACTCATTGTATCAATTTGTTATCCGTAAATTATCATAGGGGTCCTTTGTACACATACTAAGGTAAACTTATCTTTTACGTTATGTTCGTATTTAGAGTGAGTTTTAAAACAAGGTCCCTGAATAGAGTTTCCCTAGAGATCTGCATATTTAGTCTGCATTAAATGCAAATTGCTAAAAAACATAAAAGTTCACATACCCTTTTCCAATTATTCGCTTTTAAAGGGCTTGTATCAAAAACCGAAAGTTTTACCATCGAAACAAACGACGGTTATCATAAACAAATAATTTAAGTACGTTTGAAAACAAATGCAAAGAATGTATACTCCTTCTTTTAACTTTTTTCATGAGAGAACGTCGTTTAAACATATTTATATATTTCGATAATTTAGCTCTGCAGTTCTCTGTTTATACCAAGACTTACAATGTTTTCAGACTTTTTGTTCGGTCTCAATCCTTTTTGGGTTATGTTTATCCCTCATACTTTGTTCGTTATCCTGATTTGTCTTTCTAATCAATTTATTAGATTTGAACATCTGTAAACATATGTTGCCTGAATCAAACTGTCAAGAGATTGTTTAAAAAAATACATATTTGTTAGATGTGTTAAACGGGTTAGACTGTTGGTTATATTTGATTTGACCAAAAACATATCGGTAAACTTTGAGGTTTTTGCTCAAATATTTCTATTATATGCCATATTAAAGACGTCACAGAGTCATCGAAAATTTAATTTCTACATAGAAGAGACTATCTTATCTTGTGCAGATAAAATGGCACTGCTTATGTTATTATCCCCTTCTTTGTAAAATATAAAACCCAATCAAAAAGTCAAATTTAAGATAATGCATTCAAAAAGTTCAAAACATATTGTATGTACAAACTCGTATAAGTATAACATTTCAGTAGCCATATTCACAAAACAAATGCGATACGTGTAAGTCATGTACGGTACTTTTTTTTTTACTTAAGATGTGTTAAAAGTATCAAACAAAATTTAAAACAACGGCTAAAGTGATTGATATATTTATTTACCTTCGTTCTAAAAATCATGAACTTGTTTACAACATTTTAAATACAAGGTGGGTTAAATGTTCAAAGAACATTTTAAACTAATTTCTATTGTGCATTTAATAGCATTTAAAATAAGATTAAGATTAACTTAATGCACCTAATGATTGTACTCACTGACCACATAATAAAACACGTATTAGCATTGTATCTTTCCTTAATATTTTACAAGTAAGTAAACGGCACGAAGAATATAATATGTAACAGGATTATGATTATGTTTCTCTGACTGTTTAATTATTACATTACAAAGAAGAATGACAAGGTTGTTAATATTGACCTCTGTTGAAAATTGTTTGATGAAAAAAGAAATTTAACTAAGATTGAATAATGCACTCCATATCTGTTTTTAAAAAAGTATATAAAATTATATGGAAAAGAATTTGCTTTGTTTTGTGATTACTTAATACTTTTCACATGAATCTGCTCTTTTTTAAAAACGTAATTTTTCCTAAAATGAAAAATACCAATTCAGGCATATTGCAGTTGTTACCAAATATTTCGTTCTACGTTGTATGTTGGCGATAATGACTTATAAACACCGGTATACTACTGCTGCATTTATTAATCTAATATATTTTCACACGAACAGTAGCTGTCGATAAACTTGGCATCATATTATGTCTAATGAAGTCGTGTCCTAGGTGTCGTATTTATATCTAACATAGTTAAATTGCTTTTTGATACAAATTGGTTGATCTTTCGCTAACCATATAAACGGAAAATTAAATACAACATATCACATTTACAAGATTCATATTAGTCGATACATTCTAACATAAAAGAAAAAAAAACCAAAGATAGTGTACTCTCTGTGAAAGTACGGGAATATATCAAGTTGTCTGATTCAATCCCAATTTTGATAGACATTCTCGCTTCTTGTCCTACTGAATTGTATATCAATTATGTCTTCAGATCAGTAATGAAAATGTTATCATATATTCTTGATTGATTCTATGGAAATTCTGTATTGTAGAATTTTAAAAATGGATTCCATATAGATTCTGTCTTGTAGTATTTATGATATTTCATATAGATTCTGTCTTGCAGTATACATGGATTCTCTCTCACAATGCAAATGATTCTTCGAAGATTCTGTACTGCAGTGTAAGTGTTTTCTTTTGAGAATTCTGTCTTGTAGTATTAATGATATTTCATAATAATTTAATTTTGGATGTAACACGTCTTCTGATTGGCTGACGTTATTTTGTTATGAGCCCATAGACATAATTTAGTCATGTGACCGTGACGTCATCAACGTTTTTTCATGATTTTTTACGGTTTAAAATGGAATTTAGAATTAAATTATAAGAAATGACATAAAAAATGTGGTGCACACTGTTAAATAACTCGCTACGCGCGTTATTCAGTGTGCACCAAATTTTTTATGTTATTTCTTCATAGACAGAAAAAATATTACAGTCATTCCTTAATAAATTCGGTCTTGTAGTATATATGGATTTTCGGTTACAATGTAAATTGATTCTTCACTGATACTTTGTTGTAGGGTAAGTGTTTTCTTAGTAGTGGATACTATAGAGATTTTTCTTTTGTGTAGAAATTTTAATACTGCAGTTTGATGGACTCGTCAGGAATTGTGTCTAGAAGTAGTTGTTATTATTACATATATTATTGCATTCTTTGAAGGAAGCGTTTCCTGCATGGTCTTGCAGCACTTTTTTTATACTCTCCAATGTGGATTTGCTGCATTTCATAATAAGATTGTCTCATTGTGTCTTGCTGCTGTCCAATGAAATTTTATAATGTAGTCTTACTGCTGTCTTTGGAGATTATCTTATGTAGTCTTAATGTTGTCTTTGAAGATTCTTTCATTTTGGTCTTACTACATTCTATAGAGATTCACCCACGTGGTCTACTTGTATTTTATAAGAAGATTATCTCTTTTGGTCTTACTGCTGTCTATGGAGAATCTTCCATGTGTTCTTTCTGCATTCTTCAAAGGTTTACCCATGTGGTCTTATTGGATCGTTCGGAGATACTTCCATGTAGAAAAACTAGATTTTATGATGGAATTTTTTTTAATTTGATTGATGTTGCCTTACTTTGTAGATTTTCCAATTAACTTATGGTTTTATTTGCAGATTTATTTTTTGGTAAATACGCTGTTTAATTGTCACAACACACAACTTCTTTTATTCACAGTTTATGCATATAATTGAGATGGAAACGAAGAATGAATTATAGGTCAAAGAAACAACAATCTGATCAAAAAGCAGAAAACAGCCCAACACTCAAATGGGTATTCAACACAGAGTGAAAATATATGCTAACTATATTCAAAATATTAAAAAAATAACCTATTTTGATATATTTAATTCTATTTTACTAAACAGACTTATATTTCTTGTCTACAACAGACACATTATTTGCAGTTATGGAAATATTGTGAGACAAATAATGCACTGATTAGGTACGATGCCAATGTCCCTGTAGACGACTATTGTTTCTTGAATAACCTTCGTCGCGTGGGCTTGTGACCAAAAGTAAAAGAAGCCAAATAAAATTCTGTCCATAGACCTCCTTGTCCGTCTTATCATTACTGTGCTTCCATTTAATTGCACATGATCAACGCTTTAAAATAATAATGACAGATCATCTAACTATGGGCGTAAACCAGTGCGTTTCAAAAGATTAAAATATCTATTGTATCTGTTCCTTCTAATGTTGAATCTTATACGGAAAAGATAAATTTCTAAAAAAAGAAAGAAAACAAAAGCATTTTTTTTTTTATAGTTTTAGCTAACAATTCTAGAGACAATTAAATGATAAGAAGGGCTTTTCGTGCGTTTAATATTTTCATGTTTAACTGTATATCAAGTATCTTACAGATACAATCTTAAAATTATTTTGTTGGGTCGTTAGAGGTTTATTTGATCGTGTTAGTTTTGAATGTCTACACAATTTTATATTCTATAAAGATTAAAGTAATTCGGTGTATTAGCCATGCGTTAATCTCCTTTAGAATAGAGCAAAGCTTGTAAAGGCTTAGTCTGTAAAATAGAACTCAAGGTGTATAATTATGCAAATAATTGTATAGTAACTTCTCTGGTGCAACCCTTTCTGCAGTGAGGCTATCTACTTTTTTTGTAATATGATATTCGATGAGACAAAGTGATGATTTCTTTGGTGAAATAAAATTTCTATTGGATAAGGAATGTACCAAAAGTTATCTTTAAAACACAAATCTTTTCCTCTATTGGGATTTGATGGCTTTTATTTTCAAAAATAAGAGGTAAGTAATTTTGTGCAAAGAATGAGATTTTCTTTTAAAGTTTTTAATGATTTATTTTTATTGCATTAACGAAATATGTTTTGATGATAGTATGTAGTTTTGTATTGAAAGGGATAAGTTCTTCTAGTTTTCTACATTGACAAAGGTGCTACCTATTCAACTGATGAAAATTAAATGAGAAAAAATATCTTGAAATTGCGAAACTTGGTAAAATACTTTACCAGTACAAATGTGAGCTTCTTTTTCATAATTGACACAATGAAGAATTATTTGAAAATGGTTTAGGTTGATATTGTTTTTCTCATCGTCACCTAGTTAAATCCCAATTGTTGAACTGTTAACGAATTTCTACTGTACATTCAATACATGATGAGAAAAAAATGTTACTATATCAGATGCACAAAGCTGGTATCATATCTAGAAAGAAAAGAAAAATGCGACATGGAGTAAACAGGTCAATGAGAAAGATACGTAAAATCAAGACATTTCAAAATCGTATATCCCTGTTCGAAATAGTTAAATGAAGAATTCTAACAACAACCAAAAAAAAAACAACATGCAAAATCAATTACTGAATTGGTCAGTTTATGTATTATTGCTTTTATTCAAAAAGCACATTTCGTCTGTCCGTGTACCGTTCACTCGTTTTTAAACTATATTAATTAAGCAGCGATTAAAAAAAAAACTATATTGTATAAGTAAGAACTTTTCTTTTTTGACTTAAATCATCACTTATATATTGATTTAATTTGAATAGGTAAAATGTTAAAAGAGTGTATTGCAACTCTCTATGAAGAAGGTTTTTGTATCGTTTATTATAATATGATCTGTGTTTTTTGTTTACTGCACAGACTCTATTACCTTATCAGCAAGTGTTAAATCAAACGATATTTCCTGAACCTTAATTTTGCACTGACGTCATATAACGAGTGTAGAAGTTCTAAATGTTTAAGAGTGACCAGTAAATGTTAGGGATATGGTAGTTGTTATCAAATAGTCCGTCTTTATGCATGTTGGTGTTTGTTTTTGTAGTAGTTTTAAAGTTACTTCTGTTGCTTTGTTTCACTCGGTTTGGTTTGTAAACTGGAATCGTTGTTGCTTAATCGATCTATTGAACAGCGGTATACTACTGTTGCCTTTATTTGAATCCTTCTATGAAAAAGTATCAGATTTTAGCGCGACTCATCTCTACTATAATATAAGAAAGTAGTTACTCCTCTACATCTGGCATATAATGCTATCAAAATTTTTCTATTTTTTATCATCTTCTTCGGGTTTATTTGTTGTTTTTCAAGTTGGTCCAAATTGCGGTCCAAAATTAAACTTTGTTTGATTTGATCTTAAAAGTACAATTATCTGGGGATAAGGTTGTAGGAAAACATAAAAAAATGTAAGCCAAATAGTGTTTTTTTGTTTTTTTTTAAATGTTATTTTTAGAGAAATTAATATCCTCTTTACAAAATATTTCTAATTTGTAGAAGTGAGGCGAAATATTTCAATGGAACAAAACTCATAAGTTGAAAATAAACTGACAGGCAAAACAAATGTAAAGACCAAAAGACAACTAAATAACTGTACACAAAAGACAACTTTTAGTATGAAAACTCAAGATTCCGATATTTATTTTTGAGATCTACAACACTGATTTGTTTCTTTCAAAAACTGTATGCCGTACTTTCTATTGATTGAAACATTTAAGCATGAAATGATGTCGGATTCCACGTATCAATGTTGTTAAACATGTATGTACTTACAATATAAAGTATTTACATTGTCCAAAAGACAAAAGATATACAAGGGTTTATTTGCTATTTTGAATCAGATAACAAGATTTTATTTTCATAAGGTTAAACTTTCAGATCTTGTCTCTTTGTACCAATGCCGTACCTAACACAGTCGTAAAAAAAGATTGAGCGAAAACTAATTGCTCTGATAATTTACAAATGTATCTGTCCTTATAACCTGTGAGATATGTTAAATGCAGGATTATGTTTGCCAAAGACAACTCTATAATCTACATGAAATCTGATATGGCAATTAAATTTTGTAATTGTTATGTAAAAATTGAAAACGGACACTTTTTACGACATGCACTGTTTTTGAAAGTTAAAAGTCTCCATGAATATGGGCGTGTCTTCGTATGTACACCAATGAGTTTTCTTTTATACTAGTCTTTAAACAAAAATAAAGAACTTTTAAAGTAATATGAATAATATGCTTTCGTAATTAAAGTAAAATTACCTGACAGAAACTTGAGGAAAATATTAAACACGTTTCTAAATTAAGCGCAAAAGTCATCCTTCATTTCCCCGCCGTAAACGGTGTCGTAAATGCTTATTGTACTCAGTAAGTAAATGTGGTACTTATCGGAGTAGCATATTTCAATAGTACTTAGTCAAAATAGAAAACCTACTGTGTTCATAGATACTTTAGTTTTAGATATGACACCTACGGGTTTGACATTTCTACTTTGCAATAAAGGGACCATCTGCTTTAATCTCTAATTTTAAAATTGCATCGGGAAATGCGTCATTATCATATTAAATAGAAGGTTGAATTTTTCAACCTAATTTATAATTTCAATATTGGTCTTATATAGCGTTGCAATTTTTGGTAACTAGTCAATTAAGAAAAGATTTCTTTCTAGATCATGAAAAAAATAAATTTAATAGATTATATCGTATTAAAGAAATGATCTTTTACAAAAAGAAATGAATCGGTAATTATTCCATGCCGTCTGTGTGTAATGAATGGAGCTTCATTAATATAAATGTAACTATTAAAATAACCTTGAAACAATTAGTTAATCTGGATCAATCATCTCTAGAAAGTTTGCATTAAAGTTTTTCCAAAAAAAGATCATTACTAGAAATATTAATGTCATGGACTTCAAAAATACAACAACGCAAATACTAGAAAACAAGAAAACTGCAAAGTGCTGACGCAAGCTATTTTTTTCTTTATCTATTAATTAAGAATGCGTGCAATCTGACAGTGTAACAGCAGCATATAACGTGTAAGCTTCAATTTTCAAGCTAATTTTTAAGTTTAAAATTAAACTTATAATAATACAGTTTTAAATGACATGTTAAGAAAAAAATTCTGAAAAAAAGCCTTATATAACGAGATTATATCTTATAAAAGAATTTGCACTTTACAAAAAAATTATTGGTAATCATCGCATGTTTTTTGTGTTAAAACTCATTGAATCGAGCTGCAATAATGCACAATTTGTAAATGTATCTAGCAAATTACCTTGAAAATTACTTAATTAGGATAGATCAATTTCAAGACGTCCGCGAATTAATTCTAAAATTAACTCCTCATTTTTTTAATTATTACATAAATATATCATTTTTAAAATTTTTAACATTGTGTAATATATCGGAACAGATCTCAATCATGCAAGTATAAACCTTTGCAAATTTTGTGTATTTTAAGTCCTTTTGGAGTATAATATAGCTTAAAGACGGAAACGTAACTCCGAATTATGGGAGATCAGTGATCTTGTTAGAACACAAACACTTCAGTAGTTACAGTAATTATAAACAGTTCAACTTTCGATGTTTTTTTTTTAAACAAATGAAAAAGGCAAACGATGTAAAAGTGTCACGATATTTGTTTTTTAATATTGGAAATGCAAAAATGATACAAATTATGTCCATTAGAATATTTGAAAGATTAATGAAAGTTAATATACAATAATAACATTCAATAAAGAAGCACTTTAAGTTGCATTTAAACACTTGAAAAGGATTTGTTGGTCTATAGACTAAAAGGATGTAATTATTGATATACAAATGTAATATTCAATAGCTCCAGGTGTTTTCTTTATAAGGTCTGTCTGGAGTTCGGGTTACTCTTGCCGTGAACGAAGCTTTAGCATTATGAGATCGTACCAACACATTTTTGATTCCATGTTATTATATCCAAATATATATGTTTAAGCTTAGCCGTACGCGCCATTAAAGTTAGTTTTTAAAAATGTGTTACAGTATTTGAAATGATAGTATGAAATAAATATAGTATTACCACAAGACAATATTGATTTCTACAATTCGATGTTTTTTTTTATAATCCAAATATTCTGCCTTCATTCAGAATAAGAAGATGGGGTATGATTGCGAATGAACCAACTCTCCACCAGAGGCCAAATGACGTAGAAGTAAGCAATTATAAAGCCTTCAATAATGAACTAAATCCATACCGCATAGCAACCTACATGTATACTATATCCCGAAATGACAAATGTTAAGCAAATCAAACCAGAAAACCTGAAATAAATAGACTTATTCTTCACCTTTTTCCAAATTCCAAGTGATCGCTCTTGATATTTCTCACCCTTTTTGAGTTTGTAAGTTTTAAATATTTTATAAAATCTAAAAATGCAATGTTTCCCTAAACACGAAATAATGACTTTGGACGGAATTGTTCCACTCTTTATCCGTCACAATTTTGTTGCTGTTCTGAGTGTTTATAATATACATCTTTGTAGTTTGTTTTCCTTATAAACGCATATATCTGAGTAAGCTTTCCATCATTACCACAATACCTTTTATTTTTACATTTATTATTTACTTAATAAAGCTTTCAATTATTTTATTTATTTTTTTATTTGAAAAAGTATCCATAAACAAGACGAAGAAGTGGACAAATACTCGTAAACTTTGACCTTTTTTTCATAATCAGACTATAATTCTACTTAGATATGTAACATACACAGCTACTATTTATATTAGTTACATTTGATAGTACGTAAAGCAAGGACGCATATTTAGATTTAATATTATGATATTAAAGTTTTGTATTAATTTCGGTTATTTTAAATATTTTCATTTTGTATTTGCAATATTTAAGATTGTATCTGCTTTAACTTTATACATTTAAAAATGCCAAAATCTGTAATGTGCTACTTAAAATCTTTGAAATTTAAACATTGAATGAAAAGGTATCATAATAATATTTTCTATGGTCAGATGTATTAATATAATCCGTTCTTGGGACATCATTAAAACAAGGAGAATAAATGTTTGTCGAAGGGCTATAACGAGTGCTTCAAGTGTCCTCAATGTAAAGAAAAAAGTTTTTAAACAAAAACCTATACTTTCGCTCTTTTGTGGACATAGCTGATATTTATATAGTTTAATGAAATGAAGTAAAAATTCGTAACACAATATTACATATTTCTCACGATTTGGATATTTTGAATTTATTATTTTATTTACATTCCAAAATAAAGTATAAAAATATCGAATGTGACGGAATTTGTACTTATTCGAACTCAGACAAAAATCCGACTTTTTTTATATAGAGAAAGGCAGATACTATGACAAGGAATAATATATCAGTCTTTTGTTTTATTCAAGGTAAGCCAAAATAAACAGTTTTTTTTCTTCAAAACTTACGTATAATTGACTTCAGTTTTGTTCTGAAAATGATATATAAGTCTCTGTAACACGCTACCAAAATTGTAGTGTGAAACACAAGCAATATCATCAAAAATAGGAAACTCGAATACCAATAAAAATTTACTTAGTTTTTGTATGTTTTATCATTCTAAAATGTGTTTGAAATGATACGGTTTATGTTTTACATGCCATACTGGAGCCCAAATTTTTGTAATTCTATTCTATACTAAATAATGATAAAAAGAGAAACCGATATCAGTTTTTAAATTTTTTTCAAAAGCAATTTTAAGGTAAGCTAAGGGGGGGGAGTCTTTAAAAATTGGCAAAATGAAATGTTATAAACCAACGGCAGATATAGACTGAGGATGATTACCACTGTTCAGTTCATTGCCAATACATTATGATTCGTGTTGGTACATTTTGAAGTTAAAGCTATAACTGAATATGCGAAGTGTTTATCAAATAGTAACAAATCCTTAATCAACTAATGCGGCTGTCATACAAGTTGGAGGTTTAGCTAATTTTAAAACCAGGTTTAATCCACTATTCCATACATAAGAAAATTTCTGTACCAAGCCACTGTACCAAC
The DNA here is from genome assembly GCF_963676685.1 of Mytilus edulis. Classification (NCBI taxonomy): domain Eukaryota; kingdom Metazoa; phylum Mollusca; class Bivalvia; order Mytilida; family Mytilidae; genus Mytilus; species Mytilus edulis. The sequence continues at coordinate 60,245,669 of NC_092347.1, forward strand.
CCAAGAATATGACAGGTGTTATACATTCGTTTGGTGTGTTTGAACTTTTCTTTTTGCCATGTAATTATGGACTTTCTTTTTTGAATTTTCCTCGGCGTTCCTTTTTTTTGTAATTTTACTTTTTATCATCTTCAGCAACTATCAAGACGAAAAACAGGATTGTAAAGTATAAGATCTTCATATAATTGCCTGTTGGTCTACCGGACATAAGATTTATAATACTAGTGGTTCAATTGTTAGAAAATTGATAAACACTCAGAAAATAATAACGCGATATTGTTCAATTAGTTGAAAATTTTATTTATGACAAATGACAATTTTTATCTCAAATCTTTGTGTCAGTTTATGTTGATTGACCATAACGGTATTTTGCTTCTGGAGTCTTCTAACATAGATATATTATTTAATGATCAGGTGGTACATTTCATAGTTAATACAATTTTAACATCGAAATTTTCATAAACAATTGATGGTTTTTTTCGAAACATTTTAATGATGTTAAGTAATTAAAAGATTAAAGACGAATGTTCTGCTCTGCTCTCTTCTTTTTCTTTATTTTCTCTTCTTTAGATTGGAAAAAGAGAGCGAGAGAGAGAGAGAGCATACATAAGAGCTTGTTTCGGTAAAAACGTTAACGGTATAATGCAATGCGATTGTCGTCTTGTTAAAGATTTGCAAACATTCTTACGCAGGTTTTTTTATGTAATTAAAATACTTTTTTCAAGGGTAGATGATATATCTAATACTTATTACATTAATAAGTTTAAAACTAATGAGGTCAGAGCCACGACGTATTTTATTATTACCTTTGAAAAAAGGTTGTGGCCCACTTCTTATTCTGTTCAAAGAGTTTCTGAAGAACTTAAAAACTATGTGATGTTTTTAATGATATGAAGATATTAAGGTGGATTATGTATTCTCCGTGATTATGTTCAATTCATCCTTTATATTGTCAATTTGATTTTATGCAGTTTAAAATGACAATTCTATTGAATCAATTATATCAAACTTTCCTTATACTTTCATGATACAGGCCATAAAACGACGTATCTTTAAACAGCAAGTTTTATTCTAAGTATTTTATTTTATTTCATTTCTTTTCCTTAGCTTTTTATTTGGTTTTTTTTTTTTTTTCATGTATATATTTTTATTAAGTTTACATAGAAGGAACAACGAATTAACATAACAATTCAGAAATAAAAGACAATTAGCCATTTCGATATTGTGATGTTACACTAATATTTCAGGTTAGGGTGAAGGTTAGCGCCTGTTATAAAGTCTTTTTTTTTTAAATTTAGATCGTTGGTTTTCTTGTTTGAATGGTTTTTCACTAGTTAATTATTTGGGACCTTTATAGTTCAGTAACTGTTTGGTGTGAGCCAAGGATCCGTGTTGAAGGTCGTACTTTGACCTATAATGGTTTACTTCTGCAAATTATGACTGGAATGGAGAAGTGTCTCATTGGCACTCATCTTCTTATATTTATTTGGGATTCACCAAAATTCAATTGTCCATACAATATATCAAGATGTAAATTGATTCTTGGCAATTCGCAAGTTGTGAATTAACTAAAAGAAAAGACTAAACATCTCTTATCATCATCACGCCTTTTAATGGCGACCAGTCAGATGCACCTGATTAAGTTTTACTTTGTGATTTACATCTTTGTAAATTCACCCACAGAAAAGGCGTTCCAGGGTGGTCTAATCTTAACACGGCGTGGCAAGTTAAAAAATATTGCAGATGGAAAAATAAATTACCTTTACATTTTTTGCTTGAACAGATTACAGAAGAATGACTCGCAAAAAGAGGACAATTTTATTATAAAGCGGTCAAGATTTTTTTTATATATATAGTTATATACATTGTATATTACAAGTAACAAAAATGTTATCTTTTCAATAAGATATTATAATTTGATGTAATCTGCAAAATAATTGAGAGAGTAAATACGGTTAATTATTGAAAAAAAAACATGACAATGCGTTCAATCACAAAGGTTTTATTACTAAAAACCTAATAAATAACTCCTTCCTGTCAACCTGTGGAAGGTTAACTATGCACAAATAACTTTCCGAATGCTCTTTTGTATGCATAATGATTTTTAAGTGATAAACCCCTGGCACACGTGGATACTTAAATTTAAAAAAATCTGAGTTAGATTACTTAATATTGATCTAATTGAATATAAAAAATAATTCTGACCAATTTAATTACAATTTTTGTTTCATTTTCTAATTTAGAAGGTAATACGATAGTTTTTTTTGTATGTCAAAAGGTTGTAGACCCTATAATGCCTTAAATCACACATAAGTACATATGTAATTCAATCAAACGTGCTTCAAAAACTAAATTTGTGATTACTTAAGCAAAGGTTCTAACATTTTTGATGTTTTGAGTTTTTTGTTTAAACTATAATGCAATTATTTTTTTATGTTCTTAAAATTTTTTAATTTATTTTAACTTTAATTGTGCAAATGTTTAAACATTCAAACAAATCCGTGACAAAAAAGGCGAGGATTTGTTTGATTTTTTTAATCTTCTGTCATATATCACGTAAAGAATGACCCCGTTTTCAGTGGACACTTTTCATCCGGTACGCTTAAGCCAACACGATCCAAAGAGTTTGGATGCCAAACTCCTAAATGTTTGGAAGCACCAAACAGGGATAAAACAGATTGGGAAAGGTTATTTTTCCTAGAAAGGTGAAGCTTTTTAAGGCAGTTGAATGATTTTTAGCTTAAAATATTCACACTCAAAATATATCTATCAATCTTGACTAACAACTAGAAAATGACAATGAGGTTCGGTTTGGAACTAAATTCAACAAAAAAACATATCAATTCAGCTTTCCTATAGGGAACTCTCCATTTCTTTGTAGCAAAAATTCAGAAACGACTTCGTATGGATTTATATCTCCCAGCTTAATAGATTTTCCAGAGCTTGCGTCTTTTTGTCTTGATTTCTAGAGAGATAATTGCTGCTTACCAGGAATCCTTTCAATTAACGATTTTAAGTGATAATCAATCATCATTAGGGTATTTAGTTTTAAAAAATGTGTCCGATGACCCTGCCCGCGAACCAAGACGGCCGACATGGCTAAAAATAGTACATAGGGTAAAACGCAGTTTTTGGCTCATATCTCTGAAACCAAAGCATTTACAGCAAATCTGACAGGGGGGGGGGGAGAAATTGTTCATTAGGTGAAGATCTATCTGCCCTGAAATTTTCAGACCAATCAGGTCAGGCAACCCGTTGTTTGATTGGTAACCCTGAATTGGTAATTTTAAGAAAATTTTGCAGCTTTTGGTTATTATCTTAAATATTATTATAGATAGAGATAAACTGTAAACAGCAATAATGTACAGCAAAGTAAGACCTACAAATAAGTCAACATGACCAAAATGGTTCATTGAAGCCTTAACGAGTTATTGTCCTTTATAGTCAACTTTTAACAATTTTCATAAATTTTGTAAATTTTTGTAAATTTTTACAAAATATTTTCCTCTGTAACTTTCCAAGTTCATTATAGATAGAGATGATTAAGTAAGTAGCAAGAATGTTCAGTAAAGTAAGATCTACAAACACATCACCATCACCAAAACACAATTTTGTCATGAATCTATCTGTGTCCTTTGTTTAATATCAATAGGCCAAGGTGAGCGGCACAGGCTATTTAGAGCCTCTAGTTTATGGTAATCGTGGTGCCCAGTCTTACGTTATCAATGTAATCTTTTAAAGATCATTGCCTGTGTTTGTCTTTTTTCGTTTTTTGCCATTCTATTGTCGGTTGTTATTCGAATTATACTTTTTGTTGTTCCTTTTGATATATTCTGCATCTTTTAAAGTATCTTATAAATAGTTTTGTCGGGTAATTACAAAAATCCAACATGTAGGTTTTAAAATAACAATTTATCATCGAACAACCGTCAACAAATTGAGATAGATTACAAATGTCAAAATGCACTTTTAATTATGAAATATTGCAAAATTGTATGTTAAAATTTAATGTTTATTTCTATTGCTTGTAGGTTGCAAATGTCCGTCACGCCAACAGTACCAAACATAGTGTGCTTAATTTGTGTCTTAATTCTAAAATTCATTTCATCAGGTAAGAATATGTTTTAATGAAATCTGTAACAAACACAGTATATTCTTTTAAAAAATAGATATACTAGTATTTTATATTTGCTTTGTCAATATTTACATTGTACAAACTACAGATAAGAAAGATGTAAAAGGGTCAATTCGCTGCAAATTAAACCAATGGCGAGAGTAAGAACTTCTCTGCAAGGACCTGTACACATTGATTTTGATGAAAGTCGGTGGCTCTCTTCGGGAATCCCGGAACTCTAGATTGTGCTTGATTTTCATAGGATGAAGACATTATCTTTCAGTCAGTTAAATTGAGGTCTGGGGCTGGCATGTCAGTAACTGCTAGTAGTCCTTTGTTATTTTTTGTATCAAAGTCATTTTGCTTAGTTTCTTTTGATACATATTCTGAGTTTTACTGAGCGTATTGCTGCGTGTGTCTTTATTCTCCGTTGGCTAGAGATAACAAAAAATGTACAGAGGAGGGTTGAAATCTCCGAAAGTACATTGAACCCTACCGAATGTTAGTGTATTGTCCCGTCAGGAGACTATAGCCTTTGTTAGTCTTGTATGTTTTTAGATTTTAATTCATTTATATGTTTTGGAGTTTAGAATGACGTTCATTTTTCCAGAACAAGTACACATTTTTATTTTTGGGCCAGCTGACCCCTACCTTCGTGTGCGGGATTTTTCGTGCTGAGTTGAAGACCAATTGGTGGTTTTCGCCTGTTATCTGCTCTTAAGTCAGGTTGTTTTCTCTTTGAAATATTCCTCATTCACATTCTCAATTGTAGTACTGCAAAAAAAACCTAACCGCCACAACATACCCATTAGTATTGAAAAGGGAGTTAAACGCCAATCGATCAATAATTGATGTGAATAAAACCTAGGAACATTTTATATAACAATATATTATGTTCCTGATAAAACATAACTGCACATAAAAAAATAGATTTCACAAGGTATAAAGTGAATACGACGAATTAGATATGATGGCTTTCGATATTACAACAATTTTTAACAAACAACAACAAAAAAGACAACGTAAAGTCAAAGAACAGGGTTTACAAAAAATATGTTAACCTTGAAACCATTCAATTTGTGATCTTGACACAATCATCATGTATGAACACTTTAAATGCACTTTTAATTTAAAAAATAATACATTAATTAGACAAACCACAATACGCAAAAAGTGTGAAAGTGGTTAACCAAGCAGTAAACAAAAACCACAAAAAACTTAAATTACACATCACAACATAATTGTTTTCATACACATGTATACCTCCGTGTAACAAGTACTATATTTTTTTCTACTGTCTGTTATCATATTTGATTTTGTGATCAGAAACCTTCTTTAATGATAAAGAAGATCATAGTTAAACAGTTACACGTAATGTTTTAGATGCTTTCAGTGAAGGTCGTTATTTCATAGTTAACGAGCCAAATTTGGGACAGCCAAGAGGGATAATATGTTGAGATGTACAACAACAAATATATTATTGTGTTCTCAATTTGTCGTCTCTTTGACATTTGCCCCTAACCTGTTTAACTGGAACCTTGCTTTATTGTTTTTTTAGGTCTTGGGGTGGGACATTTCGATTTAGGTTTATTTTTAAATTGTTCACTCTTTCAGTAACCTTGTTAGGACTATCTTTTATCAGGAAAAGAAAGTCTGAAGACAACACCTTGTTTATTTTTCATCATTTCTTATTGCTTTGTGCTATTTTTATACTTATCATTGATAGTCATTTACTAGTTTACTCTACAGTTTAGACTCGTGTTGATTTAAAGCTTGAAATATTGTATAGACACCTGCCTACTGTTAAATAGATATAAGGAGATGTTGTCATGATGAGTGTCAATGAGACAACTCTCCATCCAAGTCACAATTTGTAAAATGTAAACCATTATAGGGCAACGTGTGGTCTTTAACACGGAGCAGTTGATCACTCTGAACAGCAAGTTATAAAGGGCCTTCAAAATTACTAGTGTAAAACATTTCAAACAGGAAACCAACGGTCAAATCTATATGAAAAACGAAAAACGAGAAACACTTATGAAACGACAACCACTATTATGTTGAACTCTAGATGTCTTTTGATTATATGTGCGCGTCATCATTTAATTAAACAAACATAAGAATCTCAACGACTTGTTTTATATTGAAACCATTACGACAAAGCAGTTTTTAATTACATGTTATTTGTCATCAAAACTTTACTCTAAGCTCTCCAAGTAAACGACATTGTCTTCTTTTTATATAAGTTTCAAGTCAGTGTTCTGGTTCAGCTCTAACATTAACAGCATCAGATGATCTTACAACAGTGACCTCTGATGGATATAGTTCCGGTTCATATGCTAAGTAAGTTCACGTGTTAGATCATTAGATTATTGTTTAAAAGTTTTATTTCATTTTCAGCAAGTAAAAGGTCATACATTTATCGGTTTTATAAGGATTTTATAGACCATGAATAAGCTCTAAAAACTACGGGGGAAACCAGTAACTTCCAAAACAATGGAAGGCACTTTCCATAAACTTGTGCAATGAAAATCTGCATTATATACATATATCGATATTTCTGTCATCAGTGTTGTGCATAGTGCTATTAAAAAGTAAAACCACAAAAATACCTAACTCCGAGGAAAATTCAAAACTGAAAGTCTGTAATCAAATGGCAAAATTAAAAGTTCAAACACATCAAACGAATGGATAACAACTGTCAGATTCCTGACTTCTTATGAAGAGCATGATAATGTATACCTGGTACAAAGCCACGTCATATGTAACAAAGAAACACAAAAAGGCATATATAGACAAAGATCATCAGCAAAAATGAAAGACAAGAATACAAAAATTTACCATAGCACAATGTCGGGATGTATAAGTACCGAACCACGTCAAATGGATATCACCGAAAATAGAATAAACAGTAAAAGTTAAATTAAAAAGACAAATTAAAGAATACTGTAACACGTTATAACGATGATAAACAACGTTAGTACTCATAATCTGTACATCTAGACCATCGTGTATTATTTGTGAAGTTGATACGGAATATTTATGAACATAGGTTTCTTGATTCAACTACAATGCCTTCAATATACAATTTTATTATTTTAATAAGATCGCAATTTACGCAAAAGAAGTTACACGTTTTTTTTTGTTTTATTTCAGTGATTTATCATGTTCATGGTTAATAGACAGTGGAAGTTCGTCAGAAACCGTCATCGTCTTCATCAACCACTATGACATCGACGCATCAGATACAATAGATATTCACGACGGTATGTTCAGATTTGCATATGAAAATTAAAGCATTTTTTTTTAAATGAAGCAGTGTATACTTTATGAATATCTACCGCTGATAGTCAAGTAAACGACAGAAAACAGGTCTGACACCGATTAAACGAGAACTGATCAATGAAGACACTTTGGTGGCCCTGTGCTGTTTTGATCTTTGGTCAGATTGTTACATGTATCTCTTTGACACATTCCTCAATATCCATTCTCAATTATAATATAAATGTAAATGGGGGAAGACATTTTGCAATTCAAAACGCACAAAACACACACACTGCCAAAAAGAAACTTACAAACGTAGCAATGTTTTCGAACAGCTTAAGAATTAAATCTGGGTACATGTATAACATTGCTGTTCAATCCAATACTAGTAATACTAAAAAGTATTATGGTTAATCTGTCGATTTAAATGTTGGTAAATTGATATTTTTTTTTTGTGTTGTTCGTATTCTGAAGTCCTGTTTTCACTATGCAGTTTTGCATTTAACACCTTGGTCAACGTCTCTTGTCTATGAAAGTTGTTTTGGCGGTTGGTCAAAGTTTAGAATTCTGATTTTAAAATGGCTCCCAAAATATTCTCACAGAATGATTGCATTGCACTGTCATTATATCTTCTGTGTAATTCTCAGTCAAATGAGAAATCGTATATGTTGCAGATCTATCTTAAGTGTACACGTCTATGTCCTCTTCAAACTCAATCAATTCTCTTACTTTGTAATTTTTCATATCAAGCTCCATCTGAGCCCTCCCCCTCCCCCGTTTTACTGGAAGTCATTCTGTTTATCTCCCAGTTTGCACCATGAGCATTTATTTTTTTCAAATAACATTTTATCATTCCTTACTTCAACTATGATTGATCTATTCCCGTTAAAGGCCACCCAACGATAATATTCTAGTATTCGTTGCCATCAATGTTCGTCAAAGTTTTTGATACAAGTATCATTTTACTGTTATCACTGACAAAAACCTCGACGGAGTTTTGTCGGTCAAAAAGATAGTTCTGATAACGACAAAAGGGCTGATATACTCATTGCAGCAGAGTTTTACCAGTTGATTTTTGGTATCAGTTTTAACATCACAATCATTATCAGAGCGTTAAGTCAATACGAGGTTACTTTAATTAATTACTTTTTTGTGATTATAACATTCAATATTTAGTTATGAATAGTATGTTAGTTAATTATTCTGCATACCTAAAGATCTTGACAATGAAATACGGTTGATAAACAAAGTCGGGGTATTAAGTCCGTCCGATATTTAGTTGACTTCAGTCCACACCCTTTAACTATAATTGACTTACACATGAATATGAATTGTGTTTTTTAGTTTTTTTAGCATTCCTTTAACTGTAAAAGAATAAATTTATAGATACAACGATATATTGTGCAACTTAACTTAATAACACATTCAAGTAAAATATATTTTTGAAACGGTCAGAACATTGTTCATTTGCAGCACACATATAGCAAATATCGGATATATTTAAAACTTTTCTGCAAGCTTACTGCAAAGTCACATGAAATTATTTCCGTCAGGGTAAAAATTTCCGAGTGTCAAATACCTGGACTTTGAGGTTGATATCTGATGTCCTTCAATAAGAAACAAGTACTAGATTGCATGAAATGAACAGGGATCATGACATAATCATAAGAACATCCTCTTGTATAAATCTTAACATGTATATACAAAACATATACTAGAACAACGAGCAGACTTCTGATCATATAAATATAAGGTCTAATTAACTACATGTATTTATTGTGTTTTGATTATTCAAATGCACTAAGGTTGCAAATAAGATAAGGCAATGTAATTGTACGTAAAAAGTCCAACTTAAAAACTTTCTGTTATTCAATAATATCGATATTATAGACGACAAAACACACCAACATCTTTTATCGGTAACATCAGAGACACACTATTGTAAATGGTTGTCTCTGAGAAAGATAAGAAAGTACTGTTATGAAATCGTCTACAGATTTATTAATGGCAGAGTTGTTAGAAACTGTTATAAATATTTATACTTATTTGCATTTTAGGGTATTTAACAAGCAATGCATCACTTAAGTCTGGTCTTACTGGTACCGGAAACGATAAAGAGGTTTTGACGACGGGTCAGTATGCTCTTGTTGTATTAACTACTGACTCATCTGGACAAGCACAAGGATTTTCTTTGCAATATGTGAAAGCTGCAGACTTGTGTAAGTATAAATAAAGTCAGCAGTATTATACCGGTGTTCAAAAGCCATAAATCGATTGAGAGAAAACAAATTCGGGTAAAAACAAACCAAAAACCGAGGGAAACACATCAACTATGTGGTAAAACAAAGGTACAACAGGAACACCGAAGTGCAACAAAACCAAACGGCAACATACATTGGAACGATCTGTTTGACAACAGCTGCCATATTCCTGACTTGGTACAGGACATTTTAGTAAAAAAAAAAAAGTGGGTTGAACCTGGTTTAATGGCAACAATGATGAAATAGAAAAGGATGGGGACATTTATCAACTGAGGCTGCACAGGACACACGAGGGAGTCAAGTATATATAAAACAAATCTAAAGAATGGTGGGGAAATTTTTAACTCTGTAATAAATAAAACTAATAATACGTTTTCCATGTAGCCTTTATAAAATATTAAGATTATTCCGAAAAAATACAAATATGTGTTATACAGCTGTTTTACTCGTGTTGCATTTACCACTTTATTTGTGAATCTAAAAGTGTATTTTGATGAATAGCAAGGATTTTCAAAGGAAGTATATCATAAAAGTGTTTAGTTTCTATGTATGAATAGCATATTTATACGATACAACTTTGTTTCAGCTGGTACTGGTTGTACAGCAGAACAAACCCTCACTGCAACTAGTGCAGAACAGTATTTAACATCGCCAGCATTCCCTAGCAGCTATACGGGGTAGGTGTAATGAATTTGCTGCATAAGGTATATTTAAAAGCATGCATAAGAAAAAGCCGTTCAACGAATTGTTTATTATAACATTTTATATTTCCGTTTAGAATATTTGATTTGCCAACGCCTCCGCCTATCTTTGCTTGGTAGAAATCCAGACTAGTTTTAAATTTTCATCAAAATCCACTATTTATCTATTTCAGTTGTGAATTTTAAAGCTTTGTAGAAAAGCTACACGAAAAAAGTTCTAGTAAACTTTCTTATGAGTCTTTTTATCCACGCGAAACCTTTTTTTTTTTACCTTTAAGCAATAGACTTCATTATCGTGGCCAAACAAATCCCAACCGAATTAACTCTAATAATTGAAACAGTTCGACTAAAACGTTAAAAATATTCAACCAAAGTTTTTTTTAAAATGACCCTATTGTCTATAATATATTTCCTATTGACATGAAACGTGGTCACCAGTCTATTAATTATATTACAATAAGCTCATGTCATGCCAAGTTTTATAAGAATTTGGGTCTTTTTTTATTGTATAAGTTCCATGCACATAGTTAAAAAATGGTCGGTTGAACTTGATTTTATGGCTAGCTAAACCTCAATAAATCAACAAAACGACGTGACAAAAATGCAGCATAAACACACACAAGAACATTCATAAAGCGTCTAAAACAGAGTGTCTGATGCTACTAGTCCAAATGATTAGAAAATGTCCGTTTGATATTCAGGGGGCTAGGAGGATTTTTTCCGAATGACTATTTCAATGGCATACGTTGCTATTCATACTTATTTTATACAAAAAAGACCTGAATCTATTGTTATAATTGAATAAATGTAAAGATTGTAAACAATCGTGATACTCAAGTCTAATGTATATACTCAGTCTGTATGGTTTTACGATTCCTTGTTTACTCCTTGGTTTTGATTGTTATTGTATTACTATAGCTTCTAGATAAGAGAGTTTTAAAAAACAAACATCTTTCTTATTGCAGAAATTCCAATTGTCGGTGGTTAATTGAAGCAACTGAGGGAGCAGTGTATTTTGAATTAATGTTGAGTGATATTGAATCGTCCCCTAACTGTGGATTTGACTACCTAAAAATATATGACAGTAAGTAAATTTGATGTTATGAAATAGGTTTTTTTTTGTTGTTAAAAAGAATAAGTTCTACGAAATAAAATGAATGAGCCACATAATAAAATAATGAATTCAGCCAATGCACCATCATTTAATGTACCTGATTCTGAGTTTTTACACTTGGAGAAATTATTCTTGTTTTCCTGTTGACCGTCATATTTATCCTTAGTTCAATGAACTTAAATGTATGTTAGTTTATTGCAATTATCAGCTAATGTATAAATCATGTTCTCCCAGTCAAATGTATCCAACAGATTGTTTTTTAAAATCGTCATAAACATTCTTCAAAGATTCATCTTGTGCAATGTCAAAGTTTTAGTTTACAGTACCAACAAGATGTTAGACCATAAGTTTTGACAAATGTGAAGCAATACTTATTCAATTATGTTTTAATTGATTAAAAAAAATCAAAATCAATGTTATTAACAATAGAAAAAACAAATACAAAGATCTTATTGTGGTGTTTAAACCAGATTATATTTCTTTTTTTCAGGTTCCTATGTTTGTGAACACACTTTAACAGTAGATGCCTGTACAAGATATCCACTCGGAAACACGGCGACATACACTAGTAACGGTACCAGTGTTTTAGTCTTGTTTGTTTCGGATGCTACAGTAGGATACAAAGGTTTCAAACTAAAATATTCTGCAGTATCCTCAACGACAACAGTAGCGACTCAAACGGCAGCATCCGAAGACACAGGTACACAATTTGTCAATGCTCAGTATACATTATTGTATTTTATTGTATTTTTGTCGTAGATTTCCTCTAATGCATATATCATAGATTTCTTCTAATGTATGTGCCATTAATTTCATCTTATCATTGATTTTCCTTTGATTTCCTCTAATGTCCATGTCATAGATTTTCCTCTGATTATCTCTACTGTAAGTGACTTTAATACAAAGATTTGTATAGTGTATGATAATAATAATAATGATAATAATAATAAGTTTATCACTTATGTTTTATGTTTCTTATTTTATTAATTTTCGTATATTGTTTAGTTTTTATTTTGTTGTTTAATTATTGTTTGTTTAAACTTGTATTGCCACAACCATTGTAAATGTTTAATGACAATTAATAAAATTATATTATTAATGATAATTATAATTATATATTAATGATAATTAATCGGAACAATTAATAAAATTTTAATAATAATAATAATAATAATAATAATAATTTTTTATCCATATTCAAAGAGAGTTACTCGTTCGGATCAAACCAAATTTCAATACATACAATATTAGCTACACTGAAAATATAATCAATCTACTTATACACAAATATTAACAGTATATATACATATATAGGTATATAAACGTATAACAAAAATAACACTTACAGCTTACATTTATAGTTAAACTTATCGATTTCAGAATTTTCCTAAAAATGTAACGACTTGTAAGAAAACATTTTTGATTTTTTGAAAATTTTACTGGATATTGAATTACACACTTTTGGACCACTAGAACAAAAACTTGATTTGTATTATTTTGTATTTGATTTAGTTACAAAAAATATTTGATGATGAAAGTCAAATTGGTTACTTGTTTTGATTTACTAGTAAAAATAATGACGGTTGTAAAGTTTTTTTAGTAACGTGAATATTTCCAGATTCATTAAATAGTTCAGTAGATGGTTTACGAATATGGTGTTTGTATATAACAATTTAGCTGCCTTTTTTGCAAGTCAAGTTAACTGTCAATTAAAATAAGTTGCCCTTATGTAATCATGAGCAAATCACTGATATTTTTGCTGATAATAGCATTGTTTTGCATAGATTTTTAACATTATGTTATGATAATTGATGCCTACAAATTTGCAGTTGGTAAGTTTACTATATAAAGATATTTGAAACACTTTGACTTTTGAATTTACTTTAAAACTTTTAAAATTCCATCGGAATCGGACTAGCGAATTTCAAGCAGCCATTAGATTTGCAAGATGTCACAATGAGTTGTTATCATTTTTTTTCCAGTAATAATCTGAACGTTTTAATCACGTTCTATGTAAAAAAAAAAAGCCTCTCAATGATCAAAATTAGTGTGTGTCAAACTACTATATATCCAATGAAATTGTAACCGATAATGTGTACGGCTCAATTTTTTGAATTTTTTGAATTTTTTGTCAAAGCATCCATGTATATATATATATATATATATATGTCCAAATTTTATGAAAATTAAACGAGCCATGTCAATTTTATCCAAGTGTGTGGTGCCAACTTCAATTTGTATTGCGGATGGATTATTCATGCAAAACAGGAGATACTTACACTTTTGGAGTTCATACCATTCCCTTAGTTTTTGTTTGCTACTTTTAAATTTATCTTCTAATAATTAAAAGTACTATTGCCTTAATCCTATCAAGGAGGTTATATCTCATATAACCTCCTTAATCTGATCTATAATGTGATTTATTTTTATCGTAACTTCTTTAAAGTAAGACTTTACAACAGTTTTTACCAACTGAAAATGACGAGAATTCGTAACTCAACTGTTTGCTTCCGATAGAAAATGACAATTGTTTATTTAATTATTTCCAGGGAAAAGTATTAAATTCTTCTTTATTTAACTGACTTACCCTTGTTTTGACTTTTCTTACAGGTTTTGCTCTTGGAATGGGTGTTGGTGTAGCCACAGGCGTAGTTTCAACACTGATGTTTATTGGAATAATTCAGATAATTAAAAGCAGACTTCAAGCGTCTAAGTTAGGTTCACCACGGGTAAGAAACGTTCTTCCAATGCAAACTCCTACAAGTTTCGGAGGAAAAACCCCAACTGGGAATGGACATCTGCCAAATGGCCATATTTTGAGAAACGGTGATATTCCGGGAAGTCAAAGGTTTTCAGTGACAAGTTCAATATCTTCTTCTGGAAATTCCTCCAGAAACGGGAGAACTCCTTCAACAGGACACAGTTCTCCAAATCATTCAGATACGCAAAATAAAAATAATAATAATTATAAAAGAAACGGTGTATTACCCACAAACATCGGACATGTTTAATTCTTTATCATTTGTTTACTGGTCAAGAAAATCTTAAAGGGAATAGTATGTACAGAATAGAGGAATGTTGAAAACTATTGTATGCATCATAATATGAGTTCACTTTTGTTGGTTATTGTTATATGTCGTATTCCTCTTCAATTGTTACACTTTTTCTGTTTATTTGTTACATTTTTGTAATGAGTTATGTTTAGATAGTTAATGTAATACTGACAACAACAAAAAAACTATCAATTAAATAACTACCCTGCTTTGTTCTTGTTCAGATAAATAACTCTATTACATTTTACAATTTCAAAAAGGAGGTACAATTGTAAAAGCATGCCCACTATTTGTTTATTTTAGAATCGTAGCAACGTTTTTCATTAGTTGTATTTCATTCAGGTGGACCAAGATGATGTTGAAGTCGATTGTGAGTCAAGGTAACGGTGATGCAGATAATAATTTGCACGTTCAAATAACGCATTTTACAGATTTTTTTTCTGAACGACATTTTACTAATTTTCCTAATCTAATGAAAATGACTTCACATGTAATATCTTGTGATCTTTTGTTTCTCTAAAGCAGGTTTTTGTTTTTTCACTTTGAGCACTTTGGTAGGAAGACAAAGCAGACACACCTTTATTGGTCTGTTGCTAGTATTATCTCTTTTAAATTGCAAATCTGTTCACTGGAAAATGCTTACGGACTAAAATACATATCCTTTGTCCAATCTTTGCTGACAATGGTCTGACAACACTCCGTTCTACTCTCTGTTCTGGTATTTATCGCATCAACCAATGAAATATCAGCCTTTAAATTTTTTGAAGGCCGAATTAATCCGACAAAAACCAGAGGATCTCAAAAGTTATTAAAACCGAAAGTAGAACAGATGGTTGTTAGATCCTCGTAAGCCATTTTGAACACATGATTTGAATTTTAATCAGATTGAAGAGAATGTTGAGCTCACTGATCTGATCAAAGTCTCTTAGAGAAAGTGTAACACTCACCTTCTTGACTGTAAATCCTTACAGGATAGCAGTGTTAAATTTACATATATTTTTATGCTAGGCTTGTGATAGTAAACATTTACTTCAAGAAAACTGTATTTACGATAGTTTTTCAATTCAATCAGATGAATGTTATTGACAGCTTAAATTTTATGATTTATCATTTTCACTTTATTCAAATTTTACATTGATGCCTATATGATATTTTCATTGATGATTTAAATGAAATGCCTTATTATAATTTATATTAAGGTTACTGAAAAGCTTATGTTTTGTATGATGTTTCTATTTTCCACCCATTGTTATTTAAGAAAAATCATTTTAAAGAAAACTGCATGAAATAATCTTTTTACCTTTCTGATGTTGAATGCATTATAAATTGTATAATTGTGTTTCGATAAAAAGTTAAGATTTAAAGTATGTCCATGGATTTATGAGTTTTGAACAGAGGTATACTAGTGTTGCCTTTATTTATGATGATGTTATAATAAGATTTTCCCTGTATCGAGTTTAATCAATAAATTGTTTCGAAAAATTTAAAGGTCATGAAATCCATTATTAAGATTTTGTATAACATAACACTGCTCTTTGAATTAAAAAAAAACAAAACAAAGACAAACTTATTATGTATTTTGAACATAAAGATGTAGATCTTTAAAAATTTGTGAGTATAAATACTATGAGGGTTGAACAATATTATACGACTGGTACCTTTGATAACTATAGCCTACGATTATTGCATCAAATTTATTATGGTGATGCTAGTAATACGTAACCTTGATACATTTCTTGACCAAGTAAACATTGGAGGAAGAATATCACTGCCGGGCTTTTGCAATGTTTCATCAACCATTTTGTATATATTCTTATTATATATGTTATGTAAATTGTTATCTGTATATATAAATATAAATGTTATAAATTGTTACACCTAACAATTTTCAAATTATGTCATTAGGGTATTTTCTTCGACAAGCTTTAATAAAAATGTTATTCTTCAAATTGACTTCTTTTTTCGGAGAAATGCATCTTGAGATATATTGATACTTTTCGTATTTTTATATGATTTGATTAAGATGTAGAGTTATATCATAACTTTAAATACAACATTACAAAAAATAACAAAGTACTAGATATTATTTTGATTGGATCCAACTGGACTTTGCACTACATCGACAAAAGCACAAAGGGTATACAACAAATGCATTCATTTCTGGCGATCCTTCATCAGATATATTCGTTAAATAACCCCTTCATCAGCTGCACTAGTGGAGTAATTTTAAAGCTCCGTTAATGAAGCGTGGATTATTGTAAAATTTTAATGCACTAACTAAAAATCAAATGTTTTTTCAAAGAACTTAGCGTTTAGCATGGGCAATGCTCTTCAACTTTGTATTTGTTTGGCTTTTTAACTGTTTTGATCTAAGCGTCACTGATGAGTCTTATGTAGACGAAACGCGCGTCTGGCGTATTAAATTATAATCCTGGTACCTTTGATAACCAATTAAGGATCTCCCATGACAAACTAGATACATAATCGTTCTATAATATCTAAGCTAGAGGCGTAATCATCCTTTAGCTAAGTTGGTAGAGCGATGGCCTACTGTGCTTCTTCGGGTCTTGGTAAGATTTCCTGCTACCACATGTTCCCCTTTCATACAAATAATCATGACATTAAAGAAAAAAACCAGGTCTACAAAACAGAACGCAGAAACCTAAAATATTTAGTCACATAAACCCCAATCAAAAACTGTAGATATACTTATGCAA
This sequence comes from Mytilus edulis, assembly GCF_963676685.1. Taxonomy (NCBI): domain Eukaryota; kingdom Metazoa; phylum Mollusca; class Bivalvia; order Mytilida; family Mytilidae; genus Mytilus; species Mytilus edulis. The sequence continues at coordinate 60,262,893 of NC_092347.1, forward strand.
TGTGGATATAAGCAGTTACTGATCTTCTAATGCCATATTGCTCATAAAGGAGAAACCAGGAGAAGATAATTTTGAAGATAACTGGGGTCATTTGTGTTTTCGAACTTCCAAAATAAAGTCATCAAAGGTAACAGGATCACGCCAGACGCGAGTTTCGTCTATAAAAAAAAAATTCATATGTGACACTCGAATCAAAATTTGAAAAATCCACATAAATACAAGTTGAAAAGAAATTAGTACCAAAAATTCATGTTTTCGCAAATACAGCTTATGTTATCTATCCCTGTGGTAGAATCCTTAGGATTTTAAAAAAAGTCAAAGTTTTGAAACAGTTCATTAAAATGGCAGTTGTTATCGTATAATTCCTTTCTGTGTGTGTTGCATTGTCGTTTGTTTTTGTTGCACTTCAGTGTTTCTGTTGTTTCGTTGTTTTCCTCTTAAAGTTGATATGTTTCCCTCGGTTTTAGTTTGTAACCCGGATTTCTTTTCTCTCAATCGGCTTATGACTTTCGAATAGCGGTATTCTACTTTTGCCTTTATTTATTAGTTCATGGTTCTATAAATGATAATGCATGTCAACACATAAGTGCTGACTTCAAAGCTGTTGAAACTCTCGAGAATGAAACTTCCAGCAGCAGTGGCACTGACCAAGCGATTGTAAATAATCTCATCATAGATCGATACCCAACTAAAATAATTATAGGCCAAACGTGCGTTCCGTCTACAAAGGACGTACAATATCCGTTTCACAAAACAAAAAGCTATCGTATTCCTGACTTGGTACAGGCTTTTCCTTATGTAGCAAATAAACTCATCATAGATACCAGGACTAATTTTACACTTACGCCAGACGCGCGTTTCGTCTATAAAAGATTCAGCAGTGACGCTAGAATAATAAAAAAAAAGGTTAATAGGCCAATTAATTAATGATAATTACTCATCTTAATATTTCAGTAGATAAATGCACTACTAAAGCGTGCATTGCTTCTAAAAGGAAAATTCTTACTTTCTTACAGTTCTGTCGTTACCATATATCAAGGTGGTAATTAAATTGACATTCAAATGGTTTTTTTTACTCGCTGAATTACAGGCATCCCTATGTCGAACTTGGATTTTGACACAAATGATATATTTGGCATTCAAACATTTGTTTTTCAGTGATTAAGATTATAACACAATGTTGACCGATGAATTTTGGACATTTTTACCTATTACGTCTGTTTGTTTTGTTCACGCATCGCTGTCAGTATAATGGAATTTGATGCGACTGTCATACAAGTGAAAGGTTTAACTAGCTATAAAACCAGGTTCAATCCATCATTTTCTACATAAGAAAATGTCTGTATCAAGTCAGAAATATGACAGTTGTTATACATTCGTTTGATGTGTTTGAGCTTTTGATTTTGCCATTTGATTGGGGACTTTCCGTTTGAATTTCCCTCTGAGTTCAGTATTTTTGTGATTTTTACTTTTAACAAGTTCTGATAAAGTCCATATATATCTAAAATTATGTGTTCATACTATAATCCATTTTTCGATAATTATTATTGTATTTTAAGGTCAAAGGAGTAGGTCCGGTAAGGGCCGATTTTTGCCTCAAATCATGTAGACGAAACGCGCGTCTGGCGTACTAAATTATAATCCTGGTAGCTTTGATAACTATTCAGGTTCATCTAACGAAAGATTTTGAACATTTTTTAAACACTTAAGTGTCTATTTCAATTGATTCAATTAATTTATGTAAAAGATTTTTACTGAATCAGTCATTAAAAACGCTCTGATTCAAGCTTAAATATGAAGAATCTATCAAATATACCAAAAGACGTCACTTTTCAGATGTTTTTTGTCAAAAATGAAAGTGGCCGCATCCGTGTTCATCATCAACCTTTATATATATTATTTATTATCATCAAATACAACTTACATTTCAATATTATGAATGAACACGAATGCGGCCACTTTCATTCAAGACGGAAACCGTCTAAAATTTAACTAAAATGCTAAAACTGTGAAGATTTCAGTAATTTAGCATGACTTAATGATGCTAGTACCCGATATCTGTGCATTGTATTGTCAAAAACAGCGCATATTTATGTAGCAGAAGCATTCTACTTTCCAGTAAATAACTAAAAGATTACATTTTCACAATTTTGTAAAACTGCTATATTTTGGGGCCAAAAAGGGGTCTTACTGAACCTACTCCTTTGTGTTTGGTCTGTAATCTTCCAAAATTATGTGAGTAACTTTTCACCTGGACAACATGACTGCACGAAAAGAAAAATCGCAGAAAAAGCCATCAAAGTTGTTAAAGAATATGACTGTGTGATTAGAAAATGAGTTGTGTAAATAATTGATTGATGTTTGCTAAACTTGCCATTGCAAATATGTCATGCATGTTCAGAACGTTTGATAAAAGGAGATATAGGGTATATGTCAACGATTGAGCAACACATTCTCTTCTCTTATAATTAAAATACACATAGGTCAATGTATATGCTCTTTAACTTCTCTATACATATAAAACGTTCTAAAGCAATTGCATTTGATAAAAAATATATGAAATTTTTAATTTTTTTTAAATCCAAGGGGTACGTACCCAATTATTTTTTTAATTTTTAGTATTGTATCGCACGTGTAATAAAATGTTTTGATATGCTATATTTAAAGTTAGTTTTTTTCCTCTTTTTTTCAAATTTCAAACAGATGTGCTGTGTCAAGTCTATATTTCAGTGACATTAAAGTTTGTCTTTCAAAAGTTAACAAATACTTATAAATGACTATTTTTCTGTATGACATGCAATCTTTTGAAAAGCTAAACAGTGTTATTTTATGTGGTCATCTATGCAACAATTACCAAAATATGATATTTACAAATGATACAATTTTGAAATGTAAAAATTAGATAATGACAACAGACTTATCCTACAGATGTCGTGATTGGTTTGGTGATTTAGTTTCACAAAAACAGGAAACTATTGGTGCTTTGTAACAAAATCAATAGTTTGACTGATTAGGATGAAGACAAGATGTCTGGAAATGAAACTTACTTGTATAAATTTGATGTTATTTTTTTATTTTAAAGTGTTCCACCTACTTTGATTAAGAAACATATATTTAAGGAAATAATTGTGAATGTAGATCATGCAATAATAATACCAGATTTTGCTAAAAGACATGATTAAGTAAAAACATATGAATATCATTCTACTTTTGAACTAACGAGAGCATTTCTACCATACTGTAATGTCGTTGCTTTTCAAGTGTACTAATATTGTCACTAGACAAAAGTCATACTAAGTTCAAAATCCCGTAGTATTAAGTGAGTGATTTAAGGGAGGGAAGCCTAAGACGTTTTACAAAGATAGATATGAGAAAACATATACTCAGGAAAATTATCTTTAATAGAAAGTTAGATACAAGGACAACAAAAACTTAACTCATACAAATATTCTGTCAAAAAGTTGAAAATACTTCTAAAGTGCTGTGTAAACTACTTCATAGCTTTAAGATTTGCATTTGCATTTGTTTCGAACATAATAAAGATAATCTTGAAAAATTGCCTAAATATTTTGTTCTATTTTTTTTACTTAGTTTCATTATATTGTTTGCTCTATTGTCACTTTTTACAATTTAATCCTTACATTAAGGAGGGATCGAGAGTCTGCATAAAAAAACTTGTTTGGGTTTGCTTTTTTGTTTTTTTTTTTGCATTTGATGCTCTTTGTTGGGAGCATTGAAATTAACTGTTCTCGTCTCAACGTTTTTTCAGCAGAGTCAAAAAAGTATTTGTGTGAAATTTCATTATCAGAAGAATCAATTTTTTTAAGTTGAAACTCAAACCATACCGGCATTATTCTCATAGAAGATACCAGGTTTATTATTTGGTAAGCCAAACGTGCAGTTGATTAAAAACAGTTAAAACATGAATGAAAAATATAAGTTGAGGAGCAGACTTGAAACCAAAAGTACTTAAAAGTTGTGCCAGAAACGACGAAGGCAACTAATGCCATAGAGTAATGCTTTTTCATTTTTTGTAAGTGGCTTTTTTTACCTGATTATTAAAATTTTTAAATTCTTGTTTATCTGTTTTCTCTCTATTATTTATTTGTAATATTTTTTCTTTTCTGTAAATCTCACCCAGACCCTTAAGTATGTTTTACTATTGATCGCCTTTTATTCTACTAGTAGATATTAAATTTGGGGGGATTAGATGTCCTAAGTCACGAGCATCGTCAATGGTTATTATTAATTATTAGTCTTTGGTTCGAACCCCTGGTGGATTATACCAAATAATGATAACAGTAGTTTACCGATGTCCACGTTGTTTAAACAACATTAGGATGAGACAAATGTAACAACGCAAACCAAAGACTTAACAATTAAGAGTAAGAGCAAGTACTGAAAATAATGTGTCCGCGTAGGGTCCTTCCAGTGGTTTGTTACCTTGTTAAGAAGCACATTCAAAATCTAGCTATAGATATAGGAAGATGTGGTGTGAATGCCAATGAGACAACTCTTCATCCAAATAACAAATTATAAAAGTAAACCATTATAGGTCAATGTACGGCCTTCAACACTGATGCTTGGCTCACACCGATCAACAAGCTATAAAAGGTCCCAAAATTACTAGTGTAAAACCACTCAAACGGAGAAACCAACGGTCTAATCTATATAAAAACGAGAAACGAGAAACACGTATAAATTACATAAACAAACAACAACTACTGTACATCAGATTCCTGACTTAGGACAGGTGCAAACATTTGCAGCGGGATTAAACATTTTAATGGTACCAAACCTTCCCCCTTTTTCTGAAACAATAGCATAACATCACAACATAGAAAAATACACGATAAAATATGTCTGTCAATCTTGCACAAGGCAGGGTTCATATTTATATCACATTTACATGTTCTCATCATAAGTGTGCATTTAATTTGCCGCTTGGCGCTTCACAACCATCCGTCATCATATAAACTCGAATAAACTCATCATAGATACCAGGATTAAATTTTATAGTTACCATAAAAAAAAATCATCTTTACAAGTGAAACAAATTTTAGGTGAAGTATCGATTTTTTTCTAGTCAAAGGAAGACAATTCAAATGGTTTAAGAACCAGACATCAATTATAAATACTTATACATTTCAAATTTAATATGATGTACCTATGTTTTACACAGATTGTTAAGAATACATAGCTGGTTGGATAAAAGGTAAGCAGATTACAAAAAACTACTATTGAACTAGCATGATATGTTATTTATATTGAAAGAGTTTCAGACTTTTATATTGTTTGCCGTTTCAATATCGTATAGGTTAAAGAAGTACTTATATGAAGCAAGTTTGAAATATTCAGAATCAAACAGATGATGATGCTTAAATAAATCAAAAAGGAAAATATAAACATATACAGTTTTAGTAGGGCATAAGACACGTATCAAAATTGCGATTATCATAGAATTAATCTGATGAACTTAAGTAATTCTCGGATAGTTCGAGCTTGCTTAAGTCACATTCAGTAATGTTGTACAAAAATTATTGTTCACCAATATTCTTTATTAATATAAATTCCAAAAAGGCATATAGTTCAGATTACAGAACTGATTGCAAAAAAAAAATAACTAATGATCTCCTATTTCACTGTTTTAAGTCATTTTTCATGTGTTCAATTCTATCTTTATGTCCACAACTATCTGTTGTATTTTGCTCCAAGTTGTTTAACTGGCTAAGAAGTTGAAATTTAGTTCTTGAAATTTTTTCGGCGATACATTCTTCTTTTAATTTATGTTTAAACACTTGTGTTTCATGTTCTTCTCCCATCTGTTTAAGTCGGTGTAAAATACCACTGACAGTATTGATCGGATCATTATCAGTGTCGTCATCTATCGATCCATCCGGGTTACTAATAGATATCAAATGATGAGACGAAAAGGTTTTAATTGACTGGTGTGATTTTACACAATCTGTACAATACACTTCTTCACATTCTTTACATTTCGGTATTCCTAGTGTTGATTTTTCATTCAACTGGCAGCGATCACAGTTTCTGTTAGTAGCCATGGTGTCCTTCGAGTAAAGGCATAATAATTAAGCAAAGTTATAGACTATTATGTGAATATGAATGCACGAAGTTTACTTGCTCTAAAGCTAAATTGTAATATTGACAGAAAAGAAGTCGGGTTTTATTAACTGAAAAATTATCTATATTATAGAAAATATTTCCGTACTCCATGTATACCTTATTTTTATTTTAATGTCTTGTTATTTTATTTGGCGGTATTATGGCCAAGGTTGTGATTGTGTTTCTGATATTGTTTTTACATCTAACCCTCTTTTTTTTTTATTAATCATGTATTTACATTGTGCCATAGATCAAAATTCGTTCGGTGTATGTTCACTTGTTTTTGTTAATTTGTCTTTCAGTTGAGTTAAGCCGTTTCAGTTGATATCAGATCATTATCAGTCTCGTCTTCTGTTATATCATATAGTATGTCTTCCTATGTTGTGATGTTATGCCTATGTTTCAGGCTATGGTGAAGGTTGATGCCTATTTGAACGTTTAAACCTACTGCATTTGCTTGCACGAGTCAGGAGCTTGATGTTTAGTAATTATCGCTTGTTGATGTGGTTCATAAGTTTATCTCGTTTCTCGTTTTTATATATAGATTATGCCGTTGGTTGTTTTGTTTGAATGAGTTGACACAAGTAATTTTGGGGGCCCATTATAGCTTGCTGTCGGTGTGAGGTAAGGCTCCGTGTTGAAGGCCGTACTTTGACCTATAATGGTATTATTTTACAAATTGTGACTTGGGTGTAGAGTTGTCTCATAGACACTTATACCACATCTTCTTGTATCTATTAAAAAAAATCATTGTTGTATTGTTATAAAATATCTATATATTTTTAATCTGATTTGGATTTATTATTTGAGAATAACATTCATACACAGCAATATTAAAATGTAGTTTAAAATAGTATACCTAATGCTTTGAATAATATAATCACACACCAACAATACATTGGTACACGCAGAACTTGTACAAAGTTGGTACCTAGTAGGAAGCACCTATCATACCTCAAATGTAAACTTTCTTTCAATATTTCAACAATGTGTCAAATATTTTCCCAATAATCGACCATTGTGTTTATACACGACATAAAAGAATAGCACTAAACAAAGAAATAATTGTCCCTTTAAAATTATATGTTTATCTTACCGTAAATGAATTGACAATGATATTTTCTTAATAACGTTAGCCATTATAACTATTTAAAAACAAATCAATGATACCAGGCTTCCAATTTTATACTTGAAAAACGTGTTTCGTTTATAAAAGACTCATTAGTGTGAAAGGGACTTTATTTATTGATGTTGAAAAATTTGAAACAAATAGAAATAAACAGACAGGCAACAGCTTTTGTATTTTATTATGTTTTTCCACTTTTACGGAACTCGACAAGTGCAACATTTTGAGGATGATTTGCTTACCCTTTTGTCTTTTTCTCAGATTAAGTGTAAGGGACAAACTCCTGTAAATAACAATCTTGTATTGTATACGGGAATTACGCATTAGATGGAATTAAATAAAATATGTGACCGCAATATGCTGGAGCAGTGTGTATGTTAACTACTTATAAATTGGAGATATCAGTCCATATTTTCAAGTATCGAAGAAAAAACCGATATATGAAGCATATACTTTCTTATTTCGGTCATATCCTTTTTCGCAATTTCATTTGAATATATGTTTGTTTCATCGTTACATTAAAACGTGATTCCACCTCAAAATACGTACTTTAAACAGGGTTGGTTTTAAGTATGTTGCGTCTATTTGTTTCCGACATTGAAATAAACTGTATTCTTCTCTAATGAGTTTTGCAGCAGAACGAATGAAAGTATTTGAAATGTCATGTGCAGTAGAACCAATAAACTATTCGACAAAATAAAGCGATGTCATTATTTCGATATCAATATAATTTTGACAATTGTAAAAAACATTTCAAAATGATTTTTTTCTTGGCATAGTATCTTTGCATGTTTCCTTTATTTTTATATTAACATTAAGGAGGGATTGAACGTCTGAATACAATCTGTAAAACAGAGTTTTTGCTACTATTTGTTAGGAGCATTGAAATAAACAGTTCTCGTCCAAACATTTTTTACGCAAAGTCAACAATAATCTTTGAAACTTTAAGATCAGAAGAATCATTCAGATTCTGTTCAAATTCTAATCTGTTTATTGACATGTTGTCATTTTCGTTTTCGATATAACTTATAAAAAACTGGATTTGTCTTTTAAATGCGTTTTGGTTTTTTTTGGGGTCAATATTACTATAGCAAACATTGGCTGATGCGAAAAGTATCCTATAAGGTAATTTCAGAATAGTGTAAACGATTCCATTCTAGAACGCGGCAAATTGTAAAACGCATATGTGTAAATAGTCGTTTCGTACTGTATGGTCACTTCGTTAATCTTTCATAAATGAACTTAAATGAAGGTCAAACGAAATAAGAAGTTAACCTGCACAAACAAATTCATTTAAAATTTTAATTCTAATTTATTTTATTTCATCAGTCAAATATATTTACACTTCCATATTTGTTTACAACAAACAACTTTGTAAAAGTGGAGTTAAAGAACAGTGTAACTGGATTATTGATGCCATCTTTGCTTTCTAAAATTTGTTTGTGATATCCTCCATCGCAATCTACTTGTATAATCGAGTTTGTGTCTGTATTTGCTATTAACGAATTTCCGTATTTGTCGGACGTTATTGTTCCTGTTCTTGAAAAGTCGTTTGAACTGTACTTAAAAGACAATGTTCCAGTCTCAAGAAATCAATGTATTTCGTTCGTCATTCTCACTGGACAGTATAATCTATCAGAGTTATCGAAATGTAAATGATACAGTGATACAGTGTTTACAGTAAGTTCAGTTATAATGTCTAAATGCATGTTGCATAAAATAACTTTTTTATAGCCACCAAACGCAATCTGGCCCTTTGTTACTGCAATTCCCCATATTTCAGAAGGAAACTTCTGTTTTACTGACACTTTTTTCCATAGTGCCAAGTTCTCTATTTTGATATATTGTATTGATCTTTTTGGAATCAAACAATGGCTTCATCTGTGGCCGGTAATATATAATATAGCTATTCTAACAGGTTTATTGTCAAAATATTGCATTTTAAAAACTATTCCATCTCCATCAATAACTCCTAGGGCAGCTTTATTAGAAATACATAGAAGTAGCTTGTTTTTTGGTGTAATAGCTGCGCTAGTTATATTTGAATCAAGTATGTTAAACTCTTTAGTGAGTTTAAACATTGATGGTCTTCTAGGTACAAATGGGGCCTGCATTTGGGTAGAAATATTATGTACAATGGTGCATGGTTTCTATTTTCATTGATCAAACTAAATGTGGTGAATGATAGAAGATCCATAGTCGTTGAAAATGTTATATCAACGGACTCCGCTTCTGATAGCATATATTGCAGTCTTTCTTGTAATTCTTTCATTTTAGTTTTAAACGAATGGACCATCAATAACTTCTGGTTATAAGAACTGAATTTTGTTGTTGTCTACAAATTTTGTTTCAAGCAGTCAATCATTTCATTCATCCCTTTGATCTCGTCTTGAGTTGAAGTTATCTCTGATATGTTTTTGGATTTAATATCTTCAATTTCAGATATTATCTTTTCTTCTGACGTTGCAACTAATGCAGCGTCTTCTACCTCAGTTGATGCCGATTTCCTATCCGTTTCAAATATCTTAAGTGTGTTTGCTAATCCATCAAGTTCACATTTTGTGTCAACAAGCATGGCAGATTCGTCTCCATTTCTAGAAGCGTCTTGGCAGTACTGATTCGGAGTTCCTGTGTGTGTTTTTTGGTCATGTATTCATTGACAACACAACGTGTCATATTGAGTGCAAAACAAATCAAGAATTTTTTCGTTATGTATTTGGCAGTATTTCGTTGACGTGAAGACAAATTGAGGTAAAACGCCAACATTCATAATATGATGCGAAGTAAATGCTTTAAACGATTGTCCAGCTTTGACACAGAGCTGACAAATTGATTCTTCACATTCTGTGCACACTTTCAATGCTTCTGAACTCTGATCATTTCTTAAACAGGGTTCAGGAGCCTCTGGCCTTTGTTAGTCTTGTATGATTTTTTTATTTTAGTTTCTTGTGTATAATTCGGAGTTAAGTATGACGTCCTTTATCACTGTACTACGTAGTATACATATTTTTTAAGGGGCAGCTGAAGGACACCTACGGGTGCGCGAGTTTCTCGCTACATTGAAGACCCATTGGTGGCCTTCGGCTGTTGTATGCTCTATGGTCGGGTTGTTGTCGATTTGACACATTCCCCATTTTCTTTTTCAATTTTTTGACTATGTAAAGAGGAAGCCATTTAGAACTGAAATTTACAAAATAAGCAATTGATGATATTCATTCAACAAATCCTTTTCTTAGTGACAATTTTATGTGGATGTGTCTTGCTAAAATTTATTTAAAGTTCTCTGTTGACCTCTCAAAAATATTCATCTTGACGCATTCATCAATAGTCTTGTTCATGATGTTATTATTAATGTCAAAAAAGGTTTCTATCAATAGCTGTCAAATTTATTTTTCATCGATTTGACTTTCTCATATTTGATTTAAAACCATGTAAAACATTTTCTAGTCTAAAATAAACCATTTAAAGGGCACGTAGTTGATAATATGTATCTTCATTTCGTGTGTATTTAAGTCTATTCGCCATGTAATTAACTATCGATTTGACGTCTAAAGACCTCCGATGATAATATAAGCGACGTAAACATCAAGTACACTAACACCAAAGTTACTTGACTTTGAAACTTTGGAGTATCTGTGACAAGGTGCATAATATATACAGTCAAACTTTTTAATTTCAAAAGGACTTTTAGAGATTTTAATAAACCGGAGCATCCTATCTACATTGAAGTTTCACATCATTGTCAAGACAAAATACACAGGCAGTTGGAAGGGACAAACAGATACACAAACCGACAAACATACGGGGCGGGGCGATTCCTATCCTATATACACAAAACTTCGTTTGCATGGAGGGAGGGGTGTACAATTTACGAATGACATACACTTGTACTCCATGCCTCAACCGAACTTTCTGATTTTGAATCGTTTATTGTATTTCAGTTACTTCTACTATTGGTGTCCAGGATCATTACTAAAATTCCTAAACGAACTTTCCTTCCACGAGGACCATTTCAACAAAACTACATTGGCTAGAGGTATAAGGTAGAGTTGAGATCTCACAAAACATGTTTAACCTAGCCGCATGTTTACGCCTGTCCCAAGTCTCTGGCCTTTGTTAGTAGTGTATGTATTTTTTAATTTTAGTTCATTTATTTGTGTTGGAGTCTAGTATGACGTCCATTTTCACTGAACTATTGCATAATTTTATTGAGGGGCGAGCTGAGGCTCACCTCCGAATGCGGGATTTCTCGCGGAGTTCAAGATATTTGGTGGCCTTCGGTTGTTATCTGCTTTTTGGTCGGGTTGTTGTCTTTTTGACATATTACCCATTTCCATTCTGAATTTTATTTAGAAATAATTTGGCTGATTTTGTTTTGTTACAGCGGTCCAGGTTTTTGCTTCATGGTGAAAGGAGAATATGTCAGGCACAATAAGTCTTGCAATTTCAATGGAACATTTTGATTATTTTTTTTTTTGCTTTTTTTTTTTTTATAATTTAACAGAATTAAAGTAGACTGCATTGAATATGTAGGTAGAGGTAGAATCTTTGGTTAGCTTACTTGTTAGCTAAACAATAAAGTCATAATTATGTAAGGTATACAATACCCTCCTTTCGAAGTAGCCTATTCCTACAGACAGATAGATTGGTTATCTGTTGGACTAGTCTACTCTGGAGTTTTCCTAACCCAATAATGACTTCACAGTCCAGCTAGCAGGCAAGCTTATAAAACATATTATCTTTACCTACACACTCAATGCAATCGACTGTAATATAAGATCGAGACCAGGGTCATTCAACATTCGGACAATTCATAGAAAAACCTCAAGAACCAATCCACCAACGTTTGAATTTGAATGACTTAATTGCTTCAGAGGATTTGATTAAAAAGTGAAAAATTAACAGACGGTCGGACAACCAACAATCTTACAGACGAAAGACGCCCAGTGGTGACATCGACTCGTGTGCACTTTAAACACGCTCACATTTAAAGGACATTTTTAAATATTGTAACACTAACGAACTTACTTTGTTTGTACTTGTGAAAGAAACACTAAAAGACAGTTTCTATGGGTAATCCATTTTTTGTACATTGTAAAAACTTGTCCATACAGCGATCAAGCTTTTCTTCTAGCTTTTTAGATCTTTCAATGCTATGATGACAATTTATGTAAACAAAAAAGTCAGGACAAAAAAAAAGGCAGAGATTACATTAAAAAAATTGCAGGACAACATTTACTAAACTAACCGCCCCCCTCTCCTCCTTTAAAAAAAATCATTTTTGAATGGGTTAAAAAAACGGTATATTTTTATATATATAACCTGATCGATGAGATTACATATAAAACTTGAATACCCAATTAAAATGACAGATAAAGAAACGATCCCACAACATCACATTTATATATTGTTTCAGAGCATCTAAATTATGCTTCATATCTGTAGTCTCAGTGAGTGTATATATGAGTATAGTAAAAGTTGTCGGTGCTCTCGAATATTTCTGTGCGTGATGTACATTTCATCATTCGTTCAACAATAATAAACAACAGCTATATGATATCGTAACATTCGTAACCCTTCTATACGTCTTTTATCGATAAATTATGAAAACCATTTAAAATTGGTATATTTAATGCATTGCTCTCTATTATCGCGATTGCATCCGAATACAATTTTAACATATTAACCATAACATAACAACACCTTTTGGGATTTAAGTACGTTTGTAAACATACAATTACCGCTCTTAATACGTTCGTTCGTCGAGATAGGTTCGTTCGTCAATATCCAGGTCATGTCTATTAAGAAGTGTGTTACATTTCAATGTTGTGTTTCTGTTGTGTCGTTGTTCTCCTCTTATACACTACAAACTCCTCAGAGTCTGAATTGACCAGTTTTTGTGCTCGACCAGTAAAATCGAGCACACATTTTACTCGACTAGTCTCGACATTGTCTCGACTGTACTTAACTGTACTTAAGTGTACTCGACTAGGTCTCGACTTTACTTAATTAGTCTGATTCAGTACTTGATGATCTTTGTGTAGTCTGAAATGGTCTTGACCCAGGCTCGACCTGTCTCGACCTGTCTTGACTAGTCTCGACCGTCTCGACTAGTCTCGACTCAGTCTCAACCAGTCTCGACCTGTCTCGACTAGTCTTGACCTTCAAATTTAGTTTTGACTGGTGTAAATCAGCCCATCTAACTAAATTAAATATTGATCTTACAAAATTCAAGCTTATTAGGTAGTTTGATTTATTGCTGTGAAATAAAAGAATTTAATTTTACAATATGTAAAAAAAATATTATTATATAAAAATTCAGATAGGCATCTTTAATTTTTTTTATAACTTTTTCAAATCAACTTGGATTTTCATCAAACTATGCAGATATCTTAGATATATATCAAGCTTACTGAATCCCATTTCATTTAGTTTTTGTTGTATTGCTGTAAAATTTAAGAATTAAAGTAATTTTGGTAAAAAAAGCTAGGATTTGCAATTCGGACAAAATAGAGATAGTACACTTTAATTTTTTTAATAACTTTTTCAAATCAACTTGAATTTTCATCAAACTATGCAGCTATCTTACATATATATCAAGCTTACTGAATCCCATTTCATTTAGTTTTTTGTTGTATTGCTGTAAAATTTAAGAATTAAAGTAATCTTGGTATAAAAAGCTAGGATTTGCAATTCGGACAAAATAGAGATAGTACACTTTAATTTTTTTAATAACTTTTTCAAATCAACTTGGATTTGCATCAAACTATGCAGCTATCTTACATATATATCAAGCTTACTGAATCCCATTTCATTTAGTTTTTTGTTGTATTGCTGTAAAATTTAAGAATTAAAGTAATCTTGGTATAAAAAGCTAGGATTTGCAATTCGGACAAAATAGAGATAGTACACTTTAATTTTTTTAATAACTTTTTCAAATCAACTTGGATTTTCATCAAACTATGCAGCTATCTTACATATATATCAAGCTTACTGAATCCCAGGTTATTTTGTTTTTTGTTGTATTGCTGTCAAATTTAAGAATTAAATTAATCTAGGTAAAAAAAGCTAGGATTTGCAGTTCGAACAAAATAGAGATAGTACACTTTAAGCTTTTTAATAACTTTTTCAAATCAACTTGGATTTTATTAAAACTATATAGCTACCTTGGTGATCTTACTAAATCCCAGGTTGTTATGAAGTTTTAAAATATTATTTTTTTGTCAAATTTAATGACATGACACTATTCATGATTTAATTACATCAGTACAGGTGAGTTTTACAGGTAAAAAGAAAGCCCTACTTTTCTTAAACTCGTGTATTACTTATCTAGTGAATTAAAAGCCCTGCGATTTAGATTTAACAGGATGTTGCAACTTTGGATAAATGTTATTTAGAATTTAAAACTCTCTGGTAGATGTGATCTTTTTAATAAGTTTGCCCCAAGCAGAAGGTATTGCTTTATAAATCACCACAAATCAGAAGAACTATTTTAATAATTTCTAATGTTTCATTCCTTTTTGATATATTTATATAGTGTATATCAAAAGGAATAAAACATTAAAGGAATTATATTAATATTTTATATATACTTTTTCCCAAATTATGAGAAAAGATATATTTCTAATATCGTAGCTTTTAGACCTAGGTTAATTAAATTCTTAAATTTGACAGAAATACACCAAACAAAATAACAACCTATGATTCAGTAAGATCAATATATTGCAAAGATATTTGTAGAGTTTGATGAAAATCTAAGTTGATTTGAAAAAGTTATGAAAAAAATTAAAGTGTACCATCTCTATTTTGTCAAAACTGCAAATCCTAGCCTTTTTTTACCTAGATTAAATTAATTCTTAAATATGACAGCAATACAACAAACTTTAAAACAACCTGGCATTCAGTAAGAAGAACACATCACCAAGTTAGCTATATAGTTTCAATAAAATCCAAGTTAATTTAAAAAGTTATAAAAAAAATTAAAGTGTACTATCTCTATTTTGTTCGAACTGCAAATTCTAGCTTTTTTGACCTAGATTAATTTAATTCTTAAATTTGACAGCAATACAACAAAAAACAAAATGACCTGGGATTTAGTAAGCTTAGTATACATTTAAGATAGCTGCATAGTTTGATGAAAATCCAAGTTGATTTGAAAAAGTTATTAAAAAAATTAAAGTGTACTATCTCTATTTTGTCCGAATTGCAAATCCTAGCTTTTTATACCAAGATTACTTTAAAGGGAAATCACACTATTTAAACTACTAATAATAATTCATTGAAATTTTGCATTTAGACAGATCAAACTTATTTAAATATTTTAGGCGGAAAAAAATTTGGGGTCACCGATGTTGTTTTCAGGATATGACGTCATCCAAAAGTAAAGAATTGCGTTATACCGTAATATAGAAATAGCGCTCAGAAATGCTAAAAGAAGGCAAAATTATTGAAAAACGATGTTTAACTGGTTTAACTAAAACAGTCAATTGTAACTTTTATCTTATACACATTTATTTTTCTCAGTTTCCTTATTTTTTAAGGCCTTTTTACATTTCCCGCCATTTTTAATAGCCGTTTATTGTAGATTTTTCTTGAAATAAAAAAAATCTACTAATGTTTTTTCCTTCAAACTTCTGCATTAGTTGCAGCTTCAGGGGAGATTTTAAAAGCATTAATAAAAAAGGGGGGTCACCGATGTTTTAAATCCGCTACAGTGGAAATAATCTTATTATCAATTTTTGGCGGGAATCATAACTTTTTTTCTTAACGTTATAGAACGACGTTGCTAGAATAGCAGCATATCTTGCAATGCTTGGAACTATTGGGTTAAAATTCTATTTTTTTTTTTTTTAAATAATAATATTTTTTTAAGGTATTTTGATTATTCATTATTAAACATACAGTAACATTTTATTAAAAAGTAATTGTCAAATTTTTTAATTGCATTTGTTGTATAGGAAAAACTAATGTGTGCCTCATGCCGTATTAAAGAATTAATTTACGGCTTGCAGATTTAGAATCTTCCACTTCGGAAGACTGAGGGTATCTGGGCTGAAAAGTAACACATTCCATTTAGACTACAAACAGAATAAATTCACTAACTTGTCCATTACACCGGGAAGATAAAACCCAAAATGCCGTGTTTAAAAAGCCACAAACTCGGCACTTTAAAAAAAAAAGCCCTCAATGAAACTGTTTTCGGAAGAAATTTAAAATTGGCTAACATTTCTGTTATTACACAACGCTCCATAATCGACACAAATTAAGTTCGAGTTCCAGTTTTATTTTGATTTCGAATATTTTTTCCAGTAAGATTTCTAGTTTAAGCTCGAGTTACACTTAGAAACTTCTTGAGTTATACTGTTAGATAGAGTGAAAATTCTGGTAAGAGTTTAAATTTTGAGATCCGATGAAATTAAGAGTAAGAATGTGGTTTCTATTTTCTGTTGGTGCAACTCTTTTTGTTTGAATGTATATTCTTTTATCACATTTATCTTTCATTGTGGTAAATGCACCTATTTTTGCCAATACTGATTAATGAGGGGGACAGGACCTTTTTTGGGACGTCGAATCAAGTGTTTTTAAGCTCGGGATTTCGGGATTGACCCTTTCGGGATCTGGGATTTCTTTTTTCGATGTTCGGGATGTCAGGTTTTTTTTTTAAATTCTGGACCTCGGGATTTCATGTTTTTAAGCCCGGGATTTCGGGATCAGGACCCCTCTGACCCCCACTCCTCATTAATGATAGTTAATTTGAAAATAATTAATTGAATTTAATTTGTGTGCCAATATTTAAGTACTCTCTGATATATCATGTTGGCTATTTTTGTTTAAAGAACCAAAGAATAAAGAGTCAAAAAATTGGATGTCCTTTTCGCAGTCACGGTCTCCGACAATATCCCTTTATCACTGTCGACAGTGATCACATTGAGTGATCTAAACTCGAACCTACATCTGAACTTTTATTACTATTTATTAATTTTTTTACCATTGTTTTCTTGATTTTTGCAAAACTTTCAGTGGCAAATATTACATGAACATCAGCACTAAACATTTGTCTATATGAGTGGAATATTCTTTCACCAGACGGACCATTAATGTGTTTGTTACAGTTTAGCAGTACTCTGTGAGACATGTGTATATCTCTACATAAATACATGTGTGTGTGTGTGTGTGTGTTAAATATTTCTCTTGTTGGAGACTGGTAAAGCCAAATGTATATACGTGTTGAATTATTATACGCACGGTTACGGGACGTATTATGGTATATCTGTCCGTCCGTCCGTCGTCAACATGTCGGACATTAACTCAAAAACGCTTTAACCAACTGGCATAAAACTTTAAAGAAATTGTTTATATCTATTGACGTGAGCTCCCTTTCTTTTTTTTATAAATTTTGATTTTACGTTTCCGAGTTATGATCCATTAAAAAAGGGGGATTTTCCAGTTTTTCGGACAATTATAACTCAATATCGCTTTCATCAATTTTTATACAACTTTGATAAATTGTTTATCTGTTGATGTAAATACCCTTTTGATTTTCATAAATTTCTAATATGACATTGAAAAGTAATGAATCTTTCTGAAATTGTACCACAAGGTTCCATATCACAAATGAAAGGCTGAAATTGATTTAAGGGGTACATGCAATTGCTCAAAACGTTCAGGAATTAGGGGCCAAAAACAAGCATTTTACTAAAATTACTATTTTACAATAACTTGTGTTATGGATCTATCTAAAATTGTACTACAAGGTTCCATACCACACAGGGAAGGCTGGGATTGACTTTGGTGGTAATTACTCCAAGGGGGAGGGGGTGGCGTTTCAAATTTTTTTTGCAAATTTTTCGAAATATCTCCAAAAGAAATCTCCAATTGCACAGTATGGCACAAAAGATTTTTAATACCTTTGATCACATTTATTTTGTGTCGGAAACCTATATCATGTCAAAATTTTTATCACAATCCAAATTTAGACCGTATCAAGCTTTAATATTGTATCCAAACTTGCACCAACTGTTCAGGGTTCAGAGGCGTTAGATATCAAAGGAACATTTGGGAAAGATGGACGACATGTGGATGATTTCTGTCGTCACATGTGAAATAAATAACGATTTCAAATAGGACTTCACACATCTACGTTCAGTGGCAAGTTTAATGCATATTCAGAACTAGAACATATGAATTTGACTCTGCTTTGTAAAAACCCGACAGGCGGAGCCGGATAAATACTTATATGAAATGAGATGTTTGATGAATTATTTATACATGAAGTATAGAAGACTATAATAGTTATGACGTTGCATGCATGTGATATGAGAAATCTGTAAGTTGAAACTCATTGTTCTTATTTACAACCCTCTTTTGAACAAAAAACTACAGATTCCGATAGCTATACGCTAACATGCTGGTACTCTTGGTCTATATGTACCCCCCCCCCCCCCCGAAAATATACGCTGAACCATACATACCGCATCGCGTCGATACGCTGCCAAAGTTGTGCCATTTCATGACCACTTTCGGCTATTTATTTGCCATACATTTTGTCCATTTCGAGTAGCATTTTCATTTTTGCACTTAAGGTCAAGATGAGTCTATAATATTTTTGGAAATTTAGAATTCAATTAAATATTGAACATATACATCAGAAAATTAAAAAAAAATTATATGTCACCGACTTCGTTATCGAGAAAATGGTCGGAGAGGATGAAATTCCAACGTTCTTAGTGTTGATTATGCATGATGATTATGTGTTTTGTATTGGTAGATCCTTTTTATCATAATGGTCTGGATAGTGGGTCATTCATTTGTTAATGTTTATTTTGTTTTTCCAATATTTTTTATTCTTTATATTTTAGCACCTCATCATTCAATCTTTTTTTTGCCTTTTATTCTGCAGTATTTGCCCACTATTTTGTATTCCGCAGGCAAACCCCAATACAATCTAGAAACTCGCTAGTACAACATATCAGTTGTAAAAAATATGATATGTCCATTATCATTTCGCCTGCTTTAGTGGAACATCCCTTCGAGCGTTCACTTTTTCATAAATTAGCAACTTTTACGGCGGAATCGAAAACGGCGACGTCATAATACAGTTACGACACTATGGCGGCGCCGAGAGCGATGCGTATAAACAATAGTGTGATTTCCCTTTAATTCTTAAATTTTACAGCAATACAACAAAAAACTAAATGAAATGGGATTCAGTAAGCTTGATATGTATGTAAGATAGCTGCATAGTTTGATGAAAATCCAAGTTGATTTGAAAAAGTTATTAAAAAAATTAAAGTGTATACTATCTCTATTTTGTCCGAATTGCAAATCCTAGCTTTTTATACCAAGATTACTTTAATTCTTAAATTTTACAGCAATACAACAAAAAACTAAATGAAATGGGATTCAGTAAGCTTGATATATATGTAAGATAGCTGCATAGTTTGATGCAAATCCAAGTTGATTTGAAAAAGTTATTAAAAAAATTAAAGTGTACTATCTCTATTTTGTCCGAATTGCAAATCCTAGCTTTTTATACCAAGATTACTTTAATTCTTAAATTTTACAGCAATACAACAAAAAACTAAATGAAATGGGATTCAGTAAGCTTGATATATATGTAAGATAGCTGCATAGTTTGATGAAAATCCAAGTTGATTTGAAAAAGTTATTAAAAAAATTAAAGTGTACTATCTCTATTTTGTCCGAATTGCAAATCCTAGCTTTTTATACCAAGATTACTTTAATTCTTAAATTTTACAGAAATACAACAAAAAACTAAATGAAATGGGATTCAGTAAGCTTGATATATATGTAAGATAGCTGCATAGTTTGATGAAAATTCAAGTTGATTTGAAAAAGTTATTAAAAAAATTAAAGTGTACTATCTCTATTTTGTCCGAATTGCAAATCCTAGCTGTTTATACCAAGATTTCTTTAATTCTTAAATTTTACAGCAATACAACAAAAAACTAAATGAAATGGGATTCAGTAAGCTTGATATATAATGTAAGATAGCTGCATAGTTTGATGAAAATTCAAGTTGATTTGAAAAAGTTATAAAAAAAATTAAAGATGCCTATCTGAATTTTTATATAATAATTTTTTTTTTACATATTGTAAATTAAATTCTTTCATTTCACAGCAATAAATCAAACTACCTAATAAGCTTGAATTTTGTAAGATCAATATTTAATTTAGTTAGATGGGCTGATTTACACCAGTCAAAACTAAATTTGAAGGTCAAGACTAGTCGAGACAGGTCGAGACTGGTTGAGACTGAGTCGAGACAGGTCGAGACTCGTCAAGACAGGTCGAGACAGGTCGAGTCTGGGTCAAGACCATTTCAGACTACACAAAGATCATCAAGTACTGAATCAGACTAATTAAGTAAAGTCGAGACCTAGTCGAGTACACTGAAGTACAGTCGAGTACACTGAAGTACAGTCGAGACAATGTCGAGACTAGTCGAGTAAAATGTGTGCTAGATTTTACTGGTCGAGCACAAAAACTGGTCAATTCAGACTCTGAGGAGTTTGTAGTGATATTTGATGCGTTTCCCTCAGTTTTAGTTTGTAGCCCGGATTTGTTTTTCTCTCAATCGATTTATGAGTTTCGAACAGCGGTATAATATTGTTGCCTTTATTTAATGGCTAGCCAAACTTCCCGCTTTATGACAATGTTAAAAAATATCGCGGAAATGGCCACACTACGTGACAGAAATACAGCACAAACACAAGCAATTATAACATTCATCACAGAGAAATGCACAAACAAGTTATATGATAGTCGACACAACATCCAAACTGTAGAACAACAACGAGCATATTCATCAACGACAAAACACACTGTGTCTAAACCACACCGGCAAAATTTGCTCGGACTCGATGCTATCTAACATCCAACACAATGACGGAACACCAATAGACAAAAGAAAGGTAGGTTTCTCCTTATTGTTTTATTCTTTTTATGATATCGAAGAATATATATACATATACAACTATTTTCTATTGTGAGATGCAATATTTTCTACAACCGTTCTCTATTAACGGAGAAATAAGTCAAAATGCATGTCAAAATGACGAATTGAGTGAACCTTGCCTCGAAATTGTTTAATTTCTCGTTAAATTGTTCACATTGTACGGAAAGAAAGGTACAGGAAGATAGATATTGACACGGAGATTGCAAATTAAGTTATTATGAGCATCTCATTAATTGTATCTCTTTGTATGGAACGAAAGAAAAGGGTCATGTCAAATTAAAATAAACCGGTTTCGTCAATGTTGTTACTACACAATCACCCGGTTTCGTCTATATATATCACCCGGTTTGGTTGTTTTTTTTAACAAACAATTTATGAAAAGCAACTTTTGCACGGATCTGAACATTGTATTTCGAGATTTAAATATATATTTATTTAAGAATTGAATGCTTCTTTTTGTAAATTTATTGGGGTGTAAAAGCGTTGACCGAAGTACATTTTGTATGATGCGCGGAAGCTATAACAGGGTCCTAAATTATAAATGTAAAACAATTCAAACAAAAAAACTACCTGCCTATTTTATGTTCAAAACACATATGGTATAAATCAACCAAAGACAACCATAGAATTACAAGCCTGTGACTCGGGAAATGGACTGAGTCAAGGTGTTGTCGCTGACACAAACAGTACAACAGAAGTACAAATAATAAAAAATGATGAATAAACCTTAACTCGTCCTATGACAGAGCCTTTATAGTAAATTCGCGATTTGTGCCAAAACTTGTATCATAGTTCAAATTATCCATTAAATATGATAAATATACATGTATTCGCAGTTTACTATGAAATTCACTATCACTGAACTAGTATACATATTTATTAAGGGGCCAGCTAAAGGACACCACCGGATGCGGGAGTTTCTCGCTTCATTGAAGACCCATTTTGGCCTTCGGCTGTTTTCTGCTCTATGGTCGGGTTGCTGTCGCTTGGATTTTGTATGAATTTTTCATCTTTAAATGCCCCCCCCCCCCTATTTTTGTTTTTGTTTTAACAAAAAAAATTCAATCCCTCTAAACCAAAATTTTAAACATCACCAAAAAGTAAACAGAAGTTTATAGTATTTATATAACTAAGAAGTGTATAAAGTTTGATGCAGTTATAATACTTCGTTTTTGAGATATGGCGCGACATGTTAAAAAAAAACCACATTCCTGTTTCACTTACATGTTCTGTAACTCAAAAAGATTTAATTTGATTTTCACTAAAAGGTTTACAGATCATGTTAAATTTTAAGAAAATAAGATAAGCTGTCCTGAAGTTACGGTGCGACATGTTTATGGTAGACAGACGGATAGATAGACGGACGGACGGACGGACAGAATGACTGATAGATGGAGGAACGGACGGATGGAAGGACGGACGGTTAGACGGGTGTATACAATAATACGGCCTGTCAAAATTGGGACGGGCGTGTAAAAACGCGAAGAAATGGAGAAAAAAATCGTAATTAAAGGTCAATAATTTTTATTAGGATATCGGCCAAGTCGATTTATTTGTATATTTGTCTGCCTTATCATTTTCCTATATAACTTTTATATATATTTGAAAAAAAATGTATAGAAATCGATAAAAAGAACATGATATTCGGCATTTATTATGAGAAACATAATCCAACTGACATAATCCGATTTCCCAGGTGTCCCTGTTTTCTCATTTCTTACAATATTTTAATTCGGTATACACTTTATAAGATAAGTGGCGAATCTAGATGACGTATATGTTGCACGCCCCGACCCCACCTTTGGTTGCCAAAACTTTATTGATTCCTGTATTTAAAGATTTTGTAAAGCAAAAAATAATCAAAATATTGTTCGACTCGCTACGCTCGTCGGTATGTAAAAGTTGTTCGAAATACGCCCACTTTGAAATAAACTGAATTCGTCTGTCCGTATATATTGTCAAAATATATTGATCAACATCAGTGTACGATCATCATAACACAATGGCGACAGTGCAGACTCGGTTTTTTTTAATAATGTTAACAAAATAATTATTATTGAATTGTATCGATGACCTGAGACTATTATACTAATTTGTACATAGCAGTATAGTGATAAATAAATTTTATTTTAATGCATGGTAGTTGTAACCCTACATTCATTTTCTATGCCGATTATGCATACATATACATTTGTCTTATTATCAACGTTTATCCTTAAGAAGATTTATTTTTAACGATGGTAGAAAAGATTACATACATGGAATGATTAGATTACTTATAAAGGTGTCCATTCTTTTGTGCGAGAAAATCACATATCAATTGTGTTTCGATTTTTTAGACCGTAAACTTTAATTTCAAGTTTAAAATTGTTCAACATATTTTCCCATAACTCATATAGAAAAGACATATTTAGAGAGCTTTAATCTCAATATGCTGTTAAAAAATTTAGGAATGCAAAGTAAAACTAACATATATGTGTCGGCTATAAGAGTATGAATTTGCTTATTATTTATTTGAATCTGAGA
This sequence comes from Mytilus edulis, assembly GCF_963676685.1. NCBI lineage: Eukaryota > Metazoa > Mollusca > Bivalvia > Mytilida > Mytilidae > Mytilus > Mytilus edulis. The sequence continues at coordinate 60,286,646 of NC_092347.1, forward strand.
CTCATATAAATAATAAGCCGCTGTTCGGTGAGCGAAATTGTTTTCGAACGACCCACAAAACTCCTTCTGGACGCTGAAGTTAAATAATAAATTCTAATGTAATGCGATTATGATTTTTTTTATTTGACCAAACCGGGTTATGCATTTTGAAATCTATGACGAAACCGGGTTGTATACATTGACGAAACCGGCCAGTTCGATTTTGACATGACCCATTTCTTTCGTTCCATACACAGAGTTACAATTATTGAGATGCTCATAATAACTAAATTTGCAATCTCCGTGTCAATATCTATCTTCCCGTACCTTTCTTTCCGTACAATGTGAACAATTTAACGAGAAATTGAACAATTTCGAAGCAAGGTTCACTCAATTCGTCATTTTGACATTCATTTTGACTTAATTCTCCGTTAATAGAGAACGGTTGTAGAAAATATTGCATCTCACAATAGAAAATAGTTGTATATGTATATATATTCTTCGATATCATAAAAAGAATAAAACAATAAGGAGAAACCTACCTTTCTTTTGTCTATTGGTGTTCCGTCATTGTGCCGGATGTTAGATAGCATCGAGTCCGAGCAAATTTTGCCGGTGTGGTTTAGACACAGTGAAACAAAAGGATATATAAAAAAAACAGTTACACTCTCACGTAACTTACATGAAATCCCAAACTATATACAATTATTTTCACAATACTCGTCCGAAGAAATTGCATGACAATAATGTTATGGAAAGGCAATTTTATAATTATTTGGAAAACAAATAAAGTTATTCAACATAATGTTCAAGAATAAGTAACAGGCTTTTCTAGTTCTATGCAACCAATAAAAATGTTGTTTGTTTTTTTTTATGTTTTTTTTTTATTATTATTAATGTTGATTTATGTGTTTAGTGGTGAGGTCCATTTTCACTGAACTAATACACATTTTTGCCGAAGCCCGCTTCTGGGTGAAGGATTTTCTCGCTGTGTCGCTTCTCTCTTCATATAATTTCATAAGTAAACGTTCCGAAATTCAGCTGTAAAAACAAAAAAAACAACAACATAACAATTTGCCTGAACTATTAAGGTGGCTCGTGGTTACAACAATTTCAGCAAAATATTAAACCTTTATTTTTCTTTACAAATTTTATTTATTACACTATAAGTTATTACTTTATGATATGGTACAAAAAATCAACCCAAAAAAACGATTCGGTTTGGCACCAGATGACTTTTAAAATGTTCATATCATTGAAAAAGCTCGAAATTATCTCCCTTTGGTGCAAACATGCCATTTTTTTTGGCATTAAATTTGAAATATCTTTACTAACTAATCGATGACCTATATTTTTTATTATTGTTTTCAAATAAGCTGTTCATAAACTAAATAATTGTAAAATTTAAGCGATTTCTGTAATTAGGTTATTTTTCTATTTCGATATTAGTGTATTACCTCTATTTCTCCTATTAGCTCAACAGAAAAAAAGGACATTAAAAAAAATGTATGCTTCTTCCGGAGGCAGATTGTGAGCTTAAATAAACGGTGACCCCATTTTTTTGTTTCATTTTTCTTTTAGGGATATGATAAAGTTCATTTATAAAAAAATATATCGAATTCCTATATTAGAAAAGAAAATTGATTTATACCCAGGAGCCCCCTTAACAAACTAAATTATGTGTCATTTATGTTTCAACATTTTCTTTAAGTTTGAACTATAATTCTTTTTTTAAATCAGCAGTCAAATATTTTACAGTTGCCTTTTTGGTTTAGAACGAACAATTTCGTAAACGTCTTATTAAAGAACAGTGAAGTTGGATTCTTGATGCCATTTGTGTCATCTAAAATTTGTTTGTGGTTTTCTCCCCCGGAATCAACTTGTATAATGGAGTCTGTGTCTGTATTTGCTATCAATAAGTTTCCGTATTTGTCGGACGTTATTCCAGCTATGTTTAAAAAGTCGTTTGAACTGTATAAAAAACACAATCCTCCAGTATTTGAAAAGCAATATATTTCTTTCTTTATTTTCACTGGACAGCATAATCTGTCAGAGGGATCGAAATGTAAGTAATACACCGTGCCAGTGTTTACACTAAGTTCAGTCATAATGTCTAAATACATGTTGCATAAGTAAACTATTCCATAGCCACCAAATGCAATCTGGTCCTTTGTTACTGCAATACCGCGTATTTCAGAATAAAATTTCCTCTTAACTGACACGTTTTTTTCTAGTGTCAGGTTCTCTATTTTGACATATTGTATTGATCTGTCTTGAATCAAACTAACGATGGCTTCATCTGTGTCCGGTAATATAGCTATGTTCCATGGTTTATTTTTCAGATATTGCATTTTAGTAATCTTTCCATCTTCATCAATAACTCCTAGGGCAGCTTTATCAAAAAAACATACAAGAAGTTTGTTTTTTGGTGTAATAACTGCGCTAGTTATATTTGAATCAAGTATGTTAAACTCTTTAGTGAGTTTAAACATTGATGGTCTTCTAGGTATAAATGGGACTTGCATCTGGGTAGAAATATGATGAACAATGGTGCATGGTTTTTTAATTTCCTTAATCGAACCAAATTTTGTGGATGGTAGAATATCCATAGTCGGTGAAAATGTTATATCAACGGACTCCGCTACTGATAGCATATGTTGCAGCCTTTCTTGTAATTCTTTTATTTTAGTTTTTAACGAATGGATCATCACGAACTTCTGGTTATTAGAACCGAATTTTGTTGTTGTCTCTAAATTTTGTTGCAAGCACTCAATCACTTCATTCATCCCTATGATCTCCTCTTGAGTTGAAGTTATCTCGGACATTTTTTTGGATTTAATATCTTCAATTTCAGCTTTTATCTTTTCTTCCATTTCATTAATTCTTTTGAGAATGAGATCTTTCGCATCTGAAACTTCTGAAGTTGCAACTAATGCAGCGCCTTCTACCTCCCTTGATGCCGATTTTCTATCCTTTTCAAATATTCTGAGTGTGTCTTCTATTCCATCAAGTTGACATTTGGTATCAAATAACATAGCAGATTTGTCCACATTTCGTGAAGCGTCTTCTAATGGAAGGACTGAATCGCAGTTTCTGTGTTTGTCAGTCATGCAAGATCGACAACATAACGTGTCATGTTGAGTGCAAAACAAATCAAGAATCTTCTCAGTATGTATTTGGCAGTATTGTTTTGAGGTGAAGACAGCTTGGGGTAAAACGTCAACATTCACTACATGATGCGAGGTAAATGCTTTAAAAGATTGATGAGCTTTAACACAGAGCAGACACATTGATTCTTCACATTCTGTACACACTTTTACTGCTTTTGAACTCTGTCCAATTCGTAAACAGGGGTCACAGTGTACAGATGTAGCCATTCAGAACTGAAAATTACAAAATAAGCAATTGAAAATATGCACTCAACAAACCCTTTTATGTGGATATATCTTGCTAAAATATCTGAATTATCTTATTGTATTCAATTATTTTCTTGTTCTTGATTTATTTTTTGAAACAAATAATGTTTCTTCAGTGATGCTTGAGACCAAAACATATGAAATTCCAAAAGATATCACAAACTGAAGTTACAGAATTCTAGCATAACCGAATCTTCTAAGCTATCTTTTTTAAGTCTTATAATAAAAAAGGTAAACATGCATACTACTTCGGTGAATTGGACCAAATTGTTGATAGATCTGTCTTTGCTAAATCTTGTAATTGAGCAAAGCAGAAATAATAAAGTAGTAAGAAATCAAAAGCTTTGTAAAGTCTGTAATAATAATAGAATGGAATATTAACACACTTTTTTTATATTGTAAAAGAAATTATGGATAATTTTGATTAAAACTCTCTTATTTTTATCCAAAAGAAAGAATATTAATAACTGAAAACAATTACTACAAAAAAAATCAACTGAAAAAGGGATTTTAAGATATTTCTTTTTAATTTTTATTTGAAATGAGAACATAGTCTGTATATGTATGATCAGACAAACATATTTATTATTCTTCGTTATACTTCACGTAAAAATGCCATATTTTGATTGGCTTATACGAAGTAGATAAATTACACCATCCCATGTCTGAGCAGGATACTTTTTTTTTAATGTAACCCTCTCAACCAGACCAATCACAAATCTATGATTAAAAGGAAAATGAATTGACTTTACACCAAGCAATTAATGACAATGCTAAAGTTCTACGATTTGGCTCAGATTTTATTATTTGACTGTCAAAATAAAAAATAAATGGGGAATATGTCCATGGGACACATATGATACCCACGCTTGCATATCATATAAAGTTATAAAATCACATTACTGTAGAGCAGTAAAAGTGACTCTACCTAATTTTAGATTTGATCTATATTATGATGTATGAGCATTGTGTATAAGTTGCACAACATTTGGTTGAGGCAAACTAAAGAAAGAGAACGGAAACAAAAAAAAATCAGCATTTTTTATGTTTATAAAGGGGCATGACTTAAAAGTAACAGTGACACCACCCAATATCAAAGTTGATATGTATTATGTGGTAGTAAGCCTTCTGTATAAGTTTCATAACATTTGTATAAGGCTAACTGAAGTAAAAGAACGGAAACCAAAAATTCAGCAATTTTTCCTATTGTAAAGGGACATAACTCTATAGGATTATAGGGACGACATCAAAATCCAAACTTGATCTGTGTTTTGTTGTAATAAGCATAGTTTATAAGTTTTATAACATTTTGTTGCGGCAAACTAAAGTAAGGGAACGGAAACCAACTTTTAGATGTACGGACGGACAGACGGACATACATACAGATGGACAAGGGTTTAACGTTTAAAGCATATTGGTACCCCTTGAAAAAACATTGTCGACATTGCATGGCTGAATCAATTGTGCCCTTTATTAGATATTGATGGTTGTTATTTGTTAATTACTTTGAATTTGAATTTAATAGTCAAATTTGTCAGAAGATTCATTAAAATAAATCGAATAACACATAGCTTACAGGGAAATAGAGCATATTATTACCCTTCGAAAAGTCATTGTGAACCTTGGACTCCTTGGATGCTCCGCAGTATATGTGCTATTTATACATAAGGCCATGTCATCATTTTAATATTTTTACTTTTGATACTGTAATAAGTAAACATATATTATGATATTGGATACCATTGTGTAATAAAGGGCCTGGATAAAAGACAATTGTGATTTTTTTCTGTATCAATAAGAGTTTACTTTGAATATTGTCTTTACAATATTGTTCTGAATATCCCTTCCCGTATTTTGAAATCATCTTTTGATCGTATGTGTTCGACGTTGAATTCTTAAATTGTCAAATTTCCCTTAAAAAAGAAATAAATACCTGTCGTAGTGAGTTATAGTGTGTGTCCTAGTATTTCACTATTTAAACTAGAACAGAGCAGAAGTAAACAGGAAGTCGAATTGAGTAAATATAGACATATCTCACCTTTACCTTATTTAAGTTACTTTTGTGGGGATATTTAAATTTCAATTTTAAATTCGTGGATTGGTATATTTGTTTGCCCTGTCGATCATTAAAGCATTATTATGACTTGGCTAGATTAAAAAATGTATCGTTATGTTTCAAATTTATACATTGTTATTGAATATGATAAATTGAGATTTTTGTATTAATTTATGACGTAAAGTTGTAACTGTTGTATAGTGCACTCATTTGTTAGAAGTATTCATTATGAATAATTCCTCTTATAGAGGCCACTTCCTATATACAAGGCGACAGGACCTGCCGCTTGAATAGGTCACATCTTCAACCTTGAAAATATGTGAATAGGTCGGAAAAACTATCAGAAATATATGATAAGGTGAATAAAATTTCCTTAACTTCGTCTGTCATCTTTTTTCGTGTTCCTGACTGTGTCTTATCAACCAATTTTCTCTCTTTGGGCACTTTGGTATTTCATTGTTACATTACAAAAACAAACGAAACCCAAACAATATGTGAAAAGGTAACATTTTACCTACGCAATATATAAAAAACTGTACATTTTTTATCCTAAATTATATGAAAAGGGTGGGGAATCGAAAACCCAGCGGCACTCCCTATCAATAAAGTATTGAAGTGACCCCCCGAATGGGGTAACAGAATGCGACCTTACTATTATGTTGAAATTAGCCATAACTGTCATATGCTTTCTTTATGTATCAAAAATTGAGATATATGTGAACGCAATACGATAGAGCAGTGTGCATGTTTACTGCTGAGAAATGGGAGGAAAGAAAGTTAACTCATCACTATTGTTATAGATTCTAGTTTGAAGTCGTGCACCTGTGTCAATATCAAGGAAAAGATTCAGATATGAATCAGACTTTCTTCTATGGGTCGCATCCTTAATCGCAATTCTATCTGAATGATTAAATGTTTTTCATCGTTACGTTTAGAAGGAGTTGAACCTCGGAATACATACTTTAAACAGAGCTTGTTTTTGGTATAATGTGACTCTAAAATTGCGACATTGAAATTAACTGTCTTCGTCCCAAACGTTTTTGCAGCATAGTCAAAATATTTGAAATGTCATAAGCAGTAGAACCAATCATATTTTCGGTAAACTATATAGTTTTGTGTAATGCGTTGTCAATTGTTTCGATATCAACATAACTTCGATTTTTTTTCCTTGACATATTATACTATGCATGTTTACTCTATTTTATTTATTTACAGCTTTTTATCGTTACATTAAGGAGGAATCGAACTTTTAAATGCAAACTATAAAACAGAGCTTGTTTTTGTTGTACATGTTATTTTGTTGGTTTTTTGGGGGGGAGGATGAAAGAGGGGCATTTGTTGTCTTTGTTGGGCGCATTGAAAGTATCTGTTGTCTTCCCAACGTTTTGGCAGCAAAGTCAATGGAAATATTTTAATTTTCATGATCAGAAGAATCATTCATATTCTGTGTTAATTATCAGACGGTTATTATATTACGTTGTCATTTGTTTCGATATCCATATAAACTTAAAAAGAAAAAAATTATTTTACAAAATTTCATTGGTTTATTTTGTTGACATAAATTCATGAGCTTGTTTTTCAGCTTTGCGGGACGTCAGAACATCTATTTTTAAAAATCTTAGATTTCACAGTCAATTAGAATTTGTAAAAAAACTAGATTGCGTAATAACGCCACATGTTAATGTCGTTCACTAATCGAGGTTGTATCAACACTAAATAATAAACAGGCTGTACTCCTTGTAAAAACAAATTACGTAATTGATAACCATAGGAATTTCCACTCTGTTTATATTAACTTTCTTTTGTTTAGTGTACTAAAAACCTAAGTCGGAGAAATTTCAATATGTTATCATTATCCTCGACAGTATGACCATTTCAAGGATATGAAAAAAAAGAGATTGCTAATAGATTTACTTTAGATCAGAACATAATTCTGATATTGAAGAACTGTATACTACTGTTGCTGACTCTAACAAAAATGTGACTTACATAAAATTTGCTGTATAATTCGATTTAAATAAACCTTTTTCTTGATTGTGTTATCATTCTAGCTTTTAAAGGGACCAGAATGCAATTACAGAGTAAAGCCATTACCTTTGTGATTATTGACTATAGAGGAAACTTTAAAAACAGTTTTGAATAAACTGGTCTCTGAATCATTTGAAATAATTTGATTTTTGATATATAGTGGTTTTACTTCATACACTATTGCTTGTATGAAATAATCATAATTTTATCATTTTGATTTTAAGCAACTAGGATAAACGTAACTATACTTAACTATAAACACCATCAGTAACAATGTTCAAATACCTAAGCATACTAAGGGGTACCTATTAAATATACATTTTGTTATTACTGACAGAAATGCAATGGAAAAATATCAGCTGGTTTTGATATGTTCATTAAACTTCTACTAATATGTATTCCCTTAGAAATTATGAAATTGCTTCACCGCTTTTAATCAGTTGAACTTCTTGATAACAAAATACTCTTGTTAATTCAAATAAAATAAGAGAGTGGAACACTTCTATCTTCCACTCGATCTTGGAAGTTGATAGTGTCTGCTCTTTAGTCGGTTGTAGTCTCTTTGACATTTTCCCTATTTCCAATCTTAACTGTGCAGATTAACCACAAGCACTAAATGATCTTCAACTGGACTTTTGCAATTAGAATGTTTGTCTCAACCATATACTAAATAGGTTTCCTACTTATGTTGGGTACATCAATTGTCAATAAATGTATAAGAATTTTGGATAGCAAATACTGTTGCATCGATCATCACTGAAGAATATTTTTGTCGAAAAGCGCATCTGGTTTTGTAAAAATTGATTGAATGAATGAGACAACTACTCTTTAGAGACCAAATATAGATGTTTCAAATTCGAAGATATCAGATTTGCATTTTTGCAATCAGATGTAAATACTTTTGATTAAGATATGCTGCTGTTATTGAATCAGATATCAGCAAATACATTTAAAATATGCATTATGTGCTTTTGAAAGTGACAAGCCTTTTTCGCTTTGATATTCAAATACTTCGGCCATTGTAGCATTCCAGCATATGAAATATTTTAACATCATTTTTGTTTCAAAATCTGTCAGTTAAATTCTTCTTGGGATTTTTGTGGATTCTGGCAACACTCAAAAATTGTTACACTGCCATCGCTGTTTAAAACAAACAGTTTTGTAAAAGTTTTGTTAAAGAAAAGGGCAGCTGGATTCTTGATGCCATCTTTGCCTTCCAAAATTTGTCTCTGTTTTTTCCCCTCGGAACTAATTTCTATGATTGAATTAGTTTTACCATCTGTAATCATCAAATTTCCGTATTTGTCAGATGCTATCCCTCCAATATCAGGATAGTCGTTCAAAATATATTTAAATGACAATTTTCCAGTCTTTAGAAAACGATATATTTCTCCTGTGTCTTTAATTACACAATATAATCTATCAGACTTATCAAAATTTAAATAATATACCATTCCTGCACCTACAGTTAGATCTATTAAAACGTCTAACTTCATGTTGCATAAGTAAACTTTTCCAAATGAACCTAAAGCAATTCGGCCTTTTCTCACAGCAATACCCCATATTTCAGAAGGAAACTTTTCCTCAACAGACACTTTTTTCTCCAGTTCCAAGTTCTTTATTTTGACATACTGTATCGATTTCTCTCGTGCCAAACTAACCATGGCTTTACCTGTGTTTGGTATTATAGCTATATTCCATGGTTTACTTGTAAGTTTTTGCATTTTTGTTATCATTCCATCTTCATTAACGACACCTAATGCAGGTATATCAAAAAAACATACAAGTAGCATGTCTTGCTGAATTATAACAGAACTAGATATCATTGAATCAATCAGATTAAACTCCTTTGTGAAAATAAACGAAGGTGGCTTTTTAGGTATAATCGGGGCTTGTATTTGGTTAGAAATATGATGAACAATGGTGTATGGTATTGTATTTTCCTGAATCAAGCCCATTTTTTCGGATGGTAGAATATTCATTGTCGGTGAAAATAAGATATCAACTGATTTGGTGGAGGACAATATATGTTGAAGTCTATCCTGCAACTCGCTTATCTTCGGTTTTAACGAATGGATCATTACGAATTTCTGGCTTTTAGAACTCACTTGCCCTGCTGTTTTTAAGTTCTGTTTAAGGTAGTCAATTTTGTTTTTCATTTCTTGGATCTCTTCTGTGGTTGAATTTATCTCAGATAAATGTTTTCTTTTGATATCTTTAATTTCAGTTAATAGGTCTTGCTCCATTTCATCAATTCTTTTGAGCATGCGATCTTTCAAATTTGCGACTTTTGAAGCTGCAAATGAAGCGTCGTCCTCTATTTTAGTTGATGTTGATTTCCTTTCTTGTTCTAAATTCCCGATTGTATTTGCTATTCCATTAAGTTCAGATTTCGTTACAATTAACATTGAGGAATCATCTATATTTCTAGAAGCGTCTTCAAGCTTGATGACTGAATAGCAGTTTCTGTGTTTTTCCGGCATACAGGACCGACAAATCAACATGTCATCTTGAGTGCAAAACAAGTCCAGAATCCTCTCCGTGTGTATTTCACAATATTGATTTGAAGTTAAGACAGATGTAGGTAAAATATCAACGTTAACTAAATGGTGCGGAGTACGTGATTGGTGAACTTTTACACAGTGTTCACATATTAACTCTTCACATTCTATTGCTTTTGAAGTCTTTTCATTTAGACAAGAGTCACAATAAAAAGTAGCCATTTGGACCTGTAATTAACAAAATAATAATATATTTTTATCATGTTTAAATTTCTTTAAATTTAACTGTTAAAACAATGTAAGTTCATCTTCAAATGAATATGCAGCGGTAATAAAATCATATTAAAAGGCAACAATAGTAAATCGCTGTTCAAAAGTCATAATTCTATTGAGAGAAGAAAATAATTTAAGTTACGAAAAAAAGCCGAGTGAAACACATCAACTATAAGAGGAAAACAACGAAAAACAGACACACTGAAGTGCAACAAAAAAAAACCAAACGAGAATGCAACATACATAGAAACGAACAATTACATAACAATTGCCATATTCCTGACTTGGTAGAGGACATTTCAAGAAAAAAAGATTGGGTAGAACCTGGTTTTCTGGCTATTCAAATCTCGCGCTTTATGGCAATGTCAAATATACCGCTAAAATGGCAAAATTACATGACAGGAATACAGTACAAATAAATGCAAGAACACTCAGGACAGAGAAATACGTAAAAAAATAATATAATAGTACATTTGGACATTTTAACAAAAGAATAACAACGAATACCTAAAATATACTTTAATGATAATATAAAGTATTTTATGTTTAATGACACTGTGTTGATATTGCAAAGGATTTGGGCAAACGGTTCTTTAGAAATTATCATCCGGAAACCAAAATTGTGAATGACAGACGAACGAAAAAAGGTTGACCGGGCATATAAATCACTTAAATCCCTTTAAATGGTGGGTTAAACAAGACTTGGGAAATAAAACAATGGTTTCGTCGATTTACAATCATGATAGTTTTATTATTTATTGTTTTTTACTTTTTGTTTTGTATATCAAGTCATTATAGTAGTCATGAACGTAAAATGCTTTTCAAAATGTATTTTTCTCAAGAAATTTTAGGGTTTCAATTTGAATAATTCAATATAATTTGTTATAACATTAAAACAAAGAAAAGACTTACCTGAATTAAACTGTTTCTCGAAATCACTACGTTTATTGGCAGCGTCAATTGTGTTTCTCCGCTGAGTGCAAGAAAGCACTACATACAAACTTTTCAAGATCTCGGTCAAACATAAATTGATGATTAAATTTTCACATGATTGTACTATAAACTTCTGCTATACCTGTTTTTTTATTATATTTATTCTTGATATCGTGATCAACAAAAATGCTATAGTATACACTGCATATCATTCTTACTCATCAAAGGTGATGAAATGATTTTGACATAAATTATTTTACATTATTAAAAGAAAAATATATCGATATGAAAAATTAATAAAAACATTTAAATACCCAGAAAAATAATATTCGAGTAAAGTCTCCTTTGATAAGATATATTTGAATATGCGTCAAAAATATAATTTTTGATCGTTCGTATTTGCTGTGGGGCCGGATCGACACGATTTTTTTTTCTTTTGATTGTCCTTTTTGATTTCGAACGTTGTTTTTATCTCAACGGTACTTATCGATAACATAGAATACAGAATATGTTGGGAAAAATGTCAAATGAAAGTTATCGAAGAGGGTGACCAAATACAATGTGACATAGAACGTATCCAGAAAGGAACTGCATACTTGTCTTTATCCCACATAAATGGTTTTTCTAAGCTGTCGCTATATGCTTTTTCAGAAGGGGATATATACTCAAGTTGACAAAATAATTTAATGCAGCAGTTGTTTCGGTATTTGTTATTTTTAGTTTAGTACTCGGCAATACTTAAACTGGGTACACAAGACCTCGTATACTGCTGTTGGAATCCGACTACATAGATTTACTTAGGAATGATTTTTTATAATTCTTTTACATTCAAGTATGTTGACTCAACATATATATATATATAAACAATCATATCTTAACCACATCACATCACAGCTTAATGTATTCTTCTGAACAGTTAAAGGTCCCTTCTATATATTGGTTATCTAAACTACACAAAACCAGATGCTCCGCAGGGCGCAGCTTTATACGACCGCATAGGTTGAACCCTGAACGGTTGGGGCAAGTATGGACACAACATTCAAACTGGATTCAGCGCTAAATTTGGATTGTGATTAAATAGTTGACACAGCATAGGTTTTGGACACAGAATGAATGTGGTCCAATGAACTTAAAATATTTTTTTTGTCTTTGAGCAATCACTATGCTGTTGAATATTAATCCTCTCAAAAAAATGTTTGAAGAAATTTTCTTTTTATTTATGAAATCTGAAATGAGAAAATTAACCCCCCCCCACCATTTTTTTTTCATATCCCCCTTTCCCTTTTTTCAAAACTGATCTCAATTCAAATTTCTAATGGAGTTTGCAACAATAACTACTCATTTAAATACATCATAAAATATTAAAATGTAACAAAAAGTGCTTGTTATCACTGAATTGTAAAGAGTGTTTTAATTTATCAGTTGGTAGTAAAAGTGAATATACATAGTGCATTGTATAAAACAATGATTTAAGTTGATTCAACTACTATTCTGGACAAAGAAAGATAACTCCAATCAATTGAAAATTTCTTGCTATTGCACAATATTGTGCAATTAGATATTTCTTGCTATTGCACAATACTGTGCAATTGAAAATATTTGCTATTGCACAATACTGTGCAATTGAAGATTTCTTGCTATTGCACAATACTGTGCAATTGAACATTTTTTGCTATTGCACAATACTGTGCAATTGAAGATTTCTTGCTATTGCTGAATACTGTGCAATTGAAAATTTCTTGCTATTGCACAATACTTAATATAATAATTTTGGATCCTGATTTGAACCAACTTGAAAACTGGGCCCATAATCAAAAATCTAAGTACATGATTAAATTCAGCATATCAAAAAAGCCAAAGAATTCAATTTTTATTAAAATCAAACTTAGTTTAATTTTGGACCTTTTGGTATTTAATGTAGACCAATTTGAGAACGGGACTAAAAATTAAGAATCTACATACACAGTTAGATTTGGCATATCAAAGAACCCCATTTATTCAATTTTTGATGAAATCAAACAAAGTTTTATTTTGGACCCCGATTTGGACCAACTTGAAAACTGGGCCAATAATCAAAAATCTAAGTACATTTTTAGATTCAGCATATCAAAGAACCCCAAGGATTCAATTTTTGTTAAAATCAAACTAAGTTTAATTTTGGACCCTTTGGACCTTAATGTAGACCAATTGGAAAACGGGACCAAAAATTAAGAATCTACATACACAGTTAGATCCGGCATATCAAAGAACCCCAATTATTCAATTTTTGATGAAATCAAACAAAGTTCAATTTTGAACCCTTTGGGCCCCTTATTCCTAAAAACTGTTGGGACCAAAACTCCCAAAATCAAACCCAACCTTCCTTTTATGGTCATAAACCTTGTGTTTAAATTTCAAAGATTTCTATTTACTTATACTAAAGTTATGGTGCGAAAACCAAGAATAATGCTTACTTGGGCCTCTTTTTGGCCCCTAATTCCTAAACTGTTCAGACCTTAACTCCCAACCTTCCTTTGATGGTCATAAACCTTGTGTTTAAATTTCATTGATTTCTATTTACTTATACTAAAGTTATTGTGCGAAAACCAAGAATAATGCTTATTTGGGCCCTTTTTTGGCCCCTAATTCCTAAACTGTTTGAACTAAAACTCCCAAAATCAATCCCAACCTTTCTTTTGTGGTCATAAACCTTGTGTCAAAATTTCATAGATTTCTATTTACTTAAACTAAAGTTATAGTGCGAAAATCAAGAAAATGCTTATTTGGGCCCTTTTTGGCCCCTAATTCCTAAAATTTTGGGACCAAAACTCCCAAAATCAATCCCAACCTTCCTTTTGTGGTTATAAACCTTGTGTTAAAGTTTCATAGATTTCTATTCACTTTTACTAAAGTTAGAGTGCGAAAACTAAAAGTATTCGGACGACGACGACGCCAACGTGATAGCAATATACGACGAAAAATTAAAATTTTTGCGGTCGTATAAAAACAGTAATGTATCGTTTCATTTCGGCCTCTGAAAGTGTTATTCGACTGGTTTTTCAGTGCTTTTACCTGGTCATTTAATAACTATCAAAGAACGTATCATTAAATTGTGTAATAAAACATATGTAAATAGTAGAATAAATTATTTTTGAGTCTAAAAAATACTTTGGATGTTTTACATAAATTACGAGCTTTTGGTAGTCGCTTTGATTTGGTTGGCAGTTTTGACTTTTCAACTCTTCACACTACAGTTCTACACAATGTTATCAACAAAACGTTTTCATATTTGTTTAAATGGGCGTTTGGTTTACTTTGAGAGCGCATCGGACTAAAAACCCAAAGGTTCCTTGTTCAATCCCGTTCCACGGAGAAAATTTCAGAAGCTGAATTTTTGGCTATCCCATAACACCATTTGAGAGCGTGGTCTTAAGGAACGATGATAGTTCGTCGGAAGGGGACAATAAATGGATGACCCGTGTTAAGAGAGAACAATATCTATTGCACGTAAAAGACACCCTTGTAGTTTTCGAAAAAGAGCAGGCTAATATTGCCGCTACGAGGCAGCACTCGTACCAGCTAAGTGGAAAGAAATTAATCAAAATTGTAATAACTTGTTTCCCAATCCACTATCAATAAATATGTTAAACTAAACCTAAATCTGAATATTTGCTGCAACTCAGTTTAAGCCGTCTTCTCTGTTGAGAAAGATAACCATGCTAGATATACCTGCTTGAGGTGTGATTAGATGATAGAAACTGTTAATTGTCTCCTTGACTAATAAGTTTTGTACGTAAAGTTTATCGACCAGTTGCATGTAGTCCTATTGGCACTAATTGTGCCCCTTCAATAGCAGACTTGTTCTTTTTATGTTTAGGAAGACCCGTCTAAAAAATGGACAAAAGACACCAGAGACATTCAAATTCTAAAAATAACGCCATGGCTAACAAAGAAAAAGACAAACAGAAACACAATAGTACACAAGACACAACATAGAAGACTCAGGACTAAGCAACACGGACCTCACCAAAATCTAGTGGTGATCTCAGGTGCTCCGGAACGGTAAGCAGACCCTGCTTCTCGTAATGCACCCATCGTGTGCTCATGTCATATATTACAAACCCGGTAAGTAGTCTAATTCGGTAGGTCACATTCATTAAAAGAGAAAGGGGTTATAGTTACGACATTAGGCTTAGTCTTGAGAGTAATTGTGTATCATTTGTCTGTTTGTCTTTTTCTTTGTTTAACCATGGATTTGTCAGTTTATTTCTGATCTATGACTGTGTCTGTCCCTAAGTATCTTTCAGGAATATATCCGATGTCATCTGTGAAAAGGATATTCCGCAACGGCAAACCAACTCTTGATGGAGTCCATAAAATTAACGAAGGAATGATTTCAACTTCACCATTTGGAACTTTTGGTTTAATAGCTTCTTTGTGAGCAGCGATCCTTCTTACGGGTAATCATGATAGGAAATATAAGCCCGGATATGTCGTATCAAAAGTTTCTACTAAGAAATGGAAAGTTCACAATTGGGAAGCTGAAATCATCACTTTTGGGGTCAAGTTTTGTTTTTAACCGACACTCATTGTCAATTTCTAGATGTAAGTCAAGATATGAGGCAGTCTTAACTGTATCTGTTGTATCCTTTTCCTCTAGTTCGATTGCATAAATGCGTTCCACATAGTCACCAAATTTTGATTTATTTAGTGAGAAGACATCATGTTTATAGCGGAAAGTAAAGTTAAAGGATATTGGCTAACGTCTTTTCTTTCTTACCAAAAAGTTCTTGGATGAAGTCAGCCTCATAAGAATAAAGGAACAAGTCGGCATGAAGAGAGGCGTATTGTGCATACATTATAACACACCCTCTGGTGTAGGGTAATGTACATGTCAAGCATAAAATTATGTTTCTCCAGATATAGAGTGGACACTATCTTTACCATAGGACATGTGGTTGTCAACTGAAAACAAAGTTTTTGACAAAGAAAGTCATACAAACATTATGACACACCCTCTAGTGTTGGTTAAGATAAATGTCAAATATTTAAAGTATGAAATTATAAAAGTTCTCTAGAAATAGAGCAGACACAATATGTTACGGACATATCGTCGGACAGTTGGACCGACAGACTCTTCACTATAGGGCAACCTACCACTAGGCAGGGTCCTAATTATAAATTTAAAACTGCATGCTGACCCATCTTTTATTTTTATTCAGAATGTCTACACTTGCAAGATAATGTCCAGCCAGAAAGTTTCAACTTTCTTTTTCCAGTGGTCACCAAGTTCAACTTCCCTGTATTGATTAAATATTTGACAATACTAAAAAATCTTTCAATACATGATTTCAATTATATAGCAAGTAAGAAGGAAATGTAAGTCCAAATACCAGTTTTTGTGAATCTAATATCCCGGTATCCCCCTTTACTGACTTGTAGTACAAAAACTCCGTAAGTGTTCCACAGAACCTGGTGTCTTGCCTACTTTTGCTGTTAATCACAGGCTCAACAAAAATGAGGAAAAAAATCAATAAAAATATTCCTCTCGATACTATCTTTTGATTTTAAGAAGATTCTGTCCAAGTTTGTTAAAAAGCCAGGATAGTTAATGAATCCAATAAATGTTTTAAAAACTTTAACTGCAGACTATATGTAATGTTAACTCGATTAAAAACTTAACCCATTTATAAGTAAACAAGAATGTGTCCATAGTACACGAATGCCCCACTCGCATCATTTTACATGTTTAGTGGACCGAGAAATTGGGGTCAATACTTTAATTTGGCATTAAAGTTAGAAAGATCATATCATAGGGAACATCTTCCTATATCTATGTGTACTAAGTTTCAAGTTGATTGGACTTCAACTTCATCAAAAACTACCTTGACCAAAAACTTTAACCTGATGCGTGACGAACGGACGCACAGACGAACGAACAAACAGACGGACAGACCAGAAAACATAATGCCCCTCTACTATCGTAGGTGGGGCATAAAGACAGATAAACAGGTACAAAATTTGAACAAAATTTCCTTCTAGATACTAGCTTTTTATCATAAACAGGCTTCTGTCCAAGTTTGGTACAAATCCATTATAGTATAAGAAAGTTATTAAAATTTTAATAACTTTAACCTCAGAGTGAATGTATTGTTTCCCAGCAGAGAAACTAAGTCCATTTATAAGTAAAATACAGAAAAAATGGAATTTTATTTTTACAATATCTTCTCTTTTTTTCTTATCCCAGGCATAGATTACCTTAGATGTATTTGGCACAACTTTTTGGAATTTTGAATCCTCAATGCTCTTCAACTTTGTACTTGTTTGGCTTTATAAATATTTTAATATGAGCGTCACTGATGAGTCTTCTGTAGATGAAACGCGCATCTGGCGTACTAAATTATAATCCTGGTACCTTTGATAACTATATACTTCTGGATACTATCTTATGATCATAAACAAGCTTCTGTCCCAGTTCGGTACAAATCCAGGATAGTTTTAAGAAAGTTATTAAAATTTAAAAAACTTTTACCACGGAATGAATATTTGTGGATGCTGCCGTTGCCACCGACTGAATGTAGAAAACCTATGTCTCGCTTTTTTCAACTAAAGTCGAAGGCTCAACAAAAATGATAAGTCCAAATACCTGGTATTTTTGGAATATTTCAAAAATTTCAAATTCCTGACATACATTTCTTGTATGTGTGCAAACAACCCACTTAATACAAAAGCTGTAGTTTAAAAACTGTTGGTGAATATAGCTGGATAAACCATGATCTCATTATGCAGCTGGTACCAACAACTTACTATGTCCAAATATCTGGCATTTTAAGAATATTTTGAAAAAGAAGTAAAATCCTGTGCCCATTCATACCTTTATGATGTGTAGAAACGTCTTACAAAATAATAAAGCTGTAGCTCAAAATTTGTAGAAGGAGATATAATAGCCAGACATATCATGCAACTACATGTATATCCAGACAGACGAACAGATAGACTGACAGGGGTAAATCAATATGCCCTTCAAGATTTTGTCATGGGGGCATAATCAATGTTTAAAAGTGTTACTCTACATAATAACAAACAACTAAGGAAATCAGTTTTTTTAAATAATTTAACAAACCTATAAAATTGAGAATGGAAATTGGGAATGTGTAAAAGAGACAACCCGACAATAGAACAGACAACAACAGAAGGTCACCAATAGGTCTTCAATGCAGCAGGATATTGGCTCACCTGGAGGCTTTCTTCAGCTGGCCCCTAAACAAATATATATACTAGTTCAGTGATAATGGATATCATACTAAACTCCAAATTATACACAAGAAACTAAAATTAAAAATAATACAAGAAACTAAAATTAAAAATTAAACACTAACAAAGGCCAGAGGCTCCTGGCTTGGGACAAGTGCAAAAATGTGGCGGGTTTAAACATGTTTATGAGATATACCTTCGTTGTAGCAAGACAAGTAGACAATATTTTGATTCGTTTTATTTCAAAATACTCCAAATATTTTTTGGCTGTCTTTACAATGTTGTATAATTATTTAGCAAAGACACATGAAAAAAACATGAAAATTCAGCATCAATAAGTCAACTGCAGTGGAGATTATTCAAAATATTATGCATTAAATATTTAAATATTTCAGAAAAACGTTGATAACTTATCAAAAGCTATACAAATTATAATATACAGATATCAAAACTTTTATATTTAAGAACAGATCAGTCCTTTATTCAGTACATGTATCAAATCACATGTGTATATGTCGTACTAATGAGAACAAAATGAGTACAAATGTTGATATTTTTCATACTTAGTGTGATTACTAGAACAATATATTTTCCCCTGCTATCACCAGCACCATTAACATTCTCTTAAATAACCTTTCATTTCTCTCTAACAATTTATAACAAACATAGAGTTCTTCACACGTTATATATATATATATCTGTTGTCAAATATCTGGCAAAGCTAACTTCACTCAAACTTGATACCCTGAGCTAATGGCAATTCTTTACTGTAGTTTATTGTGCTGTAAATATAAACATGTAAACATTACAACAACAGACTAACCAAATTTATAAATTTTACATTTGGAATAATTTAATTAATTACAAAATAAAATACTTTTCAAACTTTCTACTTTATAAAGAAAATGTTTTTTTTTTTTTTTAATTTTTGTTGTAGACCCATTGGTGACCTTCAGCTGTTTTCTGCTCTTTAGTAGGGTTGTTGTCTCTTTGACACATTCCCCATTTCCATTCTCAATGTTATTCTTCTATGATTATCAACTTTTTCGGATTTTCTTGTTATCCTGATAATTTGAGTTTTGTTCCCAAAACATTCACATAAGTGTACCAAATACTGTGCACTTAAACAATGACATATGTATGAATACTCAACATGGTTGGTAAGCACTGAACAATTTATTTTACAGGAAACATGCTTTCTTCATGTTCTTAAAGACATAATAATGTGAATATAATTGTTGAAAGCTGTACTGTAAATACCTAAATTTGCTATCCTTCAACATCATTTGGTGTTTGGTGGAGAGTTATCCCGCTGGCAACCATAATATGTCTTATTTTCATATGATCCACAGTACAAATTATGAAATCCTATTCAAACTTTATCAAAAATTTCAATCAAAATATAACTTCAAATTAATGTATCTTCTTCTCTACATTAGATACATACCATGTAGACCTTCTCATATACTGTTTCCAAGCATCACTGCCAGATTCCCTGCCCCCTCCTGTATGTTTTTCTCCACCTATAAAAAAAAAGGTAATTTATCATGTGTATTATTTTGATTTATTACATTGGTTGCAATGAAATACATTGATTTCCCAGTTAAAAAAAAACACGATAATTTCACATCACTCTCTGATGTCATACACTAATAGGGGTTGTGTCATACAACAATTGGGGTTGTTAAGACGTCATTAACGGCTGATCAAAACAAATTGTGAAACGAAGAAAAAAGATACAGTTTCTTACATGTTTTACATTAATTTCTTTAAAAAAAGCCATTTGCCAATGTAATAAAAAGAATACATAATTAAAGAATTCAAATATCGAAAAAATATTCAACTTGTGACCAAACAACACTGATAATTAACTCATGTTACACACATTCGTGAATTAATGTATTGTTCTGTCACTTGTTAAATATTTTTCTCTATTTGAATTCTTTGATTAGTTATTCTATTTTAAAATTAAACATTGTTTGCTAAGGTATTTATTCTGCAACAATGTTTTCAATATCCTGTAATGAACTACAAAAGGAGTTCAATTTGTCCAATAAAAGAAATTATTTTCAATGGACACAATCACAGAGTTTCAAGTTGAAATTTTCCCAGAAAGTCCTTGCATATAAAGCATGTGATAAGAAACTCTTTTTCTGAAGTTTCAAGGATAAAAAGGGGTGCAACTATGCAGTGGTGCGTTAAATACATACCAAGAGACGGTAAGCAGTGTTTTATTTACTGTTTATGGAAATAAAGATATAGGTAATCAATGATCATTTGTGACAATCAACTTTTCTGGTAACCTCTATTATACCAATTGACCAAACAGATGATGACTTTTTCATCTACATCTGCATATTGCGTCAGGATCAGGGTTTAAAAAAAAAGAAACAATCTACCAAATATTCATCAATCCTATTTCAATCTCCTTAAAGGAGAAGGGGCTATAAGGGGCAAAATTGGCCCCACTTCAGATCCTATTGATATTTCTTTCAATTGATAGTTATGATATTGAGCTTATAAAACACCAACAATTTTATAGTTATCTCTTGCCGTTTTCTTGATTTGACGTCATAAAAATGGGATGCCGACTAAGCTAAAATATCAGCTTTTTACATAGATTGTTGATATGCAAGTAGGATCAATGCAAAATATTTATGTTTAAAGGTGATTAATTGTATTTGAACACATTGTCTATCAACTGACAATGAATCATCTGAAGTGTGTGGAATGTCAGAATACATAAGTCTTTGATATACTTCTTATGAATGCAATTAAGCATTGATTTGAAGTTGATCATAGTTCGTTTTTCTTAAATCAAATGTTGATTTTTAAGAAATAAAAGTTTAAACAAAGATAGATTTAAGAACATTCTGTGTAGAAGTGTGTATATATTTAACAAATGAAACTGTGAGCTACTCCTCACTGATGATTCCAGCACAAGTGTTTGATAAACAGGAACTTGTTGATTGATTAATCTGAAAACGCTTCACACAGTATAGCTGACTTATATAAAACCCGAAACCTAATTTCTGAAATCCTTGTATTGTAGTTCTTGAGAAAAATGTGAAAAAATTTTCAACTTGGCTATCATGTGTAAATTGATACAAGTGTTTTGTAAATAGGAAGTTTTTGAATGATGAATTTGAAAAAGCATCACTCAGTATAGATGACTCGTATAAACCCTGAAACTAAAATTTTAGAAATCCTTGCAATGTAATTCCTGAGAAAGAAGTGAAGAAAATATTCATGGGACGTAAGAAGGGACTGAAGGACTAACGGACAGACAGAGGTAAAACAGTACACCTCCACTTTTTTAAAGCAGGGGTAAAATTAAAGCAGGGTATAATAAAAAAAAAAATCTATATCTGTTTTCTTGAAGAGCAATACTTACCAAATGCCCCACCTATCTCTGCTCCACTGGTAGGAATGTTCACATTAACAATACCACAGTCTGAACCTTTAGGACTGAAAAATAACAAGTAACTGATGAAAGACTGAACACTTAATACATGACATTAAATACTCAGGTTAATTGAACAGTTGACTGGAATTAGTTTGACTGACATGCAGAAATGTAACATTTATACCTATTTTTTTTATCCAAAACACTTCACAGTAAAAAATAAAACATTAAAATTAAGATTGTTATGTTTCCAAATGTTTTTTGTAATAAGTAATCCTGACTCATCACAAGATAACATTTAAATAACCTTTGATTGATATATCATTGTCTTCCTGAAACTTTTTTCCTAATACTGAACCCACCCAAAGTTTTGTTACCAATAACAGAACAGGCCAAGAACATAACACTGTCTCCAAATTTGTTATGTGAGGTATAATAAAATACTTTCTATTGTGGAAAATACTGCTTTTCTTCTCTTTTGTTTTGTGGGAAAATGTTGTAAGTACATTTTCACCTTAAATTTTTTCAATACATAAAATATGTAAAAGTTTCTTACCCAATCCATTTAAATATATTACTGATATCTTTTGTAAATAGACTGCTGGTCAAACCTTGTTTCACTTCGTTGTTAAATTTAATTGCCTCATCCACATTCTGAAAAAAAATATTTTAGAAATTGAAGCAAAGCATTTTTTTATCCTTTTTTTGCTTTCACAATCAGCAAAACGTGTTGTTTACTTTTTAAAGAAGGGTTAAGAATATACTTTATCAATCAAAACAAATTCACAACTTTCATTTACCATGAAAATCTACAGCTTAATACATTGCATAGGTACATGTATCATTATAACTTTAAAGACTGTAGATACCCCTCAACATATTTTGGTTACTTTTGTCTTGTCATTTCTATCTCATAGACATATACCTCTTATTTCCTTTTATTAATAGGGTTTATTCAAATAGTTTATATTGCAGAACAATGTAATCATGTTGAATCTATGATTAAGATTTGAACTGATTTTCTTTTTAATTCTGTTTATTTTGTGGTAGGTTTTTTTAACATAACAATTGTCGCTGGGCTTTAAAAATGTTGTATATGACTTGTTTGTCGAAAATAACTTTTTCACATAAATCATCTTGGCAGAAGGCAAAATAGCATACAGTTAGACCAATCAAAACATTTGAAATAAGATATGTGACAAAATTGCCAATCTTAATTGCTTGTAAAGTTTTTGTATGTAAACTTGAAAAGTGTTGAATGATGGCTTTGGGAATCAAATACATGTACATATCTTTTATTGTCTTTGTTTCTGTTGAAATACGTTTAGTTTTTATGTAATCCACAAACGCCATAGTTTTTATTTCAATGCATCATACAAAAATGTTCAAATTCACGTACAACATTTTGGAAGCATGCTTTTCAACCAAATTTTCAAAGCCTGTTAGTGAGATTTTTTTAACTAAAATTTTGTTATTTATATGTGTTTTACTCATTGTTGAATGCAGTATAGTGAACTATAGTTGTTACTTTAACTTCTATGTTATATGGCTCATTTGCTATTATAAAATCATCGTAAATTGATGAGACTGTCATTAAAGTGAGAGGGTTAGCGCTGTAGAACCAGGTTTAATCCACCATTTTCTACATTTGAAAATGCCTGTACCAAGTCAGGAATATGACAGTTTTTGTCCATTCGTTTTTGATGCGTTTTGTTATTTGATTTTGCCATGTGATTATGGACTTTCCCAATTGATCTTCCTCTAAGTTCAGTATTTTTGTGATTTTACTTTTTGCTATCATACAATATCTTATTTCTATAAAGTGTGAGACAGACTTTGATTTCCAAATGACAGTACAGATAGTACCCAGAATAACTCATTAAACTAGTGTGAAGAATGGATACTACTTACTTTACATTTAATTGCATAAACAATTGGAGCAAATGTTTCTTTCAGAACTACTGGTGCATCATGGGCTAGGCCAGTTACTATTGTTGGTTCAACAAAATGTCCCTCTCTTTCAATTTTCTGCAATAAAATAGTGTATGTATTTAGTGAATGCATTCAAACAATACAATAGTATGTAAGAAAAAAAGATTGAAATAACATTTCCAGTTACACATATATCAATATGCAATAGAAGTCTTTGTTTTGTCTTTAGCACCTTACAGAGACTACCTGGATAATAGTTATACTGATTGCTGCTAATTATAAAAGTAGAGGGTTTCACTGAGCTGCTTTTAAAAAAAAAAACCTCCTGTAAGATTTTAAACTTGAATACCAAGATTTTTTGGAAAATATGCTACAAAAGTATGACCTGTCTTAGAATCAAATGAAATAAATAACTAAGATATATGTGTTCAATTGTACATGTATTACCCTGTCTGTGGAGTGACAGAGAGAAATATAATATTCTGAAAAATGAATGTTAACCAAAATGAAACACAGGATCCATTTGAAAATTATATAAACTAATAACTAGCTGATTATCGAAGGCATAACAAAATATACAACTTCTGTGGTCTTGGGGTAGCTTGTTAACTTCAAGCGGGGAGGTCATGGGTTCTAGTTACCTTCGCCAAGTCAAACCAAAGAGTTTAAAATCAGTATTAAGGAGCAAGAGCTAAGATTGTTCAGCTTAGAGTCAGAATAATAAGTCTGGGTAGGCTAACATTTCTTCTCGCAGACTGTTACGCTTTTAACTAACATACTAAAAATCTGGATGTTTTTTGTTTTTTGAATCTATCAGATTTATTTATCTTCTATATGAAATTAAAAATCATAAAAATAACCACTAATGGTAACCATATGTTCAATTTTTAGCTGGGGTAATCATGTTTCATGATTGGAAGGGACAAAAAGATAAACTTAAATAATGTTAAATACTTTAAGGATTATTTAGGCCAAGTTTTATTGAAATTGATTCAGTGGTTTCATAGACAAAGTTTACAACCATACAAACGATTGTAAGTAATTGTTCATTTTATCCATAGTGCTGGTTGAGCATTATAATGCTTTATTCAAATAATTTCATGAAAATCATCCCGTTTTAACTAACTTAAAGACTTTGTAAAAAACAGTCATTTTGTAAATATACCATCCAATGGATTAGGATGGATTATTCCCCTTTGAATCAGTCAATACATATTTATGCAATTTTGCAAAAAACCAGATAGTTTATTTGGAAATAATTCAACTTACTAAAACAAAATGCATTAATAAACTGAATGTATGATTGTCCAAATAAAATCAACTGCTTTCAGCAATTGACAGCTATCATTTTGTTATATTTGAACCAGTTGTAAACAAAACTATTAAAGTTATTCTAAATTATTCTTCCCCTCCCTCTCACACGTAAGAGTTATCTCTTCACTTCGTAACAGTAAGAGATAAGTTTTTGTAGATCCAGCTTCTTGACTATGGCTAGCTATTATCATCTAGCTGGAATAATTTTAAAATAATTAAAAAGTAAAACACAATCAATATGGTATATTCTGCTTTCCTGTATCTGACAGTTACATAGCTTTTATTATTTAAATACAAAATGCTGAAGAAAATGACACACCAAGATTTATAAAAGAATGGCCCCAAATGATAGCAAGTTATTTTACAATGTTCTAATAGATTGCAAAAAGATATTAGAACTTTCTTGAAACATTCATAATCAGTTTGTTGGCTCTAGCAAGCAGGTGTCAATTTCCAATAAGAACTAAAAACCCATATCAAAGTTTCTAGGAACTTTTCCTACTAAGATTGGTTCTACTGGTGTCAAAGAGACAACAATCTGACCAAGTAGCAGAGAGGAGCCCAAGGGCACCAATGGGTCCTCAATGCATCAAGCTAATCCAGTACCCAGAGGTGGTGTTCAGCTGGCACCTTAACAATAATATGTTTTTTCAGCAAAGTGCACACCACACTAAACTCAGAAACATACAAACGAACCAAAATTTAAAAAATCATTAAGACTTATAAAGGCTACAGGTTCCTGACTTAGGACCACTGCCAAAAAATCGACAAGTTAATATTAAAAAGAAGATGTGGTATGATTGCCAATGAGACAACTCTCCCCAAGAGACCAAAATGACACAGAAATTAACAACTATAGGTCACTATATGGCCTTCAACAATGAGCAAAGCCAATACCACATAGTAAAACATGTTTTGTGAGATCTCATCTATGCATCTATCCAATGTGGAATAAACAAACATATAGCAAAACACACAGTACATTAACATACAATAAAATGTGCTGTTACAACTGCTATATGTATCCAAATCATATTTTTTTTAACAAAAATTTAGGTATTTAAGATTTGCCTTTTGATGATTTTCAGACAAAGTCAAGATGGTTTTTCACTGGTTCTATGTGCTTTCTTTACAAATGTTTCCCTATTTTGTAAGAATTCAATTAGAAATATGTCAGAAATTAAGAGTGAAATGTACTTATTTCTTTGATTTTCAGTTGTTTCAATCAGACTAAAAAAGTTGTATGCAAAATTTTACCAAAATCTGTGGCAATAGCCCATTTTCTGTTCCATGACCTTAGCATCAATCAGAATGGAAAGGAACAATAAAATGCTGAACAGAAATTTACTCCTTACAATAAAGGGCTACAATGGGCAATACATGTAGATTGTGGTAAATATTTTAAAGATTATACTGCATCAATTGTTTCATTTGTCTCTGGTTGAACAGATGTAATTGTTAAATTATTTTCAATTATTTGAATGAACATTTTTTGTTATTGTGTTCACCGAATTTGCAAGTTTGCATCCATAAATGCTGTTTTCCTCGAAAGGAAGGGTTTCTTAACCACTAATGGTTATGCCTTAAAAGTGCTGGTGGCCTTAAGGGCATACAATAGAGTTACAGGGGAGGTAATGACGTTGCTAACGTAAAATGTTATTTTCGCGACGTCAAACTGTGACATACCGGGAAAAGATGCATTTTTCGACTGATTTTTATCATTCAAACTGATTCAATTTTGAAACGAGTGCATGGACCCCTATTTTTGAAAAAACAACATTTTGTTTCATTTTGCAGGGAGATTATGTGAACCAAATCTTATAAAACTGTAAATAGTGCATTTTTTTTAATGTTGATAAGTATACAGCAAAAAATTACGTTTTTTTCATAATTCATGACCATTTGATAAATATGAGTTATTTCTGAATAAAAAATACATATTAAAGTTTTTAGGATACTTATAAAATACAGAAATTACAAATTATTTAATAAAAAAACAATTTGTGGTTATCTTTTAAAACAAAAAAGTTATGGATTTCTTTCGAAAGAGAAAATACGGCCACAAATCCGAATTTTGAGCAAATATACAAAATTTCGACCTCATTTAACTTAAAAAGTAGCACATGAAGGTACATTTTTTATAACATATTTGATTTTATCAGGCAAAAAATAGCCTATATGGATATTTTCATCAAAATGTAAATACGAGATCAAAACTGTATCGTATGCCCTTAAGCAGCACCAAAACCTCCTTTAATAACTAGTGCCAACATTTGCATTTTATACCTAGCTGAGCCCTAGGGAATAATGGCAATAAGCTCATATTGTATCTTGGACGGAAAGAGTAAAAAGTGATGAATTCAAGTTATTCTTAGAAATTACTATCATTATACTTAATTTGGTTAGAGTCTATGTAATTAGGGAATAAATAACTAAGAAAACAGTCAATTATAAAATTATAAACCAACAATTTTAAACAAATAAAAAATAATGGATTATCTACCTTAAAATGATGACATACATTTATCTTTAATTTTGCTAAAAATTAAAAGCACATCTAAAAACGATTTTATCAATATCAACAAAATCCATTAGTCAACTTAACAGCTGATTATTTGTACAAAAGCAACTGCTTTAAAAAACTAACAGGTATTATTTTGTTTAAATTGTACCCATAAAATATAAATCTGTATAAGATGATATAAATTATTGCATACCCCAAGCTTGACATTTAAAGCCTATCTTTCTCTAATGAAAAAGATAAATAGTTTATGAAAATTGCAGCTAGAACACTTTAGTTGTATATAAATTTGAATAATATCACCTTCACAAATACATTTACTTAGTTATACAACCTGTTCTAAAGGATGAATAGGTGTTAAGATTTATTTCTTTACATGTAATAAACAGATGGAGGTGAAATTGATAACCAGATGCTCCGCAGGGCGTAGCTTTATACGACCGCAGAGGTTGAACCCTGAACGGTTAGGGCAAGTATGGACACAACATTCAAGCTGGATTCAGCTCTAAATTTGGATTGTGATTAAATAGTTGACACAGCATAGGTTTCTGACACAGAATGAATGTGTTCTAATGAACTTAAAATTTTTGTTTCTCTTAGAGCAATTCACTATGCTGTTGAATATTAATCCTCTCAAAAAAATGTTTGAAGAAATTTTCTTTTTTATTTATGAAATTTCAAATGAGAAAAATTGAACCCATTTTTTTTAATCACATCCCCCTTTCCCTTATTCCAAAACTAATCTCAATTAAAATTTCTAATGGAGTTTGCAACAATAACTACTCATTTAAATACATCATAAAATATTAAGATGTAAAAAAACTGCTTGTTATCACTGAATGGTAAAGATTATTTTAATTTATCAGTTGGTAGTAAAAAGTGAATATACATTGTATATTGTATATAACAAAGATTTAAGTTGATTCTGGACAAAGAAAGATAACTCCAATTAAAAAAAAATCTTGCTATTGCACAATATTTTGCAATTAGATATTTCTTGCTTACTATTCTGGACAAAGAAAGATAACTCTAATTAAAAAAAAATTTGATATTTCACAATATTGTGCAATTAGATATTTCTTGCCATTGCGCAATACTGTGCAATTGAAAAGACATGCTATTGCACAATACTTAATATAATAATTTTAGATCCTGATTTGGACCAACTTGAAAACTGGGCCCATAATAAAAAATCTAAGTACATTTTTGGATTCAGCATATCAAAGAACTTCAAGATTTCAATTTTTGTTAAAATCAGACTAAGTTTAATTTTGGACCCTTTGGACTTTAGTGTAGACCAATTTGAAAACAGGACCAAAAATGAAGAATCTACATACACAGTTAGATTTGGTATATCAAAGAACCCCATTTATTCAATTTTTGATGAAATCAAACAAAGTTTAATTTTGGACCCCGATTTGGACCAACTTGAAAACTGGGCCAATAATCAAGAATCTAAGTACATTTTTAGATTCAGCATATCAAAGAACCTAACTGATTCATTTTTTGTCAAAATCAAACTAAGTTTAATTTTGGACCCTTTGGACCTTAATGTAGACCAATTTGAAAACTGGACCAAAAGTTAAGAATCTACATACACAGTCATGACAGTTAGATTCAGCATATCAAAGAACCCCAATTATTCAATTTTGATGAAATCAAACAAAAGTTTAATTTTGGACCCTTTGGGCCCCTTATTATGTTGGGACCAAAACTCCCAAAATCAAACCCAACCTTTCTTTTATGGTCATAAACCTTGTGTTTAAATTTCATAGATTTCTATTTACTTATACTAACGTTATGGTGCGAAAACCAAGAAAAATGCTTATTTGGGTCCCTTTTTGGCCCCTAATTCCTAAACTGTTGGGACCTAAACTCCCAAAATCAATACCAACCTTCCTTTTGTAGTCATTAACATTGTGTTTAAATTTCATTGATTTCTATTCACTTAAACTAATGTTATTGTGCGAAAACCAAGAATAATGCTTATTTGGGCCCTTTTTTGGCCCCTAATTCCTAAACTGTTGAGACCAAAACTCCCAAAATCAATCCCAACCGTTCTTTTGTGGTCATAAACCTTGTGTCAAAATTTCATAGATTTCTATTAACTTAAACTAAAGTTATAGTGCGAAAACCAAGAAAATGCTTATTTGGGCCCTTTTTGGCCCCTAATTCCTAAAATGTTGGGACCAAAACTCCCAAAATCAATACCAACCTTCCTTTTGCGGTCATAAACCTTGTGTTAAAATTTCATAGATTTCCATTCACTTTTACTAAAGTTAGAGTGCGAAAACTAAAAGTATTCGGACGCCGGACGACGACGACGACGCCGACGCCAACGTGATAGCAATATACGACGAAAATTTTTTCAAAATTTGCGGTCGTATAAAAATCATATGTTCTTGATTCTTAATATTTTAGCAACCGACATTCTCTATTTTTTATATGTTTTTTTGTATTCACAGAATCATAAAATAAAGGATCATGGAAGCAGCATGTACCACAGAATTAAAAAGACATTGTTACCTTGCCTCCACATTCAATCTTTCCACCTTGTGCTTTAGCTTCCTCTACTGACTGGAGAAACAGATCTACACCTTGTTGACTATGCATTGGACCATAAAGAGTACCAGCTGAAAATTACATAAAAACCTTTATATAATTATCATTATCAAAGAAAAGCAACAATAAAGTTAATATTCTTTTATGAATTGCAAAAAATTCATTTGCAATGTCAAAGCCTAACCTAAGTAATTCTGGGAAGTGTACTAATATACAATCTGGCAATAAATTAAGAACTTACAGAAAATTTAAAATTATTTTTATGTTTGAACCATATTTAAAAATGAATTAAAAAAAAGACAGGCAAATAATTAGAAGACTTAGAACTGGCTGTCATGATCTTGAAATCGGAAGAGTGGGGTATATTGGAATTAAAGCTGAAGACAGAAAGTGTAAGCTATGTAAGAAGGCAGTTGAAGAAGAACTACATTTTCTTTTAAAATGTCCTGTTCTAAAAGATACTAGATCTCAATATATGTCGCTACATTGAAGACCTGTTGGTGACCCTCTGCTGTTGTTTTTTATTTGGTCGGGTTGTTGTTTCTTTGACACATTCCCCATTTCCATTCTCAATTTTATCTAATTTAAATTATAAATTCAAAAAATTTTCAAGATTATCCGATGAAATGAAATTTGTTTGGATTCTTTCATCTGAAGATTTGTTTGTTACTTCAAACTTATCTAATTTATTGCATTCCCTTTTTCAAAATGAAAATCATAGAAAATATCATTGTTGTTTGAAAAAAAAAATAGAAGAAGAAAAATATATATAGATCTATAGGTAATAAAATCCATCAGGAGTTGTCTCCCATAGACCTAGAACTATAAAGATTATGTAATTTCTCCAGGTCACAGTGGCACCCATAATAACTATGTTTTGTCAATAACTTGGTTTATAATCAGGTTAATTAGAGTGAATGTGTATTCATGTTTATATTTTTAGTCTAAATGTACTTTAATTATTCTAATCATTTTATTCATTTTCTGTGTTTTATTTTGTAATTCATTTGATTGTATAGCTCAAATTTTGGGCATGATTGGTTAATAAAATAACTTATCGTATCTAAATACTGTGTAATCAATTGATTTTTCTTCAATAATTCATCTAAAAGAATCCTCATTTCTATAATTCTTAGAAGATTTCTACTTTTGACTTGTTGATTTTTCATAATCTCAGTTCGTCACTGATCAAAATTCAATTATGATGTTAAATGTTCTTTATACTGTTCTCTAAAATCCTATTGTGAAGTCTTGAAAAAGTCCACCATGTTTGATGATGTCACATATAAAGAACACATCTTCTTGCAGACTGTTATAACAGTTTTTCTATTTATTGTTTAAAATCATTAGTGAAACAGGTTCTGACACCGAACCTTTTCAATACAATATCTCACAACTCTTCAGAGTTAAATTATTATTTTCAAAAAAGCTTGGCAAATTAGATTTTATTGAGATGCATTCTAAGTAATTCACTTAGTTAATGCTATCATAATGTATGGAGACAAAGCAGAATTATTAGATTTTACTCATAGATTATCGACAGATTTTCTTTTGTGAAACAAAGTTGTTTGATGTTGATTATACTTGCACTTGTCTTTGCCGATAGTCTTTACTTACGCTCTAAAGGATCACCAATTTTAATCTGAGCATATGCTTTCTTCAGTCTCTCTACAACCTCATCATGGACTTTCTCGTGGAGGATCTAGCAACAAATATGTAAACCAACTTAAAAGGTGAAATTAAATTTGTAATCCTCACAATAACACAATATGGTGTATTTGCATTTATGAGATTTATATCTTTGTTACTTTTTTGTAAAAAGTCAATACAAAAACAAACATATGTATAATTAGGTCTTTCCACTTTTCCGTGGAAAGACCTATTGGATTTCTTCTGATTATTATTATTATTATTTTTTTTTTTCTTCCGCCAACTTTTTGTTCCTTCGCAATTTTTTTGTTTACCAAGATGTCGCTTAGACATATGGTATATGATATCGAACAGTTATTACGCTTTTGTAACTGACACCGCGTAACCAAAATCTTTTCAATGTAAGAGTTATCTCCCCGAACACTGTTTTTCTTGTGATCGCTTAATATTCGCAACCGTATACGAAACCGACAAATTTATTTTACCAAATTGCTCGTTACATCCTCAGGATAATTTGATTTATTTTGATTGAAGCTATCCGGAGACTCCATATGAGAGTTATTTCCCCTTTTATATTTGATATAAGTGATATGCATTTTGAACTGGAAAACCATAAGTCTTAGAGGCCTAAGGTCTTTTGATTTGAGGTCCTTGGTCCAAAAAAATGAAAATGAGGTCAAGGTCAAAGGTCAAGGTCATGATTAAATTATTGATTTTGGCTTGTGATCTCTTATTTTCAGAAATCTTATAAGATATCGACAAAATATTTTCACATAATTGATAGTCGCGACATGTAGTTACACATAAATTTTAGTCGAAAGGGTACGTAAACATTTGCTGCGAGTTTTTCCCCCTTTTATATCTAATATCAGTCGTATGGTAATATAACTCATTAACAATATAGAGTAAAGACCTAGAGTCTTTTGATTTGAGGTCCTTGGTTCATGACCTTGAAATTGAGCTCAAGGTCATATGTTAATTTAACGTTCTAGATTTTGACCTTTGCTTTTACCTCATATGTATTCATGTTAAAGCTATTAGACTTTTTGCATTAGGTTGCAAGAAGTATGACGTTGAAAAAGCTAACCGGAAGTGACCTTTTGTAAACCGGAAGTAGCTAATTTTTGTAATAAATTATTGTAAAACTATGTAAAACCATATATTTTTGGAATCAGCGTCAAGTAAACTATAAGACAGTACCGAAAGTAACATATTTTGAACCGGAAGTAAAAAATTATCTCCCTTATTTATATCTTATTGTAAAGAAACCTTATATTTTTGGAATCAGCGTACAAAAAGTTGTCATTTGACGCCGAAATTGACATTTAAATCCAAATTTTAATATTTTCATATAAAAAAAATCATTACTAGTGGAAAGACCATCAATGGTTCTCTGAACAATTGGTTTTTAATTATGAATTGTAGTTATTCCCCTTTGCCCATATGTTATATGTACCGTCTTGTCATGTGAATATTTATCATTTGTTATTATATGTTCATGATGTTGTAGGGTCTAAATATTGTGTATTAAAAGAAAAGAACCCTAGATCTTCAATTGCATTGTATTTGCCAGAAAATACCCTGTTAC
This sequence comes from Mytilus edulis, assembly GCF_963676685.1. NCBI lineage: Eukaryota > Metazoa > Mollusca > Bivalvia > Mytilida > Mytilidae > Mytilus > Mytilus edulis. The sequence continues at coordinate 60,320,038 of NC_092347.1, forward strand.
AAATTTTTTATAAAGCTTTGTCAACAATGATGTTTAACCAAGCCCATCTTTAAAACTACTTGCTGCAAATTGCTGGTCAAATTTTTAATTTCAGCATTTGCAGTGAACATCTGATTACATGCAGTGGGGTGGATTCAAAGCTGTTGTATGCCATTGCTTAGTAAATTTTTGAACCAGTGCAAATTTTTCATATCATGAGAATTTTTACTTACTTCCACCAATATATTATCAACTCTGAATCACGTGAAAATCACTTGCAGAATAGAAGTAAAATTCAAAGATGTTGCAAACTTTCCAGACATTACATTAGAATCAAGTCGTCAATATAGACTAGTATCTTACCAAACGTCTAGTTGTGGTACATCTCTGTCCAGCTGTGCCAGCGCAAGCAAATACTGCAGCTCTCACAAGCATGTCTATATCAGCATCATCATTTACTGAAATAGAAGATAAACGTTATTTCTTGTGCACAAACACTACCTGCCTTAGCATACTGAAATATAATTTGCTTACCGTGCAAGCTCAGTTAGCTGTGATATTGAATATTTGATACCTGGTCTGTTTTTTATTTTATTTTTTTCAATGGCTCAATACTTTTTTAAGTTTAGAAGTTAGATCTCCAACCTAAGGCAATTTATTGTTATGCTCTCCATATTTAGGGTGCAATTTGAACCCACAACTTAACTTTGTAATTTAAATCAAGGCAAAAATGGCAATTTTGGAGGAGTGAGCCCCCTTTCAACTGTCTGGCCCAATCACAAAGGGTCTAGTTCTTTCGAAAACTCAATAATAATATAATATTTAAAGTAACTAATAAATATGTTAATCATCTAAGTATGCTTTGGCGACATAAACTTCTGGTTACAAAATACTTTTAGATGTCTATTTATACAATCTGTGTTCTTAAGTAGCGGTTTCATAGACGATTACTCAACAATATCGTGTACTTTATCTACATCACAGGTAGTGAACAATTTCTTACCTATTAAAGCATTATTTCCTCCAAGTTCTAACAAAAATTTACCTAAAAAGTAAATAGTATAAGATAAATCAAACATAGTAAAATATTTAATTAACATTATTTCCATACCATGTACTAGAGAAGGATTGTATATATCAAAGACTTAAATATTTCAAATTAAATGATCAAGTATTTATAAAAAATCTATCTGCAATAACCTAAAATGAAGTGTTATTGAGGACACAGACATCCTAACTTTTCTATATTTTCTTCAGGTACAGGTAATCAAAATTTAAAATAACCAAAGGTTCATTATGGTGGAACAGTTGTGTAAACAGTATTTCATTTATAAACAAATAAATAAATATGCACATCAATACAAAACATTGATTGGAAAACAAGTAACAAGTCAGTTATACAAATTCCTCTCCTATTTTTTGTTGAACAGTATATGTCAGAATATCATCCATGATATTTGCTTTTGAAAGATTGGATGCGAGTATGAAAACTAATGACCGACTGAAAATAAATAATATTAAGGAATGAGTAGTACTTCATCATCAAAATAAAAAAGTTTGACCAAAGACTAAAGAACTGATTTTTTTTTTTTTTAGCTGAGTACAAAAATTAGCAAATCAATTACCAAATCTTTCTTGAACCATCATGGAAACTTTATGTCCAACCTGAAAAAAATAAATAGTAAAAACTAATTAACTTTTCATATTTATGTTGTGTTGTATTTTTAACTTATACATTCAGAATAATCAGATATTGTCTTATATATGAATATCATGAACAAAGAAATTATATGAATTTTTAAGTTAGACACTAATGACATAATATATGCAATATCTGTATGTTTTCTGGAGTACAAATTTAAGAATGTATAATTCTTTTGAAATTGAAAGGATCTGATATTCTTCAGGATAAAAACAAGATGTATTGTAAATGTATGCTCAGATCAGATACCCCTACTATATAAATTCAGTAAACAGGAAAGAAAAAGAATACATATTAAATGTGTAAGCTGATATCAAATTTTCTATTACCAAAAAAAAGTAAAAGCAACTTGATGTTCTTGCAGACATAAAGTTCAGTTTGAGTATAACTCAAGAGAGCCGTGGTGTAGTGGTTAGTGCATCAGACTTCTAACACCAAGGTTCCTGGTTCGATTCCCGTTTGGGATGAAAATTTCAGGAACTCAATTTTCGGCTCTCCCTTGACACCATCTGCGAGTATGGTCTTGAGGAAACGATGATAGTCCGTCGGAAGGGGACGATAAATGGCTGACCCGTGTTAAGAGAGAGCCATATCTCTTGCACGTTAAAGACACCCTTGTAGATTTCGAAAAAGAGTAGGCTAATGCCGCTACAAGGCAGCAATCGCACCCGCAAAGTGGAAAGGGATTAATATAAGTTGCAAAACTTGTTTCCCAATCCACTATAAATAAATATGTTTAAACTATAAAACTACTTACAGACCCAGCTAGAAACAATAGACTTTTTTTATAGGTCCTGGTAATCAATAAAAGTTAGGTTATTTTCAATCTTTCAAGAACGATAACTCCTGAACGGTGAAAGGGAAAATAGTCAATATCAATTCTGACCTCCATTTTGTCATCAGTAACAACATATTAAAATTCGAAGAGCTTTGGTGGAACTGTTTATGAGTTAAAGCACAGACACCACTAGAAATACATTTTTCAAAAATGATTACTTTGAACAGTCAAAGTGAAAATAGTCAATATTGGACTTGACCTCCATTTTGTCATCAGAAACAACATATCAAAATTTGAAAAGTTTTTGTTTTAGATCCTTGTAATCAAAGACACTGTTTGGCAGCCTCTAGCCCACTCTACATCCCCAAATCAATAATTGAATTTTCCTTCAAATCAGGTTTAAAAGCATAAATTCACAAAAATACATTGAATTAGAAGTTTGAAGTCAACAAATAAAAACTGAGTTTTAATGAACAAACTTACAGGTGTACTGCCAGTAAATGATAGAAGATTTACTCTTTCATCTTTGGCCATCAATGTTCTAAAAATATATGTTACAATCAATATTAGGTGATCAATCATTAGATTAAAGCATAAAGCATAAAATAGCATGGAAACTATCACTTTTGTGTGTGTTTTACTTTACATCTCCCCCCCCCCCTTAAAAAAAATCAAATATTATTCAGAATATGGTATTCACAATTTCACATCATCAGTGTAATATATATTAGCTATATATTTTATATTATATTTCTAAAATATTTTAGAATATCTTATTTGCATACTGTTTATAATATCCTGTGCATTTTTTTTCAATTTACTGGTGAAAAAATTTTTGAAACATTCATAAGCCATATTGTCTCATTACATCTTATTTATACACTTGTTAAGAATTAAAAAATATCTTCTTCATACATTGGTTATAACATTTTACTTCAACTTTGATATTCATCTAATTGTGTTTACAATGTTAAATAGTATTTTCCATAACTTCTATTTTCATCAAATTTTCAGTTTCTGTGTGTTTAGTTACCAGTTAATAAATGTCAAACTAAGAGCTTATCTTATACAGTGAAACCTGACTAAACTGAATCCTGCATAAACCGAAAACCTGTATAAACCAAACATGTTCTTAAGCACCTTCATATCAAATTGTATGCATTGTGAACCTGATAATACCGAACATCAGCCAAAGCCGAACACAATCTTAAGTCCTGAATAGGTTCAGTTTAAACAGGTATAACTGTATAATAAATATTAAATCATTTTTACCCAATATCAGCACCTCCTTGAACCAATGAACAGATGGCACCTGGAAGATTGTTTGCTTTCAAGACAGCTTCTAAAATTCTGAAAAGAAATAGATGAGGTATAAAAATAAAAGACATAAACGATTTACACAATGCTAACTTAAGAGTAAATAACGATTTAATGTTTGATCCCTCCATTAATAATTATTTGAGATCACTGCTTATTCATTCTTTTCTTGCTTTTGGAAAAATAAGCTTCAAACTCCTTACTACTATTAAAAAACAAAAAACAGTTTTCTGATGATGGGGGGTAAAGAACGCTGAAACGTGTTGATCCTTTGAAGTGTCAGTGTCATTACTACTTTTTATCTAATACTTTATAGAGGCTGCATTGACTTATCAAACAAACATTGAATCAAACAGCAACAAATACTTCAAAATGTTATTTTTAGTTGAGGGCGATTTATTTTTGTGATTTTCTACTTTTCTTGATGTATTTATATTAGGGAAGATTAATTTTACATACCATAATTGCGACAAATTATGTTCCCTTTTTTTCTCTTAAAAGTCATTCCAATTGATACTTAATAGTGTCTTTGTATGTTGTGATGTTACTCTATTGTTTCAGATAAGGAAGAAGGTTTGGTACCATTAAAACTTTTAATTTTTGCACCTGTCCTATGTCAGGAATCTGATGTTCAATAGTTATATTTGTTGATGTCGTTCATAAGTGTTTCTCGTTTCTTGTGTTTAATATAGATAAGACCATTGATTTCCCCGTTTTAATGGTTTTACACTAGTATTTTTTGGGCCCTTTATAGCTGGCTGTTCGGTATGAGACAAGGCTCCGTGTTGAAGACCGTACCTTTACATATATTGGTTTACTTTTATAATTTGTGACTTGGATGGAGAGTTCTCTCATTGGCACTCATACCACATCCACCTATATCTATAAAAAAATAATTGTTTGCAGGATTAGTTGGTTAACAGTTGAATGGCTTTTATATTTTTGACTTACTTTGTAATTGCAACACTGACAAGTGGGGTTGTGGGTGCTCCTTTCCTGAAATATATAAAATGATTATAGAAAACTTTAATTAAATTATAACTATACTACTTGAAAATATGTCACCATTGGGATAGCTTTTAAAAAAAAAAGCAAAAGCTAACCCTAACACGATGAGTATCCTAATAGAATTTTTTAATGAATTCAAAATGTAGTGAAATGAACTCTGATAGCATAAAAAACGTTGTTATGTCTCAAAATAGCATCAAAACTTTAAACTTAGGCCACAATTAAAAATATTTCAGTTTGCCCAAACCCGACCCATGATGACTGGGTGTGGGTAGGTAGGTAGGCAAATTCTTTTTTTTTTTTTTTTTTTATCAGAATTTGCATGAAAATATTGAAAGATTTTAAAACAGTATATCTTTTTTTTCTCTGTCAAACCTTTGTAGAGACAGCCAAAAGCCATGAATTTAAAACCTTTATAAATAAATTAGTTTACTATATGATTTGTATCCTGAGATGTTTATAACCCTGACAGTTGCTAACTGTGTGAAAGGGCTGTTGGATTTGTGAAGTGATTTTCAACAGTTCCATCAACACGATGTTTGTGTAAAAAAAATATCAGCTGATTATGTAATGATTAAATTTGTTTGCAGTTTTTAAATCCTATTTCTATTAAAATAGATTAAATGTCCTAAAATATTTATATGAATTATTATCTACCATCCTTAGTTTGTATCTTTTTTATGCTTTGAAAAAAAATTATATTTTACATTATCACACAATTAAACTAATTTGGCTATAAATAGATCAAACATGTTCTGTAGAATCTCCAAACTAAAAATGTATTTGTTATAATTTTATTTCTTTAAATAATCAAGTTTAAATTTTTGAAAATAATCATTATTGATCAAATATAATTGCATAAAGTTAACGTTTTCTGAAGACTTTATTTTTAGGTCATGGTTCTAGAGGCTTCCTCACAAATTGTATAAAAATCCAATATGGCGTCCATAACAATGTTTTTACTTTTGCACATGTGAAAAAATATTTCTGACAAAAGTCAGATTTCTCTTGTCAAAAGGAATTTATATTTATATTGCAATAAATTATTCAGAAGGAGTTACATTCAGTTTAGATTATATTTCTGATTCTGTGAGCAATTATAGTTTTATCAAATTCTCCCAAACTGCAACGTACTGACTGTCTAATGAGACTTGTAAATTTGAACTATTTGAATAAAAGGGCATCTAATTTACATGATAAAGGAAGATTATAATTAAAGACAACAATTTATCAAGAAATAATTCCTTTTTATTCAGTAAAAACAAAATCTTCTTGCAAGATTGTAAATTCGCAACTTCCAGATCCATTTCCTGTCAGAATAACATTAAAAATATTCGATTGCACATGGTTTCGAACAAATCTACCTGAATATTCTTATCAGATATTCGATAACACGATGAAATTAACATTAAGCATATAGCTAAGGGTTTGGTAGTACAAACAACTACAGCGTAAAAAAACTGTGCCACTTCACATGTTTTACTTCTTTACGTTCGTTAAATCAGAAGATAAAAACAGAGAACATCGAATATCGATTAACTGCGTCTTTTATACGCTTTCTTTTAATCTTATTCACAGTTACTTTCAAACGCAAAGACGACAAACATTAAGTTTTGTACGATGACGGAGCGGACCCAATATAAATCCGAAAAAAAAAATTCTTCCAAAAAACGTCAAAAAAAGAATTTGAGTCGGCGGGTTTATTTTGGGTCGGTCGTGTTTGGGCAAACATACAATCTTTTTATTTTGGCCTTAAATATTTCAAATAATTGGGTTACCATAAACAACAATTTCCACAGATCAATGATATTGATGAATTCCACCCATACACTGCTACAGGGAAGTTAAAAGCTGTTATAATACCCACAATTCCCAGCGGATTCCACTGTTCTATCAGCATATGTCCAGGTCCTAAAATGAGACAGAAAAATTGTAAACAATATTTTATTGAATAAAAGACTAAATATGATTGAGCAGATAATTATTTCCAACAACACAATGGACAATGAAAACTGCTATAAAATCATGTACACAAATGTAAATTGTTTCCGTTATTTTTACTGACACTTGGTTTAGGCAAGATTTTATCTCTTTTTTTTATCATTGGTGTATTTGTTTCTTGGAATTAAGTTTTGGAATTATCTTTTGTTCATGTATGAAATTGCAGAATAATATATTATAAAATACTAACGCTCTGATGGAAAGACATTTCCTGAAAACATTCTGGACAGTCCTACAGCATAGTCAGCAATATCAATATACTCTTGTACTTCACCCTCGCCCTCAGCTAAAATTTTACCCATTTCTAAAGACTCCTACAAGAAAAGCAAATTTGAAGTACCAGTTCAATAGTATATCATGGCATGATGACACCTGCAATGGAGACATTCTACCTGACTCTTAATTAAAATTCTACCAAATTTTGGCACTCCTACCAAATTTTTTACTAAAAAAATAATAATTATTTTAGAAGTTAAATATATCATCCCAATTTACTCTCCATCAATACTCATAATACTTGATTTTTAACTATGGAAAGTGAGTTATGTAATACTAAGAACAATGATAATAGTTATTGTTATGTGTTTACTTTTCTACATTGGCTAGAGGTATAGGGGGAGGGTTGAGATCTCATAAACATCTTTAACCCTGCCGCAATTTTGCACCTGTCCCAAGTCAGGAGCCTCTGGCCTTTGTTAGTCTTGAGATTTTTAATTTTAGTTTCTTGAGTATAATTCGGAGTTTAGTATGACGTCCATTGTCACTGTACTAGTATACATATTTTTTAAGGGGCCAGCTGAAGGACGCCTACGGGTGCGGGAGTTTCTCGCTACATTGAAGACCCATTGGTGGCCTTCAGCTGTTGTCTGCTCTATGGTCGGGTTGTTGTCGCTTTGACACATTCCCCATTTCCTTTCTCAATTTTATCAAAGGTACCATGATTATAATTAAAAACGCCAGACGCGCGTTTCGTCTATATAAGACTCATCAGTGACGATCAGATCAAAATAGTTTAAAACCCAAACAAGTACAAAGTTGCAGAGCATTGAGGACCCAAAATTCCAAAAAAGTTGTGCCAAATACGGCTAAGGTAATCTTTTGTTGGTATAAGAAAATCCTTAATTTTTTAGAAAAAGTTTTGTAACAGGAAATTTATAATAATGACCATATAATTGATATACATGTCAACACTGAAGTGATGACTACTGGGCTGGTGATACCATGGGGGATATACAACCAACAGCATTGGCATCGACCCAGTGATGTATCAATACCTCTTCATAACTGTTCAACTTAATACTATTTTGTTTTGTATTTTATTTAAATCAATTTTACGAATAATCTAGATTTGAGTATTGAGGTAAGAAATTGTGGTTGTAGTTGCTTCTTGGTTTGAGTTCTTTTCCCTTGTGTTTGTGCGTTTAGAAATGTCTTGCTTATTTATTAACTTCAATCTTCTGTGTTGAATTCAGCCTTAAACATGAAAAAGACTCAGGGTCCTCTCTATGTATTTCTTGCCTCATGATGTGAGATAGATAGATATCTTTATTTTAAAATACAACTTGGTACATATACATGAAATACAATATATTACAATTTTAAACATAAGCATTCAATTAACATGTATATTTATACCAACCAGCCTTTAGAGCCTTATGATGCACTGTCATTTATGTACGAAAAACTATATGAATAAATTTCAAATCCATTAATCCTTATTATATCAGAGGCTTAATTCTTATTAGATACAATGTAGTTTCAATATATCAGTTGTGTTTAATAATAAAATGAGAAAATAAGGATGAAAGCAACTTAATAATTTTTGGTTTGATAATGTAAGGGTTGTACATGGAAAATTTTGAAGATAAGAGTTGTCTCTCTTTGTACGTATCCACATTATGTTAAGGAAAAAAAATAGAAATTGAAATAAAAGGTAATAGAGAATTTATCACCTAGAATTGACTAAATTCTGACAGATGATCTTTATAATAGTAATTTATCCCATTTGCTGTGAAAGCAAAATAGTATGTAAACACTATGGCTAATATTTGAAAATGTAAACAGGTACATGTAAATGCATATAAGTAAAAAAATATCACAATAAGTACATATTAAACAAGCATGTTTAACAATGAACTAACCAGACCCTACTTAGTACAATGCAGCTCTTATTAAAATATATATTTAATGACTCGAGTTTGTATAAATGTGTAGTTTGTCTTTTCATCTTGGTGTTACTTTGGGTTATCTCCTTTTATCAAAATTGAAAATTTGACATTTACTTCTTATTTGGATGTATTTTGTTTGCTTTTTCTTATTTTTTAAAGGAAGCTTTATTAGCGTATCAAGTGGTTCTATTGGGTTAAAGTGAATTTGTATCATTGTGTATATCATCGTCTCATGTATGCCTGTTCCAGTGATTATACATGTATATTCCACAAAGTGAGTATTTGTAAGATTATTTTGTCCATCATAAGATTTAGACTATTTGTATTATTTTGATGTTTATTTCAATGTACATGCCTTTTTGTTGAATTTCTGTTGCATTTCTTTTTAACCCAAATCTCCTTTAATTCATATATGTTCTTGTATATCTATATACAAAACAGGTCATTGATGCTTTTTAAATAACAAGGAACAGAAGTATCAGCATAAGAATTGTCAAGGTGATTTAAAAAATCTTTCTTTTCATTTCACCTTTCTACACCAAACATTATGACTTTTTAAAATATTCCTGAATCTCAAGTTGATTTGTTCATTCTGACAAACATAATTAAGAATGACTTACCAATTTTCCCAAGATGGTCTTCTTTTCCCTCAATGCCTCGCCCATTTGTCTAACAATTTCTCCTCTTTGTGGAGCTGGCACCTATCAAAATAAAGTGACTTATGTAACTATGTCCTCTAAACCAAACCAAATTAATGTTTAATACCAAAACCTACTATAACTATAAAGGTAAACATAGTGTCATACAATTTCTACCCAGCTTTTCAAACCAGATTGATGCATTAAAACTACATATCATATCTGGCATTTTGGTGATCAAAATATCGAGCAGGATTAATTTACTCAGACTCAGAAAACAATCAATCATGATATTGGATTTGGTATTTTGATCTCAAACTTTGTACATGGAGTATATACTCATGACAGCCAAGATTTTATTTTTTCATTTATATTTGAAAATATGAAGAAGAATATTTTTTTTAAATTATTTTGATAAAATAATACTCTTAGACTTATACCTACTTCAATTGGAAAGCGACAGTTTTGGTCTCAAAATCTATACATTTTTTTCTATCATACAATTAAACTATTTCATTGTCAAGTCCTGTAATTTCTGTCAAATATAGCGCACTAGTTACACTAGTTACAGTTCCGTAAAATTCTAAAGTTGTACAAGTTAAATACTAACCAGTACAGACATTTATATATAAACATGATAAAAACCTATACTGTACCTCTGCCCAGACTTCCCATGCTTCCTTTGTTGCTGCAATGGCTTTCTCATAGTCAGCTGGACTGCCCTGAAATGCAATTACAATACTGGTAATTAGGAATTCAATCAATTAAAAAAGTCTAATTATCAAAATATTAAATGATGGAACTCTAAAATATTAAATGATATTAATTAAAAAAACATGTTAACCCCTTTTTTTGTTTTTGAGCAATACACTATGCTGTTGCCTATTGACCCCCCCCTAAAAAAAAATCATTGTACCCCCCTTCCCCCACCCCTTTTTTTTTGGCAAAAAGCCCAAACCCTGACATTTCTTTTTACATATTTGACAAGTAGTGTAAGTGAGGTAAATCAAAACATAGACAACATTGTTTTTCAAATGTAATTGAATTACCTCTCTTACACTGCTTTTAAATTGTCTTTATTGTTCATTAACCAGAAAAAAAATAGTTTTTCCCCCTTTTTTTGCCCAGAATTTCTAATTTGTTTGAGCCATAACCCTTTAAGTCAATCCTTTTGTGGTGTGAAAACTTGTATAATTTCAGAGAGATTCATACACTTAAACACAAGTTATTGTCAGGAAAATGCAAAATAAATTTTGGAAAAAAATTAACGTGATTCATCTAAATCAGTCGATGTTTTTATCATCTAAAAGAAAGTGTATATCTTATCGTCATACACCAAAAACTACTGTTAACATCATTTGGCAAGAATTTTTACCATTATTCGTCATGAAGGTACCCTCATTACAACCCTCATTAATATCTTACCTGTACAACTGTAGCTATTGGCTTTTTGTTTGTAGGGCAATAAGATGTGGCTATCTGAAAAAAAATTGAAATAATTAGGTAATCAACAAGAATATGTTAAGAAGCTAGGACTGGTTCCCTATTAGGAGTTTTACAAACACATGATATTCATTTCCACCTTATTACTAAATCTTTACCCTTGACACATTGGTTGGGAATTTTCATGTTTTTTCTTGTTGCCAGGGGTTAAAAAATCCACTAGCCCGACGCCCGGGACTAGATCATTTGCGCCTCGGGCAATCAAAACGTTAACCCAATATGCCCAACGGACTAGTAACAAAACATTATTGGCGTTTCCAAAATAGATAGTGGAAAATCCCTTCATCCCTATCCTATCTTAGCCAATCAGTTTTAATTACGTCATCCGGGATTCAAAGCATTTGAACTGGTTTGTACAGGTCTAGGGTTGCGTTCAATTTCGTAGCTGCTACTAAGCTTAAGGACTAAGATTTATGACTATTGAACGTGTAGCTAGCCTAGCTGCTACATAGATATTGATAGCAGCTAGGCTAGCTATTTGTTCAGTAGACAAAAAATCTATGTAGCACTACGTAGCCGCTACGATATTGAACGCAACCCTGTTGTACAGTTACATGTTTTAAAAATAAAACAAATAACTGAGGGTAGCCAGGTATCATCTACTGATCGCAATATCTCACACTTTCTAAATCGATTTCTCAAAACAGGGGGTATTGTACATTGCTTCTGTCGAGATTTTCAAGTAACGGTACCGGTTATTGTGTATTGGTCTTGTCGGACAACTATTGAGCACGAAACAATACAACAAAATATTTCAAAATATATTAGAACGGGCACCCCAGGAACTTCGTCAGTTTCAAAGCAAAAAATCGGTAGATGAAGGGGGGTACTATTGAGGCTGAAAATTCATCCAGAAAAATGTAAAATACGATCGGGAAAAGCGGAAAAGAACATATCTAGTGACATGGACAGAAAGATTCCCCTGGGCAAGGTCGGCTGTGGTGACAGGATGAAATTTCCAAGACCATGTTCTGCGAATATTGCCAGTGTTTTCCCGAGCACGCCAATAAAAGGTCTCCCTTGTATGTGTGGACAACAAATATAATTATTAAACCACTTGTTTCACACGATTAAACCAATAAACATGTTTTCTCTGCCAGAAAATAAACTAGTTTAAAACGGTGTATAATGTCCCCTTCAAAACATGACACCCACCATGTATTATGCAGCAAACTCTGATTTGAAAGGCATACATGGGCTAGCAGGTCAATTTTGATGGGCTAGCAGTTCTTCGAACAGGGCTAGTAAAATCCTGCTGCCAATAAGTCCTGGGCTAGTTATCTGTTACAATATTTTTTAACCCCTGGTTGCAAAACACCATAAGTGCATTACACAATTTTGTGGAAAACTAATACATCATCATAACCAAAATTTGTAAGGGTTCCACATAACCCTGTCTCGCCTACTTTCACTGTTAATCGCAGTCTCAATAAAAATGAGGAAAAAAAATAATAAAAATATTCCTCTCAATATTTTCTTTTGATTGTAGGAAGCTTCTGTCCAAGTTTTGTACAAACTACTACTAAGCATGGAAGTATTATATTGACAGGAACTCCAACGAAAAATTAGCACATTCGCACCCCACTGATATCTTTAGGAAAATAAAAGGTTCCGACTCAGTATGTCAAGTATGTGATAACTCCTTTGTGGGGTATCTGCGATGCCGCCCTCGCGTGTGTAGTTTACAGAAACTGATCTTATCACGTGATCTGTTATCGAGGGTCTAATCTACCTACCAATGTAAATAAACACGGAAACTCCCGTGGCTAATTGCGAATCGCTACATGAATAACGACACCTGTTTCTATTCAATAATTAAAGACTACAGCTGAAACAATCTTAAAAATCGGTCCATATTTAACAGAATGACAAAAGAAAAATAACTGTATTTGGAAAGAAGATAAGATTATTTTTTGTTTTGTCTAATATGTTTTTATCACTAGAACTAGGAAATCGGGAAATATCGGATTATGCAGATTACATGACTCTGAAGTAGAGTGTTTGCAGAAAATAATTTGATGTCCGTGTAGTGTGCCTGATGGCGCCTGATAACTCAAATTTTTAGTTAAAGATTGTAAATTTTAATCGAGTGAAACACAAATATTAATAGTTTCTCGATCGTAAAATGTAACTTAACATATTTATAGAAATTGTTTTAAGCACTAAGAGGTGGATAATTATACGCCCGTGATTGTCTCTAGTATGTAACAAGTTAAAACACAGATTACATGTACACCTTCTTTTTTTTTAAATTCAACCTGGTCCGAGATTGCTCTGGTGTCTGACGGATTTGCTTTGGGAAATTTATAAAATTTTCTTTTTGTTGAAATGAATGAAACATTTGACACCGGACTTTCAGTAAACAATTCAACAAGTGATTTGTTAGCAGTAAACCTCAATTATACATGCAGATTACAACTATTTGTTTCCTTACACAAGACATTTATTATAATTCAATATAAAAATAAGAAGATATGATTGCCAATAAGGCTACTCTCCACCAGAGATCAAATGAAACAGAAGTTTTCAACTATAGGTCACCTTGCAGCCTTAAACATATTTTAGCAAATCCATTTCATATATGAAAAAAATTCTATTGGCCTGATTATGGACAAAACAAATAACAGAGAAACAAATAAGCAAATTTAAAGAATAAATAGATATTTGCGATTGAAAATTATGTCTATTCAAACGATTATGTTTTTTTTTCTGTTTTTTTTTTTGGGGGGGGGGGGGGGATCATATGGCATCTGTTTGAAATTAATCAGTAAGTTGTCAGTAATGATTTTGTTTCACATTGGTAGCGCAAAAGGGGGATGGTTAATTTTTTACTACAACTGAATCAAATGAAGAATAGCATTACTTTTTTTTCAGTAAACTGATATGGCGGAACTGTGGTGGAAAAATTTTGTTTTGCAGTCGGGTCCTTCACACGAAATCATCTTTTCTATTGAACATGTTTCAGATTTACAAAAGCAATAAAACTCTTCAATTTCTTCTCCGATAATTTTTTCAAATTCTTCATCATCAAAATCGTGCATGTCCATATTGATTAGTGAAATATTTGTAAATGTTGATAGTTTATTAACATAGAAAACCTAAAAACTATAAATTGTCAACTGTCAAATATTGGCATGGTCGTTAAATGTCATATCCTTGACAATTATGTATAACATCCGGTTACTTCGGTTAATTCCGTAATTACGAGTATCCCGAAAACATCGTTGAACCCATGCATCGATACAGCTAATTGAAAGATGTCAAATTAATTAACAAATACTTAACGATTTTGCGGCATCGCACTATAAACGTTTGAAGTCGGTTTGTTGGAGCTCCTGTCAATATAATACTTCCATGTACTAAGTTACTACTAACAAAAAGATAAAATTGCTGTGACAGTACCCTTGTACACCCTCAACACTCTGGTAAGGTTTTTTTCTTTTTGAAAAAAATATAAGTGCATTAAATAATTTTGTGGAAAACTAATACATCATCATAACCAAAAATGTTACTCCTAACAAAAGACAAAATTGTTCAGATAATTTCTGCTAAATCAGCTGTTACGTATTGAGTGACCTTGAATCCACCAATGAAATCGGTTGATACGATACACACCTACGACTATGTTTTGTGGTACCTGCTTGCATTTTAATAAACAGTATGGGTATGCTAAATGTTGCAACAATTCCCTTAATTATATGTGTTGTACTTAACATGAGAAATCAATATTTTTATAAAGTAAAAATTCTTGATCAAAATCTGCATACCTCGCCTGATCCTACCCATTTTCCATAAAATACGCCATTATTTTGAGCTGACAGTCCTAAATCTTTAAGCCACGAATACTTTGGATCTTCTATCAATAAACTTGACATGGTTCTGTGTAATCTAAGAGATAACAATCGACTCTTTGTGAGAAAGTGACCGGCTCTGCAGTACACTGTGGATGTCGCCATTAGGGTAATTTGGACGGATCCATTTAAAGGGATGACCTAAAATAAAAACACACAAATGTTGAATAATATCTGTGAAAATAGTTAAAAAGGGAATTTTTATGATTTTACGTCGTTTGCAAATTTATAATCATGGTCTGTGTGAAATTTTGTTTCTGAATGTCTTGAAGAAAAATATTAAATCGTTCCGTATACCCTACAACAGAATGGAGGTGACGGGGAGACTTCATTGGAAAGATTTGGCGCACTAAACAATCGAGTTCTCCAAAAACAAATACTAGATATGTACTATCAGAAGTCCATTACTAGACCAGTAATGGACTTCTGGCACTATCCAAAATATAATTATTCAATTTCCCAATATATCTAATTATATTCACACGAATCTTTAACTGCTATTACAAATTCAGTATTTAATGGTCCGCGCTTTTATAGTCAGGTATAGTGTCACTATACAAATCCTTGCTTAAGTATGAAAAGAAGTTGATATTTTCAATTTTAAGGATTCAGTGGCGGACAGGGATGGGTCCAGGTAAGGGTGTAATGGGCGTACGACTTTTCAAAATAAAAAAAAAACAAGAATGTGTCCCCAGTACACAGATGCCCCACTCGCACTATCATTTTCTATGTTCAGTGGACCGTGAAATTTGGGTCAGAACTCTAATTTGGCTTTAAAATTAGAAAGATCATATCATAAGGAACAGGTATACTAAGTTCCAGGTTGATTGGACTTCAACTTCATCAAAAACTACCTCGACCAAAAACTTTAACCTGAAGCGGGACAGACGAACGAACAAACAGACGGACGGACGGACGAACGGACGCACATACAAGAAAACATAATGCCCCTCTACTATCGTAGGTGGGGCATAAGAATATCGTCATCTGCCGTTATATTTTATTGAATATGGCAATTCATCACAACAAGGACGTAACTAGTGAATTCGTCATATTCATTAATTAAACACATACTCTGATTTCTTTTTATACTGATCCCCCCATTCGATGGGTTACTTGGACAACATTTTTAAATAACCAAAACGGTAAGTAAATATGTACATGAAAATTAATGGTTGTTTCGTGTGACTAAGGCTTCCCCAATGGCCATTATACATCTACCGGTGGATACTCCCTACATATATAATACCGGGGCGAGTATGTTCCGACAAACGGGATTACATTGCTGAATTGTCTGAAATGGGGTTATGTTTTTTCCACCTTGCAATAGACAGGGACTTTCTTAGTATGAAAGCATTGGGAAGGGTCATATTTGACTATCTAGAAAGGGTTTTTATAAATACAATGTTACACTATTGTTTCAGATAAGGGTGAATGTTTGGTACCATTTAAACGTTTAAACCCAAATAGTGCGTTCGGATTGAAATTGCGTTATTTTATGATTTTAAAACAGCAACCATTCTACTATACAAACAAAATCCACCAACATGAATATATCTAGAGTGGGGTGCTCATTTTCGCCATATCTTTCCATGTTTTCTACAGTTTATGTTCAGGTCTATATGTTTTTGAAGTATACTGATATTTCTATATGAAGATAACTTCAAATGCAAAACAATCCTAAGCTTGAAAACATGTTTGTTTGAAAATAATCATCTGTAAAGTTAGATTAAAAGGTGTTTGAAATTTCCTGAAGTTTTGTCAATGGTGGACACATATTCGCCGTTTTTACACATCTATTTAAAACCAAATAACTGCAGCTTTATATAATATTTATCAAATAAATTTCATTATAGATGAACAGCAGACATTTCAAAGGTGTAAAAAACAGAAATTTAGGCCAATCAGTCAAAAAAATGCTAAGAAAAAAATCTATGAAAATCCTGTTTTTCATTCAGGAAATTGACCAAAAATCGTTGTCCGTTTTTCGATCTTTTGCAGTAAGTGCCGTAATTTTGTTTAAGTTTTAAAAATAATCATAATTGTTATAAAATTATAATTTATTGGCATATTTCTTCCATTTCAGCCATCCTTTGAAGTGTTTACACCTCAAAATCATAAAACGGCGAAATTGTGTCCCCGGCGAATATGGGCCCCCCACTCTACAGAAAGGCCTTGTCTTGCTTTACTTATTTTTACTTATTTCTTTTAATTTTCGTACCATAAATTTATCATATCGATCACTCAAAATGCACTTTGACGTTAAAAATCGCTTGTCCGGCGTAACATTTTTAGATTGAATAAAATGCATTTTTCTGTTTCGTTGAAACTTGCCTATAAAATCAGCGAAAATTGGTGCATCAACCTCCTACTAGATTTATTTTCTGACGTCATACCCGTTTTTTTGGCGTTGGCTGAAATTTGAAGCAAGCGTTTAACGAAATATTCAGCAGAGAAACCTGTCTTTTTATGTTATAAGGTAAGTTAACGAAATTTTGAATACCAATATTTTCACTATAATATAATAAAGTCATATAAAAACTATACTCAATAGAAAGTTCAGAAAATAAATAAGCACTTTCAAAGTTTCAAATGTAAAAAAACCTATTTCATGAAGCAGAATTTTAATATATCGCATGTCTAGCCACTATGTCCAAACGTCATTTGTTTCAATTCCTTATTCGAAATATGTGATATAAATTTAAAAAAGTGCACTTAAAATGTAATGTTATCATATTTAAAAGATAAAGACTATAAGTTCATAACAATGGTCAAATGAATCGGGTATTTACACAAACATCATGACTTTTCAACTTTTTTTAGAAAGCATTTCCTATGTCTAGCCATTATGTCCAAGGGCGTCATTTCGACGTTTCTGCACAGTGGCGTCTTTTATACGAATACACACTATTCCGTCTAGGCAGTTAAAATCATGCCAAGGAATATTCATTCAAAATTAGGTCTTACTCAAATTACAAAAAAAATATACAAAAAAACAAACGAAAAACACACACACGCTCCCTTTACAGACACGGATAGGAATATTTCCAATGTAGACAAAAGCTATTTCACGCAAATCTAAAAGCAAACGATTTTTGCACCTGATTATTATAGTCTCACCAAATAATTAAATACAAATAAAAAAAATATTTTTCCTCTTATGAACTGCGGTCAAAATGCTTTCCTGTATACCAAATAAAATGCCCCCCCCCCCCCCCCCCAAAAAAAAACCAAGTCAAATATCCGGCCTTTAAAAAAAAGTTCCCTTAACTTGAAGAATCGGTCATCATACAATTTTATACATTCAGTAACTCATTTATTTTCATTATTTTTTCAGTCATGGTTAAAGTTTGCAAAATTTCAAATGCAGAAAAGGCTAAATTTTACAGAGAACAAAAGAAATATCGTAGAAAATCACACAAATTAAAATGCTACCATAGGAATTCTGAAAAGTATAATAAGAATAAGACAGCCAAACGCAATACCAAAGTCCAAAACTCTCCTTCTATCCAAGCTGTCTATAAACGCAGACAAAGGGCAAACCTAAAGCAGAAAAGAGAAAAACAGCGAACATACAAAGAAATGTACCGAAACAGATTACTGAATACCGGTTCAGACGAGCATAGCCAAACTGAAAGTACGGTGCTAATGTGTAAAATGAAAAAGTCAAGAGCAATACATAAATTAAGAAATGCCCTGCCAAAAACTCCTGATGACCGAGTAGTCGTATTAAACCATTATATGTCTTCTAAGTCACCGACTGCCCAGAAAATCACTTCTCTAAAGAGAAAAATTAGCTGCGTGTCAGAACAAATTGTGAGTAACATAAAAACTTTTATACAAGAAAAGAAGCATAAAAGAAGTACGGAATCTTTAACTGTTATGAATATTTTATCAGCCTCTGTCAGTGGTGAAAATATTTCAAGTAACAAGAAGAAAAGTAAAGCTGCAAGAAAGCTTGGTTTGCAAGCTCGTAGATTGTCAGGAGGTGAAAGAATTCGTACAAGTGTTTTAAAATCCGAAAAATCGTGCTTTGAACTTACAAAACGACGCACTAGAACAGATGCTACATCTGATAATACAAAAAAGTTGGCGTATGAATTTTGGACCTCACCGGAGAATTCCAGGACAACTGGAAACAAAAGTGATATCAAACGCACGAAAATAGCTCCTAAAGAATATGTTTCCCATTCTATACAAATTTTAGAAAAAACACAAACAGAGATTTATTTAGCATTTAAGAATAAATACCCAGAAATTACGATGTGTCAAAGACTTTTCGAAAGTTACAAGCCATTTTTTGTATCTCCGGTTCGCCCTAAAGACAGAAATACTTGCTGTTGCCGCATGCATGTAGAGGTTAAGATAGTGTTCAAAAAATGTATGGAGCTTCGAAAAACAATTCTCAAACTTCATGCAGAGTACGACAAAGAAAAATTTGCAGTTTTTGAAAATATTTATGAGATTTCAAATAAAACACTGTGCAATACAGTGACGCATGACTGTCTTACGCGTAATTGTCAAAACTGTGGTGTTTCAAAGTTAATGTTTTTAAATGAAGAATTGGAAAAATCCTCCAATGCTAAAGATGTAAACTGGGAGAAATATGAGTACCTGAAAAGCAATGTTAAAGGCGGGAAAACAATAAGTAAAATTCAACTTGTGAAACAAGTCACAAAGCCCGGCTCACTTTTTGAATATTTCATCAAACTCTTGGAAAATTTTCCAGCGCATCAAATGAGGGCTAATTGGCAAAACTCCCAATACAAAAATATAAATCAAAATCTTCCACTTGGACACGCCGTATGTTTACACGATTACTCTGAAAATTATAGGTGTTCCGATCGCACAGAACTTCAGTCGTCATATTTCCAAAAAACAGAGGTATCGATACATGTAACTATTTTGACACGACATGCAATTTTATAACTAGATGGTGTCGACAGTACAGTTAACTCTCCAGTTATTGTGTCTGAGCAGTTTTTTGTCATTAGTCTGGACTATCAACACGACAGACATTTCACATTTCACTGTCAAAAATTAATCTCAGACTACCTCAAATCAATTTCTGCCGACATTACAGTCATGCACGAATTTACTGATGGCTGTTCAAGTCAGTACAAAAGTAGAAACTGTATGGGGGACGTAAGCTTTGTTGCGGAGTCCGAATTAGGATATTCAAAACTAATTAGGAATTTCTTTGAAACATCTCATGCAAAAGGTCCACAGGATGCAGCCGGGGGATTCCTAAAGCATCAAGCGGATTATGCTGTCCTGCGCGGAAAAACACATATACAAAATGCAAAAGATTTTTTTACATTTGCGGAAAAAAATCTTCAACAGCCAAAAAGTAAAAAAAGTTGTTACAAACGTCGTGTTTTCCGGTATGTGGAATCTATTCCGAGGGACAATGCTAAAAACTTCAAACCTATCGCAAAAAATAGACAAATACATCAAATATTAACAGAGAACGGTGTTGGTGAACTTACAACCAGAGACTTGTCTTGTTACGAATGTGAAAAATGCATCATTGGTGATGTCAAAGACTGACTGTGAAAATGTTTCTTATATTGGACAGTTCCGAAAAACGACAATGATATGTTCAAATCCAATTAACGATGATTGTACGGAAGATAACAGTTCCGACTCTGATACATGTAGACTAAGTGCTGACCTCATTTCCAAAAAATCTGTTATAGCAGTGCTCGCAGATGATCCAGATTATGAGTACTACTTGATGAAAGTTACAGTTGAGCCATTTAAAATAGAAAAAGAAACTACAGATTCGTGGGGATGCACTTTTCAATCAGGGGCAACTGTTATCAAAGGACTATATTACAATCGTGTTCGGAAAAAGCCATTTTTATATAAGTTAGTGCCTAGGAAAATTGCAATTTGTCACACTGTTGCTGTTCTACACTTATGCAGTGAAGTTGATGCGGGTAATATGATATCCATCCCCGAAGAACTACATTTAGACATCATTGAATCCATTTCCACAGAGCAATAAAATAAAATACATGTAAATGGATTTTTTTTTCTGTTACCAGTAGATAATAATATTTATATAAGATGTTACTCGATAACAGATGTTTGGATAAGACTAGAAGTTACAAAAATAAAAACACCGCTATAGATTAGAATCCGAGGTGCAACGGTCTAAGTTATTATCAGACCGATTTTTTTGAAATAAATACCATAAGATGTAAAAATGTTTAAAGTGTTTTTGTTTATTTGGTAAAAATATTATTCAGGCTAGTTTTCATTTTGAGATGAAATCAACACAAAGATTTTTATTTGGAAAGATTGCTATATGCATTATAACCAAAATAAGATAGTAAAAATTTGCATTTGTTTCACCACATTAAAAAAATAAGAACGGTACTTGCGAAAGCAATACCCTAAAAAATTATAAAACTTGAAACAGTTCGTCTTTTTATGGTATTTATTTGGTCAAAATCGGTCGAGAAGGTACTCCGCAATAGTTTCTGAAAAATTGATGCGCAAATCACTTTTAATAAGAAAACGTCAACGTACATAACGTCAAAATTGCCAATTATACATGTTACGTCTTGCGACGCAATACCGTGCGTAAAGTAAGTGCAATTGTTTGCACCTGTCCTAAGTCAGGAATCTAATTTTCAGTAGTTGTCGTTTGATGATGTGGTTCATAAGTTTTTCTCGTTTCTCGTTTTATATATAGTTTAGACCGTTGGTTTTCCCGTTTGAATGGTTTAACACTAGCTATTTTTGGGGCCCTTTGTATCTTGTTGTTCGGTGTGATCCAAGGCTCCATGTTGAAGACTTTATTTTGACCTATAATGGTTTACTTTTATAGATTGTGATTTGGATGGAGAGTTGTATCATTGGCACTCGTACCACATATTTTTTTTATATCTACTACATTGAAAACAACGTTTAAACCTATGATGTGTTGGATAAAAACCGCACTTTTTATGCGTTGCCTGCAAAACAAATTTCTTTGTTAAGGGGTCGAAATACAGCACAAGCAACATTTTCCAAAAGACCAAAACAGTGAAAAGGTGTATTTTTAACAAAACGGGTACTAGTATATATATATATATATATATAAAAAATTCAGAAAAAGCTATCGTTAAAGATTTCTTTTTCATTTTTCATGCCCATTTCATATACCCTTTTAACTGTTTAACTGAATTTACAATTTCTTATAAATATTTGATATCCACATTTTAATCCATTATACATGATTTGGATGATCCGAAGGCAGACTATTTTCACCAATTTGTCTATCATGGAGTCTGTTATAATACTTCATAATTTAATGCTAAATTGTTGAAATCCAGGAGCTTCTAACCTTCCGCATGGCCCCTATACCAGGGCAACCGGAATTACGCCTCCCGGTCATAAAATCCTGGCCTCGAACTATTGAAATGTAAAGTAACGCCTTTTACCCTAGAATTTGGAATTTCTCGTTATTGTTCTTCTGCTGGTTAGATCGATCAAATCATTTTAACATACCATAGACAATTAATGGAGAGAATTCGGCAAACAAAATATCAAACCCTGACACTTTAACCATAAAATTTACATGCTTCAAGTCAGGAACCGTGACATTAGTGCATTTCACAATTATTTTATGTTTTTTACCCAAAAAAGTTCAAATATTTTTTCGCCCCGCTCTACTCGGCAAAAGATTGTACTCTACGTTCCCTCTTTCAAATATCCCGGAAACGCCACTGACATACATCACAGTCATGAGGTTTACCGGCAGAATGTGTTCTCATGTGAATCTGTAAACAAGAAAGCCGACTAAACCCTTTACCACAGTCACCAACATGTATATGGTTTATCACCTGTATGGGTTCTCATGTGAATTTGTAATAGTCCAAGCCGACTAAACCCTTTACCACAGTCACCAACATTTATATGGTTTATCACCTGTACGGGTTCTCATGTGAATCTGTAAACAAGAAAGCCGACTATTACCACAGTAACCAACAGTTATATGGTTTATCACCTGTATGGGTTCTCATGTGAATCTGTAATAGTCCAAGCCGACTAAACCCTTTACCACAGTCACCAACATTTATATGGTTTATCACCTGTATGGGTTCTCATGTGAATCTGTAATAGTCCAAGCCGACTAAACCCTTTACCACAGTCACCAACATTTATATGGTTTATCACCTGTATGGGTTCTCATGTGAATCTGTAATAGTCCAAGCCGACTAAACCCTTTACCACAGTCACCAACAGTTATATGGTTTATCACCTGTATGGGTTCTCATGTGAATCTGTAATAGTCCAAGCCTACTAAATCCGTTACCACATACATTACAGATTACTTTTTGTCGGTTGAATGTGTTTTATTATGATTCAGTAAATTACTTTTTTGACTTAACTCTTCACTACATTCACCACAGTCATACAGTTTATCGCCTGTATGGGTTCTCATGTGTATCTGTTAATTATTCTTTTTAATAAACCCTTTACCACATAAATCAGTCATGAGTTTTATCACCTGTATGGGTTCTCATGTGTATCTGTAAATTTAATATGACGTGCTACTTTCGCAATTATGAATAAACCCATGCTCTCAATCCAATAATTTTTTTTTGCACATGCGTATATTGACTTCTGCAGAATAATGAATTTAATCAAATTGGCATTTAATATATTTCATTAAAAACCACTTCCAAACTCTTAAATGATGCACATGTTGTTACTAATTTATTTATTATGACTGTAAAATGTGTTGCATTCCAAAATTGACATATTTGACATAGATACGACAACCGTTCATGCTGGCTGTTCAAACTCCTCCCTCCGAAAAATCACGATGCCAGCCGTTTGCTTCATTACAAACAAAAAAAGGGAGGTTCATGGAAGAGCCTACACAATCGCTTTACCCTTATACACATCGGACATAGAAATTACCGTAATTTCCCTTATCAGAATAGAAATGATTGATGAAAGCTATACTTTATTGTAGTTTTAACATGGTTAGGCATTATGGTCGTGTAATTTTAGCCCTCACTATAGCAAGGGCAAAAATAATCACGAATATAATATTACCTACCCATGTTAAAACTACAATAAAGTATAGCTTGCATCAGTTATTTCTTAAATTACTCTTTTGAATAAACTGGCCCTTTACCACATAAATCACAGTTTATCACCTGTATGTATTCTCGTGTGTCTTTGTAAACCAGCAAGCCGACTAAACCGTTTACATGAAATTTATTACCTGTGTGTGTTCTCATGTGATTCTGTAACTTATCTTTAAATAAATCCTTTACAACATACATCACAGTCGTAAGGGTTATCACCTGTATGTATTCTCATGTGTCTTTGTAAACCAGAAAGCCGACTAAACCGTTTACCACATACATCACAGTCATGAGGTTTATCACCTGTATGTATTCTCATGTGTCTTTGTAAACCAGAAAGCCGACAAAACCGTTTACCACATACATCACAGTCATGAGGTTTATCACCTGTATGTATTCTCATGTGTCTTTGTAAACCAGAAAGCCGTTTAAACCGTTTACCACATACATCACAGTCATGAGGTTTATCACCTGTATGTATTCTCATGTGTCTTTGTAAACCAGAAAGCCGACTAAACCGTTTACAACAAACATAACAGTTATGCGGTGTATTACCTGTATGTGTTCTCATGTGAATCTGTAATAGTCCAAGCCTATTAAATACATTACAACAGACATCACAGTAAAAATGTCTAAAAATGACCCGTTTTCCTTCGATTTTCTTACTCTAAGAAACATCAGAATTGTTTGAACCTGGAAGCAATTTTTATGCAAAAACATGCTGAGATTGTTGTTCGGGGTGAGCTTAGGCTCCGTCTTGAAGGCCGTTCTTGACCTTTAATTATTATTTAATTAAATACATTGTGACCGCGGATTTTTTCTCAAATATGGCTAAAAATCACCCATTTTCCTTCGATTTCTTGGCTTTCTTAAAGACACATCAGTATTGCTAGATCCTGAAAGCAATTTTTATGCAAACAATTATTATCTGTATTTAGAGATATTTTTGTTAGAAATCAAACTGGTAAGTTAAAAAAAAACATAGAACGCAAGATATTTTTTTTTTATCGAGGACCTTGAATTTCAATATTGTTGAAAGCTGAACAAACATGTATACAACTACAACAACTACAACTAAGGACTTTCTATACTAGTATATACTTACATGTAGTATATAAAGTCCCTGCTACAACGAATGGGAGTGTTTAAATACTAAAGCATTGACCAAAATGTTCTCGTACGATCGGGAGACGTTAAAAAAAATGACCCAACAGCTGATTCAGCCGGTAACGAATTTTCGATATCATAAAAGATTCACAATACAAAGGGAACTTCCTCTGCTTAATTGAGCCCCTAAATAAATGTAAATAGTTAAGTTTTATTCACAATTGTCGCTAGCAAATTTTTATATGTGTTCTCGTACGAATACTGAATAACAGACGGACGGCCACACGAAAACCCAAATACTGAATCTTTCGATCAAAAATTCGGAAAATGACAGATATATCACGTATCATAATAACATTGTTAAAACTGTAAACTTGTGTTGTTTATAATATAAATTCAAGTTCTTAGTGAACACATTGTCAATTTTCATTTTATTACTTCCCAAAAAAAATTTGGTGTAGAAAATTCAGGGCAGTTGCCTCCCCTGCCTCATAGGTATTTACGGTACTGTATAAGTTTGTTTTCGGTTGAATGTGTTTTATTGTGATCCCATAAATAAATTATTTGACTAAACTCTTTACTACATTAATCACAGTCATACGGTTTATCACCTGTATGTGTTCTCATGGTGTATCTGTAAGTTACTCTTTTGAATAAACCCTTTACCACATAAATCAATCGTAAGGTTTATCACCTGTATGGGTTATCATGTATCTGTATATTACTCTTTTAGATAAACCCTTTACCACATACATCACTGTCCTACGGGTTATCACCTGTATGCATTCTTGTGTGTCTTTGTAAACCAGCAAGCCGACTAAACCCTTTACCACATAAATCACAGTTTGTCACCTGTATGCATTCTTGTGTGTCTTTGTAAACCAGAAAGCCGACTAAACCGTTTACATGAAATTTATCACCTGTGTGTGTTCTCATGTGATTCTGTAATTTATTATATGCTAAGTAGTAAATACAGATAAATTGTATGTGTAATACAATCATTGGCAAGCGTGCTGTATCAGCCACCCGTGATGATATCGATATCAGCACGGTTGCAAAAGCTTTTTCACACCTTTATAATACGTATGACGTCACGTCATCGATTGCAATCACTGTTCAAAGTCTTTATCAAATCCCTAATCTGTATGACGTCATGTCAAACCTATAATCTGTATGACGTCATGTCACATAAAAAACACTTACTTGAGGTATATGTATATAATATCAGATTATTACATGCGGCTCTTGGGCTGATATTGAACCTAGGGCTGATAATACATGCGATATGAAAAATGACATGTTATGATCTTTTTATCAACAGTAGAGAAAAATAACAGATTCATATATTGATCCTTCTACGTGGTTCCCGAAAAGAAGTTGAAAGAGTAAAAGGTTCACGGACGTCGGACCCCACATTTGATACACGCAATATGAAATCTTTCTCTCATATGCTTCAACAGAGAAAAAAACACATTTTAATATTGACGAGTCCACAAAAAATAATTCAACAATATACATAATGAACATTGTTTGGAAAAGTCAACTTTTTTAAAGTAACTTTCTAAATTATGTTTCAGAAAAACTTAAAAACTGCATTTATTTAATATTTTTTTTTTTTTAATTTAATTTAATCATTTTACACAATATACTTTTCACTATTCAAATAATTGTTTTGTACACTACTTTGTAATGTTTTTCACTGAAAACGTAGCATTGAGGTGTATTTTCCGGAATTTGCCGAGTATCACCGGAATGCCATGTGATAACGTTACGGAAAGGCATGTGATAACAATCGAAGCATGTGATAAACTTTTCATATCAGCCCGCTAAGCACCAATTCGAAAAATATGGAAAATACTTTAACTTAATGCTATCATCATACGGTAAAAATCATATGTTATTTAGTCTAAGTATATGATAATAAAGTGTATATGATATGGCTTTTTCAATATCACACACCGTATCAACCCTCAACCAATATAATCCCTCGAGCAGAGCTCTTGGGATTATATTGATGTCTCGGTTTGATACGGATGCGATATTGAAAAAGCCATATGATATTCTCTATTTATCTTGCTCAATAAACCGTTTACCACATACATCACAGTAATGAGGTTTGTCACCTGTATGTGTTCTCATGTGACTTTTTCCGTTATTAGTAATAATATCTTTAGGTTGCAGTCTTGTAATTGACTGCTCCATAGGCTTACATGCAAAACAGCTGATCTTTGGGGGAAAAAAAATGCTACATAGATTTTTTTTCATGCTCATATCATGTATGTACTAATGTGAAATTATGGTTTAATCGGGAAAAAAAGTGGGTCATGCCACGAAGAATAAAAAGTAAACCTGAAATCAAAACATTTTTTTTCTCTTTTCTGTTTGCTGTTTTTACTAGGCCGTATCACTTCCAGTAAACATGATATCCTTCCACTTTCCTGGATTGATACCCCCCAAAAGATGTTAGAAAGTCTATATATATATATATATATGTTTCAATTCAGCATAAACCTATAATCAAACACAAAAAAAATGAGTTCAGAAAAAAAATTTGAAAAAATGCACTATTTTGTTTCCCTCCATGTTTTGAACTGGGGTTGTAATACAAGACTGGTAACTATAACAATAATGACATGTCCTAAAAAAAAAATCATTTACTTATTTTCATTAAGTAGCCATATTTGAACATAAAAAAAAATCTCATTCTGGTCTATCTTTATGAATGTTTTCTTATTATTTGGATACTGTGAAGCTAGAAGAGTATTCTTATCTATTATTTTTATTTTTTCCTTCTGTTTAATTGAAGCACATTCAATAGTTTACCCCTCCCCCTTTTTTCAATGAAATCTACCCAAGTGGTCCTCTTGTTTGAAGTCAAAATTGAAAAACTACCCAAAAATTTTCCATATTGAAGAATTTGCTACAATACAACTATCTGAACACAAGAATATACCTTTATCGTGATTCGTCATAGCTTTCAAATAAATATTGTTACCGTCAGTTTTGGAAAAAAATTAACGTCATTCGTCAAAATCATTCGATTTTGTACACTGCAATTTTCTTTTTGTCCGTTTTTGCTTTTTGTCTAATAACTTTTACTTTATGTCCGACACTTTTGCTTTTTGTCCGATAATTTTGCTTTTTGTCCGATACTTACGTTATTTGATCTGCAGATATCGATGACAACTTTTACTATACGTGTATATAATGTCATGTAGTGCTCTCACAGGAGAGTGTAAAACTGTTGTAACATCAATGCGTGAGTCCTAAATTTAACAAATTCAAGCAATGAATGAGCTGAAATAACCATATCATTCTTGAACCAGATGCTCCACAGGGCGTAGCTTGATACGAACGCAGGGGTTAAACCCTGAACAGTTGGGGCAAGTATGGACACAACATTCAAGCTTGATACAGCTCTGAATTTGGATTGTGATTAAATAGTCGACACAGAATAGGGTTCTGGCACAGAATGAATGTTGTCTAAGCTATTAAAAAATTTAAATTGGACATTTACCTATCATGGTCCAATATCCCAAATCTACATACTGTGTATTTAGATTCCAAAATTAAAGTTAGTTTGATTTTAACAAAAAATGAATTCTTGGCGTTCTTTGATATGCTTAATCTAAACTTGCACTTAGATTTTTGATTATGGGCCCAGTTTTCAAATTGGTCCTAATCGGGGTCCAAAATTAAACTTTGTTTGATTTTAACAAAAAATTAATTTATGGGGTTCTTTGATATGCTGAATCTAACTATTTGTTTAGATTTTTGATACTTGAGCCCCTTTATCAAATTGATCCACATTGATTTCTAAAGGGTCTAAAATTGAACTTTATTTGATTTCATCAAAAATTGAATTCTTGTTTTTTTTTTATATATGCTGAATCTAACCATGTATTTTGATTTTTTTTCCTTCAGAATTTAACACTATAAGGTATGAGGGGAATTTGAATCCAGAATTATTTTTTTTGTCATCTGCTTGGCCAGAATGTTTTTTTCTCATCAAAATGGGGATATGATTTTTTTTTTTTTTTTAAAAGAAATAATCTTTATCCAAAAAAATCACTTCTGGAGAACAATGTCTCTCTGGACGTTATAATAGAAATAGTAAATCTGTCAAATATATGTTATTCATGTTTTTCTATGTTACACACGTATTCATATCATATTTCAAATGTCATATTTATCATTATATCACAGTGATGCTTGACACATGATAAATTCTAAATCAAGCACACCTTTTTGTCTGCATGCTTTCTAGTTACCGCCAAAAAATCCCTGCTTACCTGTAATATATATCCATACCTGTATATTTGTATTCAGGCGTTGGATGTGTTGCGCCATTATATATAATATTACAGAAATGTAAGTTAGTAAATAGATAGTTTATTATAGTGTCACAATCTAATATACATCATCATATATAATGTATAAATCTTTAAAAACATCATGGAAAAATGCAGCAGTTTCCAAAAGATGATTATCCCCATCTTGATTTACTGAGAAGATACAAGCCTATGAAAACTTGGATTTTTTTTAGCAGTTATGAAATGATTACTCAAATGAGGGATTGTTACTCATTTGGGGAATAGTTCCCAATTTGGCGGGTTGTCCCTAACCTGTTTATTAGACCAGACTTGGTGAAATTTGCCGTGTATTTAATTTTTATGAGACAATTCTTTTTTATTGATAAAGATATATTTCGCTCGTATTTACTGTAATATAGGTATTGATTATGTCAAAGTTATCTGATTCTCGCTACGGTGGAGTCGAAAAAATGTCACTCAGTCATTTTCAAATTCAAATTACAGCAACACATTTGCTAAGGCTAATGATGACAAGCATGACGCATTCAAAGCATTGAGCAAGAAAGTATTGACTTCTATTCAAAAATTCCACCCAACAGAAAGTAACACTCTTTTACACTCTCGCGAACAAAAAGTTCCACAGCAATATCATTTACCTACGAACATGTTTAACCCCACACGCCCTAGCCCATTCATTGCATTACTGAATAGTGATCCCCAGTCAGTAAGCTCTAGATAATATAGATTAAAAGTTTAAGGTACGGACCATTTGATTGGAGGGGGCAGTCTGAGATAGTTAATAGAACAAATTCTGATCCTGATTTTTGCATTAACAGATTAAGGTTTGTTACCCCTTCTGTGCCTGTGAATTATGAACTTTTCAAATGCAATTATTTAGTATCAAAAGCTAAGATAATGAATAATAAAGATTGTGTACATATACCGAGGGGAAACTTCATGCAAAGAATAATTATTTATAGTCACATTGCGTTTAAACGAAAAAGGGAATTTGATGAAAATAAAATAAAGAATTTTGTATAAAATCCACAGACTTTAATACAGATATTTTTGTTATAAAATTTTAAACATAGTTCACTCACTTGTTTTTCTATGATCAGCTAGCGTTTATTGTTTACAAAAAGACCTAAACAACCTTTAAATTCCAAAACACCTCGTGCTGAGTCTGTAAATTCGAGCGCACCCTAGAAGGTGTACTTGGATTGGTCCATATTTTTATTTTATTCCAACCAATATATAAATTTATAAACTTGTTTTCATGCAATAATAAGCCCTTATCTATCAAGTACAAAATGTCCATATGTTTAGCATCGAAGCACAAGGGTACATTATCCTTAAAAGTTCTGGCCGTATCTGGATTAAAAAAAATAATCTTGTTCACTTATTTACTATTAGAAAAAACATTGTTCAACAGAATTATCTAGCATTATATGGAAATTATAAATAAAAACTGGGCGTAATTTTATATATATTTTTTTTGTGGGGGAAAGGGGTGGTGCATATGAATCGCATATTTGACCAGAATGCCTGTTTCGCCAACTGATATACTCAATATTTTTTTTCAAGGCCCGACTGCAACCTACCTGCTGGGTGTGGCCTATATGTGTCCATGGGTCGATCGTTATTCACTTTCCGACTCATTAGTAGCCTTTGGTTGATTTGGAACCACTCACTTCCCTTTTTGGCAGTGAAACGTTCAATTTGAATAAAAATTGCATTTTCGTCTTTCTTCGTGTCGGTCGTATTGTAAATTTCATTGAATAACCGTATATCTTGTTGACAACAAGAAATCTGTGAGGTTATGCTATCTAACTATACAACAATTAACGAGAATTTTCCATTTCTATTAATCACTGATAACCACATCAAATATATTAGTACATAGCTTTGGATCCATTTTATAATAGACAATTAACGTAGAGAATACGGCACCAAAAATGTCCAACCCCTGCTCTTTAGAATGCATTTTACACTAATTTTTATGTGTTTTAGTCAAAAGGTTCATCGCCTCGCTCTGACTGGCGAAATTTAATATTACGACCCCCCCCTTTTTTTTCCAAAATCCTGGATACGCCCCTGATCATATTAGATCTCTAGGCCTTATAAAAGACTTTAATCCTTTTCAAAATAAAAATATATACATGTAGGACTCTAAAGTGCGATGGTCTACGCGATGGTTGTTTGCTTTTTAAGTGAAATCAGATAACAGGCTATAAATTCCAATGGTGTAACGTGGATGTGGTACAGGCAATGGTTTTCTTTGATTGTTAAGTTCCTAGTACATTTATGTTTGTTTCATTTATATATCAAGTCGTAGTCTTTTTCGTTTGAATTGTTTTACACTGGTCATTATATAACCCTATATATCTTGTTATGCGGCATGGACCATGTCTTTACGTTGACGGCGACCGTATGATTATTAGTTGCATACATGTATGTGATTTGGGGTTAGATGGTATATTTCATTTTTGCCGTTGAATTCTTTTTTTTTATAAATCAGGTTGCTATTTTTTCAATGTTTTGAATTGTTTTACGTGTTTTTTTTAGGCCCATTGATCATTATAAAATAACCATAACATGCTGTATAAAACAATGCCGCGTCTGCGTTAAAAATCATAAGTTGCATACATCAATGACATAAGGTCGTGAATATTATGATGATGATCTGTTCGTTAGGTCGCTGTCTAGTTGACTTATATTCATTATGATTATCAAACAGAAATAATAAACAATACTGTATAGTATTATTTTGTTTATATAAATTAATTCAATCAGGAAGTAAAAAAGACGACTTTTTTTGGCATCCTGGCTGTTTTGATTTAAGTTCTTTTTACATTTTTTTCAAATTAAGTTAACCTCTTCCAGCAACGACCAAAAAATGTCCCTGATTGTGATCATTTGTTTCTCTCGTCTTTCTTTTCTTGTGTAAAAGAATCCTTGATCTTGACAAACATTCTCGTCATATCAAATGCTGTCTAATACGGAAGTCGACAAGGGTCATGTTATAATAACGACAACCTTAGAGTTTAACTTTTCACTTTTTGAGTCCATAGGAAATTCAATTGTCCTCTCAGATAAACTCTTTAACTCATCTATAGTTGTGCAGATACCTATTGTCCCGGTGCTTTGCTTGTGCGCCAATTGGCATTTCATTTGCGCCAAAAAAATCTTTCATTTGCGCCACAAACCATATTTCATTTGCGCCAATATTACAGGTAAGTACAGGTAAATATACAGGTAGATACAGGTAAACATAGAATTTTCAAAAAGGCTTTTAATAATAAAGACAGTTTTAGACATATTCCTCATAAATCAATACATTACTTGCTAAAACCTTAATAAAATCATTCTACATGTACTTTCTGCTGGTTTACTCCATGGTTGTGCTTGTTTAAAGTTTCTATAATTGTATTGATGTCAGTATCAATCGTAATCATGGCCTTACAAGTTTGTTTGATACACATGAAGGATTTGGCTCCACTTTTTAAAACATTTGATATATAACCTTTATGTCAAATATTACAGACTTATTTCCTCTTTTTGTATCTGAACTGACAATGTCCATCTTGACACCTCAAACTTGACTTGTGAACACAACCCAACTATAATATTAGTGACTCTCAGTTTTGTATTAGAAAAACTAGGGGGGATTATGTACAAACAACAAGCAAATCGTAATTAGCAAGGAGTATATAACTTTTCCGTTATATATTCACCCGTCTTACCTGCAAAATGGCACAAAGGAAGTTTTTTTTGTGTGGCGCAAATGAAGGGTTTGATTTCTTAAAAATTGGCGCAAATGCAATGCGCCCCTATATTGTCCATGTCAATAAAGGACAATCAAAACAATACAAACCAGTTTTTACCTGAGAGAGCATCTCAAAGTTGTACCTCAACTTAAAAAATGCCCATCAAATTCCGAAAGAGATTTTATCTTTCTGAAACACAAAATGCATTTAACTTAAATATTATGGGCATAATCGTACTTAAGTCCCACGTGGGATTAAACATTTTTCAATCGCCTCGAATCTAATCGTTTTTATGTTTTTAATTAAATTATAATATCATTTGTTTATTGAAATAAAGACGACCGGAATGTTTTTATTTAGTATAATTATAAGTATATTTATACAAATATTAGAAAAAAAAGTAAAAATATATATATTATGATAAACAAGTGTGGACACAGATGAGTGTGGATAGTATGTTTGAATGTTTGACAGTGTCTTATGACAAAAGGAGTTCTATGTTTTTCCTACACAGCTACTTTTGCATAGGTACTGTTTCTGTACTAAAAAATGCAGTACTAGAAACTTACTTTTAATATTTAGTACTATTTCTTTACTTTAAAACTATTGTAATATTTAGGTATTTGTATTTTACAGTACTTGATATTATGAGAAAAAAGTGTTGTATATCAATTCTGTTTTAGTCCCACCCTATATGTTAAAACACTAAACTTTTCATAGGGGTGGGACTAAAACAGGATTAATATATATGTGTCTTACATACTAAACAGGAGTAATATAAAGTGGTTTTTATATATATTAATCCTGTTTTAGTCCCACCCTACATGTTAAAATACTAAATTTTTCATATGGTTGGACTAAAACAGGAGTAAAATAAAGGGGTTTTTATATATATTAATCCTGTTTTAGTCCCACCCTACATGTTAAAACACTAAATTTTTCATATGGTTGGACTAAAACAGGAGTAAAATAAAGGTTTTTTTTATATATATTAATCCTGTTTTAGTCCCACCCTATATGTATGTGTGTCTTATATATTAAAACATCTTCAAACCAGGATAATTACTATCGTATATGTTTAATTATTGATTTCCAAACACATTTATATGAAATAATATACTTATATAATATATACAAAACACATTAAAATTGCATTCTAAAGGTTTTTTTAGTATTCTTATGCAGCTCCACCTATTAAACATAAGTAGTGATCGAATCAGGACCTTTAGTATCCTTACACGGCTCCACCTATTAAACATAAGTAAAGATCGAATCAGGACCTTTAGCATCTTAATACAGCTCCACCTATTAAGCATAAGTAGTGATCGAATCAGGACCTTTAGTATCCTAATACAGCTCCACTTATTAAACATAAGTAGGGATCGAATCAGGACCTTTAGTATCCTTACACAGTCCCACCGTTAGAGCACAAGTAGGAATTGAGTAATGACTCCTGCTACAGTTTCACCTATCAAACACCAGTAGGGATTGAATCAAAACTACATACGGAATAAAGCAAGTTAATGTGCCCTTTTCTTCTTTCATGATTAAAAATAACAAAATCTACTTAATTAGTAGTTAAGTTTTTTTTTATACTATATTGTTATTCGAAATACGTATAGAATTAGCAAGTGTTGGTACCGTTGCATAAGAAACAACTATCAACCACTGTCCAGAGACTAAATATTCCTTAAATATACGAAACTTAATTGAAATTTCAAAAGGCAGGATAATATTTAAGTCATGATTTAAATCAAATGTGTTTAATAGGAGGGACTGTATGAGGATAACATAAGTCCTGATTCGATCCCTACTAGTGTTTCAGAGGTGGGACTTTAGAAGTGTATTCAAAGTACTACCATAGATCCTGATTCGATTGCTACTTATGTTTAATAGATGTGTGATCGTAAGAGGATACCATAGATTATGATTCATTTATATTGTCCTTCAAGGTCATTTTTTAAAGACTGTTGAATTGTGTATACATGCCAATCAAGACCAAAGTTCAAGGTCATTTTTCTGTCTTTTTTAAATATTGTGTTCAACTGTCCTTCAAGGTCAAAGTTTAAGGTATTTTATTTTAAATGTTCATACGTAGGTTCTTTAAGGTCAAAGTTGAAGGTCATTTTTAAAATCTTTTTTAAATTGTGCAAACATAGTTGTGAAAAAAATATTAAGTCTCTTGCTTTAATGAAAATGAAAAATCTTGCTTCAATAGTGCAGATAATAAATAAACTGTCCTCTTACTTTACAAAAATAAATAACCGATCCAAAACAAATCCTCTTGCCTCTTGCACACGGAGGCGTCCTTCGGCTGGCCCCTTAACAAATATATACTAGTTCAGTGATAATGGACGCCATACTAAACTCCAGATTGTACACAAGAAACTAAAAGTTATAATAATACAAGACTAACAAAGGCCAGAGGCTCCTGACTTGGGACAGGCGCAAAAATGCGGCGGAGTTAAACATGTTTGTGAGATCTCAACCACCCCCCTATACCTCTAGCCAATGCAGAAAAGTAAACGCATAACAATACGCACATTAAAATTCAATTCAAGAGAAGTCCGCGAGTCTGATGTCAGAAGATGTAACCAAAGAAAATAAACAAAATGACAATAATACATAAATAACAACAGACTACTAGCAGTTAACTGACATGCCAGCTCCAGACTTCAATTAAACTGATTGAAAATTATGTCTTCATCATATGAATATCAGGCACAATCCTCCCCGTGAGGGGTTTAGTATCATACCATCATAACATATATGAGAAGAACATAACCCCTGTCATGCCAACAACTGGTTTATTAATAATAAATGTGTTTAGTTCCGATGCAAAGACCCTATAAGTGAATCAATATTAACGCCAAAATATGCAATCTTTAATGACCTGACAACAGTATCGTAACTATATCCATGGGCGTCAAGTTGGTTACCTATTCCCTATTCCCTATTCGTTACCTATTCCCTATTCCCTATTCGTTGCCTATTCGTTACCTATTCCCTATTCCCTATTCGTTACCTATTCGTTACCTATTCCCTATTCCCTATTCGTTGCCTATTCGTTACCTATTCCCTATTCCCTATTCGTTACCTATTCGTTACCTATTCCCTATTCCCTATTCGTTACCTATTCGTTACTTATTTGATTTTTAATATCCTTCCCCCTTTTTAATTATGGCATGGAATAGTTTAATATGGCTGCCGTTACCATGGAAACGGCACAATTGTGAAAAAAATGAGCTTTTGGTTTTTGGTGAACTGTTTGGATATGCTTCAACTCAGAATCATCATATTTTAAAACAATGTAGGTGCCCACTATATACAGGTGTTGGATGATTTTGGCGATCATTGGAACTACTATGTTGCCATGGAAACTACACCAAAATTTTCAAAATTCTCAAAATGCTCAAAACTTCATGAAACTTCACAGTAATGATGAGCAACATTGGAGTTGGAATTTCCAAAATAGGTCTTGTTACCATGGAAACAATGCAAAAAGGTCAAAAATTTCAAAAATAAGAATTTTCCGCAAACTGGATGAAACTTTACAGGAATGGTAACTGGCATAGGCAGAGTTGGATTTTGAAGTTAGAATTTTCAAAATGGCCGCCGTAACCATGGAAACAGCAAAAATATCAAAAATTCAAAATGTTCAAACTTAATGAAACTTTGCAAAAATGTTACTAGACATCTGTAGATGCTCTCTTTGACTTTGGAATTGTCAAAATGGCTGTCGCTCACCTGGTAATAGGGGGAAGGGGTGCCTTCCGTTATTGCTAGCAATTACAAATCTAGTTGTTAATAGTCTTACATATGGTAATAGTTCTGAATTGGTTGAGGTAAAATGATCTTTTTATGACCTATTTATATGTGTTTGTGCTCAACCGATCCTTTTACTTCATGTTCGATACGCATTTGTTCCTTACTTGTTTTTTTATACGTTCTACCTTTTAACTGCTTTATGTCCGTATGTTTGAAGATGGATCTTGGTTCGACGGGATGAAATCACCGTGTTAGCGCTTGCGTAAAAACGAAGATGTGGTATGATTACCAATGAGACAACACTCCACATTAGACCAAAATGACACAGAAATTATCAACTATAGTTCACTGTACGGCCTTCAACAATGAGCATAGCCCAAACCGTGTAGTCACCTATAAAAGGCCCAGACATGACAACCTCATACAATTCAAACAACAAAACTGACGGCCGTATTTCATATACAAAAAAATAAACGGAAATATGTAACACAAAAACAAACGATAACTACTTAATTTCAGGCTCTTGTCTAGGGACAGGCACATACTTACATAATGTGGTAGAGTTAAACATGTAAGCAGGGTGTACATCGTTTCGGAGCATGCTATTACCTTGTTTAATTCGTTCCATCACTCGCTTATAATTCGCTTATAATACGTGTATCTTACGTTGCACCTTTTAAAACATGATTTTCAATTGTTTTGTTGTCTCTGGTGGAAGATTTGGGCTCTTAGAGGTGATATAACTCTATAAGTGCATTTGTATCCGTTCCAGCGGTCGGATAATACCCTGTTAAATATTCGTTACTAATTCGCTTTTAAAAAGTTTGTTGTACGTTGCACCTTTTAGAAAAGGATTTCCAATTGTGTTCATATCTCTGGTGGTAATAATGTGTTCTTATAGATGAAATACCCCTATAAGCGCATATGTACTCGTTCCAGCGATCGGTTAATACCCTGTTACCTATTCGTTACCTATTCGTTACCTATTCACTTATAGTACGTTTGTTGTACGTTGCACCTTTTCGAAAAGGATTTTCAATTAAATTCATATCTCTGATGGTAACAATGTGTTCTTAGAGATGAAATGACCCCATTAGAGCGCATGTACCCGTTCCAGCGCTCGGTAAATAACCTGTTACCTATTCGTTACCTATTCGCTTTTAATGCGCGGGGTATACGGTGCACCTTGAAATAAATCGTTTTTTAATTGTGTTCATGTCTGGTGGTAAGAATGTGTTCTTAGAGATGAAATTACCCTATTAGCGCGCATGTACCCGTTCCAGCGCTCGGTTAATACCCTGTTACCTATTCGTTACCTATTCGTTACCTATTCGCTTATAATATATTTTTTTATACGTTTCACCTGTTAGAAAAGGATTTTCAATTATGTCCAGGTCTCAGACGGTAACAATGTGTTCTTAGAGATGAAATGACCCCATTAGAGCGCATTCACCCGTTCCTGCGCTCGGTAAATAACCTGTTACCTATTCGTTATCTATTCTCTTTTAATGCGCGGGGTATACGCTGCAACTTGAAATAAATCGTGTTTTAATGGTGTTCATGTCTGGTGGTAACAATGTGTTCTTAGAGATAAAATGACCCCATTAGAGCGCATGTACCCGTTCCAGCGCTCGGTAAATAACCTGTTACCTATTCGTTACTTATTCGCTTTTAATGCGCGGGGTATACGGTGCACCTTGAAATAAATCGTTTTTTAATTGTGTTCAGGTCTCTGGTGGTAAGAATGTGTTCTTAGAGATGAAATGACCCTATTAGCGCGCATGTACCCGTTCCAGCGCTCGGTTAATACCCTGTTACCTATTCGTTACCTATTCGTTACCTATTCGCTTATAATACATTTTTTTATACGTTTCACCTGTTAGAAAAGGATTTTCAATTATGTCCATGTCTCAGGTGGTAACAATGTGTTCTTAGAGATGAAATGACCCCATTAGAGCGCATGTACCCGTTCCAGCGCTCGGTAAATAACCTGTTACCTATTCGTTACCTATTCGCTTTTAATGCGCGGGGTATACGCTGCACCTTGAAATAAATCGTGTTTTAATTGTGTTCATGTCTGGTAGTAACAATGTGTTCTTAGAGATGAAATGACCCCATTAGAGCGCATGTACCCGTTCCAGCGCTCGGTAAATAACCTGTTACCTATTCGTTACTTATTCGCTTTTAATGCGCGGGGTATACGGTGCACCTTGAAATAAATCGTTTTTTAATTGTGTTCAGGTCTCTGGTGGTAAGAATGTGTTCTTAGAGATGAAATGACCCTATTAGCGCGCATGTACCCGTTCCAGCGCTCGGTTAATACCCTGTTATCCATTCGTTACATATTCGTTACCTATTCGCTTATAATACATTTTTTATACGTTTCACCTGTTAGAAAAGGATTTTCAATTATGTCCATGTCTCAGGTGGTAACAATGTGTTCTTAGAGATGAAATTACCCTATTAGCGCTCATGTACCCGTTCCAGTGCTCGGTAAATAATCTTGTTACCTATTCGTTACTTATTCGCTTTTAATGCGCGGGGTATACGGTGCACCTTGAAATAAATCGTTTTTAATTGTGTTCAGGTCTCTGGTGGTAAGAATGTGTTCTTAGAGATGAAATTACCCTATTAGCGCGCATGTACCCGTTCCAGCGCTCGGTTAATACCCTGTTACCTATTCGTTACCTATTCGCTTATAATACATTTTTTTATACGTTGCACCTGTTAGAAAAGGATTTTTAATTCAGTTCATATCTCTGGTGGTAATAATGTGTTCTTTTAGATGAAATACCCCTATTAGCGCATATGTACTCGTTCCAGCGCTCAGTTAATACCCTGCTTCTTATTCGTTCCTTATTTGCTCCTGAATGCACGAGGTATACGTTGCACCTTGAAATAAATCGTTTTTAATTGTGTTCATGTCTCTGGTGGAACGGGTACATGAGCGCTAATAGGGTAATTTCATCTCTAAGAACACATTGTTACCACCTGAGACATGAACACAATTAAAACACGATTTATTTCAAGTTGCAGCGTATACCCCGCGCATTAAAAGCGAATAGGTAACGAATAGGTAACGAATGGGTAACAGGGTATTAACCGAGCGCTGGAACGGGTACTTGCGCGCTAATAGGATCATTTAATCTCTAAGAACACATTCTTACCACCAGAGACCTGAACACAATTAAAAAACGATTTATTTCAAGGTGCACCGTATACCCCGCTCATTAAAAGCGAATAGATAACGAATAGGTAACAGGTTATTTACCGAGCGCTGGAACGGGTACATGCGCTCTAATGGGTTCATTTCATCTCTAAGAACACATTTTTACCACCAGAGACCTGAACACAATTAAAAAACGATTTATTTCAAGGTGCACCGTATACCCCGCGCATTAAAAGCGAATAGGTAACGAATAGGTAACAGGTTATTTACCGAGCGCTGGAACGGGTACATGCGCTCTAATGGGGTCATTTCATCTCTAAGAACACATTGTTACCACCAGACATGAACACAATTAAAACAGGATTTATTTCAAGTTGCAGCGTATACCCCGCGCATTAAAAGCGAATAGGTAACGAATAGGTAACCGGTTTTTTACCGAGCGCAGGAACGGGTACATGCGCTCTAATGGGGTCATTTCATCTCTAAGAACACATTGTTACCGTCTGAGACCTGGACATAATTGAAAATCCTTTTCTAACAGGGGAAACGTATAAAAAAATGTATTATAAGCGAATAGGTAACGAATAGGTAACAGGGTATTAACCGAGCGCTGGAACGGGTACATGCGCGCTAATAGGGTAATTTCATCTCTAAGAACACATTGTTACCACCTGAGACATGGACATAATTGAAAATCCTTTTCTAACAGGTGAAACGTATAAAAAAATGTATTATAAGCGAATAGGTAACGAATAGGTAACGAATAGGTAACAGGTTATTTACCGAGCGCTGGAACGGGTACATGCGCTCTAATGGGGTCATTTCATCTCTAAGAACACATTTTTACCACCAGAGACCTGAACACAATTAAAAAACGATTTATTTCAAGGTGCACCGTATACCCCGCTCATTAAAAGCGAATAGGTAACGAATAGGTAACAGGTTATTTACCGAGCGCTGGAACGGGTACATGCGCTCTAATGGGGTCATTTCATCTCTAAGAACACATTGTTACCACCAGACATGAACACAATTAAAACAGGATTTATTTCAAGTTGCAGCGTATACCCCGCGCATTAAAAGCGAATAGGTAACGAATAGGTAACCGGTTTTTTACCGAGCGCAGGAACGGGTACATGCGCTCTAATGGGGTCATTTCATCTCTAAGAACACATTGTTACCGTCTGAGACCTGGACATAATTGAAAATCCTTTTCTAACAGGGGAAACGTATAAAAAAATGTATTATAAGCGAATAGGTAACGAATAGGTAACAGGGTATTAACCGAGCGCTGGAACGGGTACATGCGCGCTAATAGGGTAATTTCATCTCTAAGAACACATTGTTACCACCTGAGACATGGACATAATTGAAAATCCTTTTCTAACAGGTGAAACGTATAAAAAAATGTATTATAAGCGAATAGGTAACGAATAGGTAACGAATAGGTAACAGGTTATTTACCGAGCGCTGGAACGGGTACATGCGCTCTAATGGGGTCATTTCATCTCTAAGAACACATTTTTACCACCAGAGACCTGAACACAATTAAAAAAATATTTATTTCAAGGTGCATCGTATACCCCGCTCATTAAAAGCGAATAGGTAACGAATAGGTAACAGGTTATTTACCGAGCGCTGGAACGGGTACATGCGCTCTAATTGGGTCATTTCATCTCTAAGAACACATTGTTACCACCAGACATGAACACAATTAAAACAGGATTTATTTCAAGTTGCAGCGTATACCCCGCGCATTAAAAGCGAATAGGTAACGAATAGGTAACAGGTTATTTACCGAGCGCTGGAACGGGTACATGCGCTCTAATGGGGTCATTTCATCTCTAAGAACACATTGTTACCACCTGAGACATGGACATAATTGAAAATCCTTTTCTAACAGGTGAAACGTATAAAAAAATGTATTATAAGCGAATAGGTAACGAATAGGTAACGAATAGGTAACAGGGTATTAACCGAGCGCTGGAACGGGTACATGCGCGCTAATGGGTCATTTCATCTCTAAGAACACATTCTTACCACCAGAGACCTGAACACAATTAAAAAACGATTTATTTCAAGGTGCACCGTATACCCCGCGCATTAAAAGCGAATAGGTAACGAATAGGTAACAGGTTATTTACCGAGCGCTGGAACGGGTACATGCGCTCTAATGGGGTCATTTCATCTCTAAGAACACATTGTTACCACCTGAGACATGAACACAATTAAAACACGATTTATTTCAAG
Organism: Mytilus edulis; assembly: GCF_963676685.1. Lineage (NCBI taxonomy): Eukaryota > Metazoa > Mollusca > Bivalvia > Mytilida > Mytilidae > Mytilus > Mytilus edulis. The sequence continues at coordinate 60,362,449 of NC_092347.1, forward strand.
TTGCAGCGTATACCCCGCGCATTAAAAGCGAATAGGTAACGAATAGGTAACAAGATTTTTTACCGAGCACTGGAACGGGTACATGAGCGCTAATAGGGTAATTTCATCTCTAAGAACACATTGTTACCACCTGAGACATTGACATAATTGAAAATCCTTTTCTTACAGGTGAAACGTATAAAAAAATATATTATAAGCGAATAGGTAACGAATAGGTAACGAATAGGTAACAGGGTATTAACCGAGCGCTGGAACGGGTACATGCGCGCTAATAGGGTAATTTCATCTCTAAGAACACATTCTTACCACCAGACATGAACACAATTAAAAAACGATTTATTTCAAGGTGCACCGTATACACCGCGCATTAAAAACGAATAGGTAACGAATAGGTAACAGGTTATTTACCGAGCGCTGGAACGGGTACATGCGCTCTAATGGGGTCATTTCATCTTTAAGAACACATTGTTACCGTCTGAGACCTGGACATAATTGAAAATCCTTTTCTAACAGGTGCAACGTATAAAAAAATGTATTATAAGCGAATAGGTAACGAATAGGTAACGAATAGGTAACAGGGTATTAACCGAGCGCTGGAACGGGTACATGCGCGCTAATAGGGTAATTTCATCTCTAAGAACACATTCTTACCACCAGAGACCTGAACACAATTAAAAAATGATTTATTTCAAGGTGCACCGTATACCCCGCGCATTAAAAGCGAATAAGTAACGAATAGGTAACAGGTTATTTACCGAGCGCTGGAACGGGTACATGCGCTCTAATGGGGTCATTTCATCTCTAAGAACACATTGTTACCATCAGAGATATGAATTTAATTGAAAATCCTTTTCGAAAAGGTGCAACGTACAACAAACGTACTATAAGTGAATAGGTAACGAATAGGTAACGAATAGGTAACAGGGTATTAACCGATCGCTGGAACGAGTACATATGCGCTTATAGGGGTATTTCATCTATAAGAACACATTATTACCACCAGAGATATGAACACAATTGGAAATCCTTTTCTAAAAGGTGCAACGTACAACAAACTTTTTAAAAGCGAATTAGTAACGAATATTTAACAGGGTATTATCCGACCGCTGGAACGGATACAAATGCACTTATAGAGTTATATCACCTCTAAGAGCCCAAATCTTCCACCAGAGACAACAAAACAATTGAAAATCATGTTTTAAAAGGTGCAACGTAAGATACACGTATTATAAGCGAATTATAAGCGAGTGATGGAACGAATTAAACAAGGTAATAGCATGCTCCGAAACGATGTACACCCTGCTTACATGTTTAACTCTACCACATTATGTAAGTATGTGCCTGTCCCTAGACAAGAGCCTTAAATTAAGTAGTTATCGTTTGTTTTTGTGTTACATATTTCCGTTTATTTTTTTGTATATGAAATACGGCCGTCAGTTTTGTTGTTTGAATTGTATGAGGTTGTCATGTCTGGGCCTTTTATAGGTGACTACACGGTTTGGGCTATGCTCATTGTTGAAGGCCGTACAGTGAACTATAGTTGATAATTTCTGTGTCATTTTGGTCTAATGTGGAGTGTTGTCTCATTGGTAATAATACCACATCTTCGTTTTTACGCAAGCGCTAACACGGTGATTTCATCCCGTCGAACCAAGATCCATCTTCAAACATACGGACATAAAGCAGTTAAAAGGTAGAACGTATAAAAAACAAGTAAGGAACAAATGCGTATCGAACATGAAGTAAAAGGATCGGTTGAGCACAAACACATATAAATAGGTCATAAAAAGATCATTTTACCTCAACCAATTCAGAACTATTACCATATGTAAGACTATTAACAACTAGATTTGTAATTGCTAGCAATAACGGAAGGCACCCCTTCCCCCTATTACCAGGTGAGCGACAGCCATTTTGACAATTCCAAAGTCAAAGAGAGCATCTACAGAATGTCTAGTAACATTTTTGCAAAGTTTCATTAAGTTTGAACATTTTGAATTTTTGATATTTTTGCTGTTTCCATGGTTACGGCGGCCATTTTGAAAATTCTAACTTCAAAATCCAACTCTGCCTATGCCAGTTACCATTCCTGTAAAGTTTCATCCAGTTTGCGGAAAATTCTTATTTTTGAAATTTTTGACCTTTTTGCATTGTTTCCATGGTAACAAGACCTATTTTGGAAATTCCAACTCCAATGTTGCTCATCATTACTGTGAAGTTTCATGAAGTTTTGAGCATTTAGAGAATTTTGAAAATTTTGGTGTAGTTTCCATGGCAACATAGTAGTTCCAATGATCGCCAAAATCATCCCAACACCTGTATATAGTGGGCACCTACATTGTTTTAAAATATGATGATTCTGAGTTGAAGCATATCCAAACAGTTCACCAAAAACCAAAAGCTCATTTTTTTCACAATTGTGCCGTTTCCATGGTAACGGCAGCCATATTAAACTATTCCATGCCATAATTAAAAAGGGGGAAGGATATTAAAAATCAAATAAGTAACGAATAGGTAACGAACAGGGAATAGGGAATAGGTAACGAATAGGTAACGAATAGGGAATAGGGAATAGGTAACGAATAGGCAACGAATAGGGAATAGGGAATAGGTAACGAATAGGTAACGAATAGGGAATAGGGAATAGGTAACGAATAGGTAACGAATAGGGAATAGGGAATAGGTAACGAATAGGCAACGAATAGGGAATAGGGAATAGGTAACGAATAGGGAATAGGGAATAGGTAACCAACTTGACGCCCATACTATATCCCTTCTTAATAAGTCTATTTCACATCTACATTATTAATATTCAGAATGCTTTACAATTGTTTTTAAAAGTCAAAGAAAAGAAATTTGAATTGTGTTTTGCGTCTTATTAATCGTTGACTGAAGAAGAAAAACCAGTCTTTATATTTCTGTTCTCTATGGGAGCTACTTCATAAGTAGGAGAGATCGGCCATGAATTAAAAGGGTTATTAAAAATTTTGGTATTTTTTCGAATGATTTTGATTTTTTTTTCTAATTTCAAATTTTCTCTACAAATTCGCGTTTTTGCTATTACAAAGGTATACAACTATAATGTAAGATATCAACAACCTGAATTACACAATTGTCAGAGGAAAATGCTTTTGATGCTTCGTTAAAAATGAGGAGAAAGATTAAGATATCAAGGAGAATCCACTTAAAAGATTTGAGAGAGAATCATTTTTTCCCAATTTTTATTCATATAAATTTACATACTATTTAAATAATTAGTTTCTAATTGAAACAAGAAACAGTGTGCTTGTCGGGTTTCCTTTCAGAGAACATAATTTATCATCAACACTAAAGGAGATTAACTTCATTATCGATCTATATGTAAAAAAATATTTGTATTTACAAATAATTTCATTCCGGTATATAATACAGCAGAAAACCAAACGAAACTAAACTAAATACATGCTATCAGTATTTGATTTACAGCTATAAACAAATATTTCAATGTTTTAAACGAAAAAGCAATTTACTGTAGTCTCATTATAATAGTAAAATTGAAATAGGAAATGAGGAATGTGTCAAAGCGACAGCAACCCGACCATAGAGCAGACAACAGCCAGAGGCCACCAATGGGTCTTCAATGTAGCGAGAGACTCCCGCACCCGTAGGCGTCCTCCAGCTGGCCCCTTAAAAAATATGTATACTAGAACAGTGATAATGGACGTCATACTAAACTCCGAATTATACACAAGAAACTAAAATTAAAAATCATACAAGACTAACAAAGGCCAGAGGTTCCTGACTTGGGACAGGCGCAAAATTGCGGCGGGGTTAATGTTTATATGATCTCAACCCCCCCCCCCCCTCCCCCCTTATACCTCTAGCCAATGTAGAAGTAGTGTTTACCTGCTACTGATACATTATGATATAATTGCTATGTTATCTGTTCGGTTTTTTACTGTTGTTATTCGTATAAATAAAAAAAAAGAAGTTGTAGTATGATTGGCAATGCGACAATTCTCCACAAGATACTAAATGACACAGGAATGAATAATTATAGGTCACCATATAGCCTTCAACAATGAGCAATGTGCATACCGTTGTTATATAGTATGTTTCTTTTTATACTCTTGCATACTACATCTGAGACTTAACACTGTGTTATAGTAGTCTCAGACTACATGTACTATATAGACGTTAATAAAGTGCCTTGTTTTAAATTCTGATGGGTCAAGTAATCATCAGACTTCAAAATGTTTAATGTTGAATTATTTGACGCGGTATACTGCTAATTGTATTCTTTTTTAAACTGTGATGTGCAATTTGATAAGGTATTCAACAGATTATTATGTAACACTTGTCTCACAGGATATCAATGCATATCCTAGGTGGTCATTTATGTTCAATAAACGAATGTAGGACAGAAAGTCACAGGACAAAAAGTTACAGACAAAAAGTCACAATTCAGTTTAGTTTAAACATATTTTATTTGTTCAATCAAGTACAAATTGGATAAGACACAAGTCGAACAGAATTATGAAGTCTTCTCCATTTAACATGTATAGCAATGTAATACAAACTATATGTATGAGCATGCATGTATTGAATGCTATATATCTATTTAATACATAGTATATATATGTAGGACTCAAATATATGGTGTCTTCCAAATCTTTGGCGGATTCCTAATCTATGATTGACAAATGTGACGTCATGCCATGATGGCATCCCAAATTTATATGGCAAATTATTTTCAATCCTAATCTATGGCAAGTTTTGTAATTTCCAAATCTATGGCAAGTTTTGTAATTTCCAAATCTATGGCAAGTTTTGTAATTTCCAAATCTATGGCGGATTTTTGTTGTTTCCAAATCTATGGCAAGTATTGTGCAAATGGAAAACAATGCAGTACATGTACGACCATTGACTTGTCTTAAACAAGTGGACTTCTCGTTTCTCGTTTTAATTAAGAAATAATTCATGGAGGCTTGAATATATTGTAATTTTACCACAGGTTGGCTCTTTATGACAAATATTTTACCCTGAGCGATAGCGAGGGGTAAAATATCGATATAAAGGGACAACTGTGGTAAAATCACGATATATTCAAGCCCCAATGAATTATTTCGATTCTAGTAGGACAAATACGGCAATTATTTTGGGTCAAAGCGCTCTAGGTGGAGGCAAACATTTGCCGTTCCCATACATAAACGCAAGTACAATAAAATTGGAGTAAAAGGACGGAGCAAACTGAAAATTTTATTGACATGCTTGAACTATTTACCACAGGGTTTAAGCAAAAAGATTTAGAATTGATAATATCAGTTATAATTTAGTAATCTCAATACAATGATTTACCATATTTAGCAATGTTTCATTATATAAAATACATCATCAAATAAAATTGTTTTCAATTAAATCAATGTCTGATCAAAATGAAATAAATTTAAAGATTATACCGTTGCCGGTTTCAGTCCCATTTGAATGGTTTTACACAATTTTGGGGTCCTATATAGCTTGATTTTCATTGTGAGCCAAGACTTCGTGTTGAAGGTCGTACCTTAGCCTATAATGGCTGACTGACCTAAAGGGGGGGAGGGGGGGGGGGCACTCCAGTCATGCTTCAATGATTCCCTACGATATATAATCAACCAAATTTTTCCCACAAAAGGGGGGGGGGGGGGCCCGGGCCCCCTGGATCCGCCTTTGTGGAGAGTTGTCTCATTGGCACTCATACCACATCTTCATATATATATGTACGACAACGGGATCATGTCTATAAACATTTGTAAAATGAACATGCCATAATGGTCAACTAAAACATTTTGAAAATGATGAATTCATAGAACTTAATACAGATTAAAATGATGCCTGGTAAAAGTAAACATTTTAAAGTCTATGCATGCATGGTACCTGTTTAGCCCATTATTTAAACCAACTAGTAAGTCCCTTATCAAACATGACGGAAGGTGTTTTTTTTATATAAAATAAAAGACAAACAAAAAGGAAGTTTGACTTTTCACATATAATGTTATTTCATTGTCGATACTTTTTTTTACTTGATGACAATTTAAATCAAATTATTATATTGTAATTTGATCTTTCACTTTATTACTTGGCAGTGGCTATTTAACCGGAACCGGCAAAATAGCAAATTTGCTATTTAGCCGGCTCTGATTAAATTATATCTAACTGGAATTAAAATTTATAAATAATAATTAAATATCAAAATTTTCTATTTAAAAACGTTTGTTACTGTTGCTCATATAAAAACTTAAACTTCCTATCTAAAAAAATTAAAAAAACTGTGTACACATCGAAAATTTGACAAAAATAAAAATATAGTGAATCTATTATGAATAGAAGTGAAGTAATAAGATAAATTAAAAAGTAAAATACACAAATATGATAATAGTGACTTTGAAGCTATACTACATTCCGGAAACTAGTATACTCTTTTCATTTACGGAACCAGCATTGTGATGCAATCGCAGAATGGTCTTTCAGTACCATGAGAAGACTTGAGAAATACAATTCTAATCAAGCGATTATCTGGCTTGGTCTTTTAAACAAAAACTGTTTTTTATGTATTTTCTCATTTTGAAAAATAGCATGTAAGTTGCACAGACGCTGCTCCTTATTATCCAATCTAGCTCAACCCAATGCACATTAAAGTTTGTTTTTCTCTAATTATTTTTTTTCTTCAAATTATTTTATGATTTTTATGAGATTTTTACAACTTTGCAAGCCGTAAATTATTTATTATAAATCCTTTTCTAACATATCTGGTACTGAAAACAGCGGTGTCTTTATTCTGCACATTTTGTCCCTCTTTCGGATAAAAGGTCACATCTTCCTTTAAACCATCCGCAAATGGTTGTCTAGGGAAATACCTTCATTTGGAAAAATCTATGGATTCCATCATCGTAATCGGCTGCGACGATGTAATATGGCGCTTTTCAATAGTGACGTTGTGAAAAAGATCTGCCATTTGATTTGTCGGACGATTGCCATAGATTAGGAATCTGCCATAGATTTGGAACCCGCCATAGATTTGAGTCCTACATATATATATGAAAAAAATTTGCGAATGTATTGTATTAATGTCTCTGGTGTCACAGTATCTCAGTAGCATGGGTTCTAATCCCAGCGAGTTTATCTCATTGCAAAACATTTGAGAAAACTATACATAATAACTAATACATGTTAAACAAAACTACAAATACATATTTACACATAAGTTCAGTTTTACCTGCATGATTTGCAATACCAATGCTTAACTTTTGGCTTGCTCTTTAATTTAATACAACTCATATGCCACCATAACAAACAAAAGTCACATTCAACAGCATCATCATTTTCTGTAGTAATAAAAACATAAAAGTATGTACAAAGAATATATCCACCCTTTTGTTGTTTTTCTTTTACAATTATAGATAATTCAAATTCAAAGTTTTATTGCCATATAAACTATACAGTTTGTGACATATAACAACAACAAAAACAAATAAAGACAATAACTAAGTAACTCAATATATATACACAAATTCAGGTAAATATTAAAGGATCCCCTGTCCTCAGTTCCATTGACTTTTTTATAAAGGATCCTAGTTTATTCACTTGTGTTGGTGTTGATGGGTTAAGTATATATATAACTTTGTCATTGTCAGTGAGATTAGCAAATGAATTACTTTCTCTGTTAATGCAATTAAAATATGTTAATCTAATATTTGAATTATGAGAACAATTTATTAAGAAATGTTTCTCATCATCTAGTACTTTGCATTTTGTGCAAAGTCTCTCTTCGCGAGGAATTTTAAAATGCCTTCCTTTTTCAATTAATAATGAATGGTCACTGATTCTAAGTTTTGTAATTGATTTTCTAAATTCAAAGTTTGGGTTAGAGAGGTAAGGTTTGATCAATAGATTTGGCTCAAGTCCTTTATAAAAATTTAATTTACTTTTACCATCAATAGATTTCAACTTATCCATCAACAGGTTGTTGTAATATGAGTTTATTTATAAATACAACCATGCAGATGAAGTGAAATTTTTTTGAACAATTGTCAAATCAACATAATCATCTAAACATTGGTAAGGTAATGAGTCCTCCGATAATCCAACCAAATCTTCTTCATCCGGTAATGTCCCTCCTGATGCCTTCATTACACTATCTACACTAACTAACCAATTTCTGAAGAAAAAAAATAAGTAAGTTATACATAATGCACAATACGTATACAAAAGGCAACATGAGGTTCAATGAGAGTAAACAATCTTGAAACAACTATTTCAGTTCAAGAATTAGTGTAATATCATTTCAAAGATAATCAAAGCATTAAACCAAAAAGCTTTTATCCACTTTATTTGACCAATGGTGGATAGTTGTCTCATTGGCAATCATACTACATCTCCTTATTTTTAGTGTGTTATTAAGCCATGATGTCTTGTTGTTTGTGATTTTAACTTTTTGCTTGTTGTCTTCTACGTCTGTTTTAACTATTTATGAACAAAGTATCTTGATTTAACAAAAATGGATATTTGAATACAATTGGCAAATTTCTAACATAATTTAGTATTGATAGGTGAAGAAAACAAACCTCTTTCTTTTTCATCAACTGTTCCTTTAAAGAAAGGAACAAGTTTGTTCTTTCCTCATTTTTTGGTTAACCAATTAAAGTCTGTTGGCTTCTTTTTGGTCTCCCTTTTCTTTTTAGTTTTGTTGGCATCTTTAAATCACTAAGGCTTCCATCTAAAATTAAAAAAAAATGTTTGAAACCAACTATATGAGTACATAAATAAAAACATTAACCAGAATGGATATAGGAAGATGTGGTGTTAGTGCCAATGAGACAACTCTCCATCCATATAACAATTTATAAAAGTAAACCATTATAGGTCAATGAAGTCTGTTTAAATGAACCCAAACAGTTAATAGTTACACTTGTTATTGTCATTGTAAAAAGTATGCAAGGATCATAAGTCATAAACAGCACAATAGACAAAAATCAATATATAATCTCCATTTCGATCAGGAGTCGATGACCTTATCAAAATTTTCACCTGGAAGAATGGTTTTTATGTTATGGAACAGAAATGATGAACAACATTTAACTTTGAAATGGATGAGATAAACTTTTTTCAGAAATGATTTTTAGCCTGCCACCCAGCAGAACAAAATGAGTTATACATTCATGATAAAGTGCTCAAATAAGGCTGTGTTCACACCAAACACTTACAGTGTACAGTAAACATGTTTACATTTGGTTTAATGTAATGTACACTAGTTTCACATTAAATTTGTTCACATCTATACACCTTGATTAGCTACCTGTACATAAGTTTTGTTCACACTTGTAAACTATGTCATTTAAATGTTCATTACGTAGAACAGAATTCAAATTTTCGAACAATTTTTCTAGCAGTTATGGAACGACCATTTGACTTTAAAAAAAAGGGGGGTGATTTTACCACAATTTGATTAAAAAAAACATACAGATGATTAGAATGAACAAATATTCTGAAGCCCATACATTATAGTGTCAAATATTGAATTGGTACCATAGAAAAAATACATAAATATAAACTTTTGTGCGAGAAAAAAATCTGACTCAGAACACCCCCCAACCCCCACCCCCCTTTTTTTTGAAGTAAAGTGGTTGCTCCTTTCAGAAAGTCATTCTGGATGATTTGCAGTAGTTTAAAGATGTCTCGATTAGGCATTAAAAACATAGGCTGCATCTTGCTTACAGACCAGACGAAGAAATAGAATTGCGATGTTAAGGATCACTACATTTCTGTCTTTTCTGTTTGTTTCAAATGGTATTTTTTCTCCAAGGAGTATTTAGCAAAAGGAGGGGGTTATGTTTTTTCTTTCTTTTCTAACTGTATTTTAACGGACCTAAGATACTGCACAAACAAACAATTAGCCTCACCCTTTTTCAGTAATGCATTTATGAGTGAATTGTTGTTTGAGTAAAGACCAGTGGCAAATATTTCTGTCAGTGTGTACGTCCAGTCGATTCGGGAAGACCTTTACAAATAAAGTATGTGTTCGGCAATGATGATGGACGAGTCTTGTCTGTCTTGATAGATCTTGATAAGGGTTTTATAAGGCTATGTTAAGTGTATTTATAACAAATAAATATATCAAGTTTAGACAAATATTTCTAAGACCTTTATTAATAAGTGTTATAAGTATCAATCTTATATAAAAATCGCTTCTTTTTAAATTAAACATGGGAAAATTAAAGTTCTGAATGCCTAGTTTTGTGTACACTTAACCTACACAAGGCCTACATAGACTATTGACTGCATGTAGACAAAACATGATTTACACTACATGTAAACATTGAGTTTTATCAATGAGAACGTAATTATGTTTAGTTTATGTGTGAGTTACACAAACACAACACCGAGTTTAGGTCAATGTGAACACGGCCTATTATACTCCTTCAATCTGAGAATTGTGTTTTGCTCTATTCAAATGTTATACATACTGTTCTGATGAAGATCATTTTCTGTTTTTCTTTTGATAATAAACTCAATGAGGCTGTGGATGAAAGTACTGGCATTATCTATATGAGACAATGATCAAACTTCTTGGAAAGTACATAAAATACTGTGTAATACTGTCTCTTTGATCATCACTCAAACTTCTAGTTCCATCATGGTATTTGAACACCGTATTTATAGGATTTCCTACTCGAGGCAGAACTTTTTTGGGGTCATACATTTTAATGAAATCAATAATTTCTCCTCTCAAGCTTTGCATGGTTTCCATTAATACATCAGGAAAGAAAGTAATACACAGCCATCCTTATCATTACAAATGTTGTCTTCAAGATCTGGTACTTATGTCCCTTTTCCTTTCTCTATTATTTCCTTCACTTTTTATACCTTTGGTTGGAGAACAGTTTTTTCTTGAAGTTTTTTTGCCTATGAAAAATAAAATACTCAAAAATCAATTAAATATAGAACTAAAGATGGATAACTCTTGTTAGTGAAGTATATGGAGAAATTTCAGAGAGAAAAAATTGATTATCCTCATGCCTGCCAACTTTTCAAATGCCCATGGGGGTTTTGCGTGCAAGATGGCTGTCATAGTAAAAAAAAAAACCCTTCAAGGGGCCTGCAAATACATTTTAATGTTGTTTTTGTGGCTTCTCCATTGTTTTAAAAGCCTCAAGTCATTGTAAAATTAATTGTTTTGTTTAAATTGTGGACAAAATTTCTCTTTCAACATGTTATAAATACCTTTTCCTTTCTTTTGTGAAACATTGGATGGAAACTCTTTCCTTTTTATTTGCTTCAAATATTGATCTACAAATAATAAGTATGAAATGTTCAAGTAAATAAGCCATTATAACAAATGAAGTATAAAATTGATGACTATTTATGGGTAGTTTCAATCAAAGATCTTGATCATTGCAATTATAAACAAATTATTTTATCAATATCATCGATATACTAAAAGTTTGTTCACAGTTCTTAAATGACTTCTGAATTTTTTTTACACATAACAATATGTACCAAAATTTCTGACAATAGAACATGCATAAAATATCAAAAAGTGATAGTAGTTTTATACCTTCAAGTATTCTTAATATACTTTCTACTGTCAACCAGTAATAACATTTCAGCTGATGGTAGCAATTCATCCAAACAATTCTTCACTTCATCTCCATTTCAGCACAAAGAGCAGGTGATTGGTCTGCAGCTATTGTGTGAATAAATTCTGAAAAATATTTCTATATGTTTAATACAAAATATTATTCCTTTTTTTTGGATAGAGCATCATGCATTGTCCAGAACAGTTCATAGATCAAATTGAGATCAAATAGTATATATGTTAAACAAATAGAATTATTAAATATTTCACCCTCTTAAATAATATTTTTTTTCTGCCAGGATGCAGACAAGAAGTCCCAGTATGTCTAATTTTGAGCCTCACCTGAAAGTTGAACAGCTATACTAAGATCATCATTATATACACTAGCTATACTATTTGCTCTATGACTGTTTGTAGGAACTGAAACTGAATACCAAATATACTTATAAATTATAGATAATAAATAAAATCATTCTTTTGTAAATTTTACATATGCCATCACCAGTTGGTTGACTGTTTTGAAATAACTGTTTTACGTCGTAACAACAATCCCCTTCCCTTTCATGAATGTGACTACCCAATAAGATTATTTACCGGATTTGTTATAACATGAGCAACATGTGGAGCAGGATCTGCTTACCCTTCCAGAGCACCTGAGATCACCCCCAGTTTTTCGTGGGGTTCATATTGCCTATTCTTTAGTTTTTTATGTTGAGTCATGTGTAATGGTGGTCACTTTGTTTACTTGTTTATTCTATCTATTTGGGGAAATTGGTAAAATTTAGTATTACTTATAGTTCCGTAACTCTTTCCCCTGAGACCGGCCATGTAACTATTCTCCTTGCACGTGCCCGACTTCAGTCCTGGCCGGGCTTGTTGTCAGGCGCGTAGCTGCATATACGCTAACACGCAGTTGCGTGCACATCGTTTCGGCATGCAAAAAAAAATATGGCAAAATAAAAATATTAATTAAATGGTGAAAGGAAACACATATGTTGTCACTTTAAATTTTTTTAATTAATGAAATGTCATTAAATAACGGCATTTGGTTTCAAAATAAAAGTTTAATTGGAGATCATGACAAAATCGGACAGTAACTTGTATCTTTTACAAGATTTGAATTTGTTATACTCAGTCTAAGACATGTAGTTTCGGAGCACATTTTACTGAGTACGGTTTATGATTGGAATGAGATAATATACCAATCGGCATTAGATTTATCAGATATCGAGGCGATGTGTTCGACAGACAACAAGACAATCACCCTGCAAACACGCCAAAACAGTATTGGAAAGTCTCATTATATTTTACGTTCATAGACCATATGATAATGAAACTGGAGAGTGGAGTCGCGTCTGGTATTATTAGAAATTTTAATGCAACAACGTTGGTAACGTTCATTTTGATTGGATAACGTCACTTGCTTACATGGCATCAATTGACATGTGATGCTATGGGGCGTACGCGCAAGCACAGACGGCATATGACAGATTTTAAATATATGTTTTAACGTTGTTTTCTGTCAGTTTCATTAGAATAGAGATAACAATATTGTATTTTAAGCTCCGACGGCACCAATTTGGGATTTGATGGTCGCAAATACCTGTTTACTGTCTCCGCTAAGGCGTCGCCAGTAAACTTAATTTGCGACCATCAAATCCCCAATTGATGCCGTCGGAGCTTAAAATACAATACAGTTATCTCCTAAATCGCTTCTTTGCACCGTATCTGCTTCCTTGTGTTGTTTGAAATATAACAAACGAAGAAATCTCAACTTTGTCTGAGACATACGAAACTGACCTGGCATGTAATTTTGACGAATTCAATTGGGAGGTCGCTCGATGGCGAACGCGTACGCTGATTTATAACACCTCGCGAGTGCTACCGTGGAGATATATCAAGGTACTACGTCTGTTGAAAACAAATGTACGATCAACAATGAACAACGACAGGTTATCATCGCTAGCATTACTGCATATTCATCGGGAGTTCAGTGTTATTATTGACAAAGTAATAGAGAAGTTCGTTTCTGCCTAGAACCGAAGAGCAGATTTTGGACAATTTTGAGTAATTTCGGTATCACAAAAATGTGTTGTTTATGTATTCAATTTACCATGATTTACTCTATTCAGAAGATTAATTAATAGTTTTCATTCATAAATTGTTTTATAAGTCCTTTCTACATGTAGCTCCTCTTTTAATCGTCCTATGACCGAAAACCGAAAAAAAAAATCTGCATAAAAGGGTCCCAAAATTTTTTTGCCTCGCTTCGCTCGGCGGTATTTGCTTGCACATCGTTTCGTTCTAGCTACGCCCCTGGTTGTCCCTAACAACTATAAGTATGACGTCACTCACCAGGTTCAGGGCAGTCTACACTTAGGATATGAAATGAGCAAATGCTCATATCGTTTGGCTTTCAAATATGGAACGTTATAAGGACAAGTAGACTAGCCACCACCTTACAATTTATGAGGGGGAGGACAGGGGTAAGGGAGACAGGGAGAAAGAGGGTAGGAGAAAGGAGAAAGGGGGTGGGAGAAAGGAGAAAGGGGGTAGGAGAAAGGAGAGGAAGGCTGGGAGAAAGGAGAAGAAATAAAATATCTCTTCTTTTAAAAAATGATCTAATATTTCAAGAAAAAAAATCTCAAAAGGAGATGTTTTATTCTAATGGGAGAAAGGAGAACGGGGGTAGGAGAAAGGAGAAGAGGGTGGGAGAAGGGAGAAGGGTACCCCCCTGTCCTCCCCCTCATTTATGTATGTAATCGTATGTTCAATCATAATGCATGTCTTTTAAATAAACATCTTGTTTATATTTACGTGTTTTACGTAGTTTGTCCAATATCGCAGAATTAGGGTAGACAACAGGAAAACGAAGTCAGCGGAAACTTCCACTCCTGTTACATTGGGGTTCTCGTCCATATATATATCTTTAAAATAAACAAGTTTATGTTTACGTGGTTTTAGTAGTATGTCCAATATCCCAGAACTTGGGTAGACAACGGGAAAACGAAGCCAGTGGAAACTTCAACTACTGTTACACATGTGTACTATTGTTTGTCTTTTTCATTTTTAGCCATTACATTATCAGTTTTTTTTTTTTGTATGACTGTTCCTCTGGTATGTTTCGTCCCTCTTTCATGAAAAAGTAAAAAAAAATATAAATTAATAAAGTTGCATATATTTGATGCATTGAATATAGAACTTAATTGTATGAAAAATATTACTATTGTTTATCAAACAATAAGATTTTGCTCAACACTCTTGTTAGGTATTTGTATGAAACAAATCACTCAATAATTAACTAGTGTACTAGGTTTTAAGATGAAGTGACCACAAACTACCTCAAAACCAAACTTTGGTCTCTTGTAAATGTTGTCTTATTGCAATCATGCCACATCTTCTTTTTCTTTAAATTTAACCTATGAAATACCAATATTCAGTGGAACTGAATTCCTATCAAAATGTTTAAAATTTCTTGTGCTTGTAACTAAAAAGTACTTACTGTCAATACATTCAACACCAGTTTTTTTTCAGGAAAAGTAGTATGTTCCTCAAGAACAATGTCAATACATTGAACACTAGCATTTTCAGGAAATATTGTCTGTCCTTCAAGAATAAAACAGCTATCTGCTTCTACACTGGACTCTGGAAATAAATAAAAATTGAGATTAAGATATTATTCAGTAAGAATTGAATGTTTATTTTGTAAATTCATTAGTGTGTTAAAGCATTGACTGACGTTTATTTTGTATGAAACTCAGAAATGTGTGCATGGTCAAGGCTTTTACAACCCTATAAACAGTCCTTGTATAATTTATTTATAGATTACTGTATTGTATTGATTTATAGAACAACTAATCGAAGAATTCAAATAGAGAAAAATATTCAACGAGTGACCAAACAATACATTAATTCGTGCATTAGTTAATTATCAGTGTTATTCGGTCACGAGTTGAATATTTTTCGACATTTGAATTCTTTGATTAGTTATACTTTTTATTACTTTGGCAAATAACTTTCTTTTATGAAATTTATGAAGAAAATGTAAGGAAATACATTTTTTCCTACGCATTCACAATTTGTTTCGATCCGACGTCTTGACAATGCCTATTGTTGTTTGACATCAGTGAGTGAAATAACTACCTTTATTTCACATGTGAAATTATCAATTTTTATCTTACTGGAAAATCAATGTTATTCATTGCAACCAATGCAATAAATATATTTATTGAAGAATATATTATAGCAATTTCAATGCTACTTGTTTTGTTGATCAGTTGCTGTGCCACTAATGTTGATTAAAAGATCTGGTTGTTCATTGTATAAAAGTGAACTTTTAGCTTTTAATTATTTTTTTCTTAATTTGTTATTATCATAATAACCTTATTATTTAATTATCATTTAAGACTGCATTGACTTCATCAATATACACTGGTACTTGCTTATCAATATCCAAAGCAAACACCTGCTCTGCTTTTGTTGTGGATGCTGGAATATAAAAAAAAATGTTTTAAATTACAATTTTGATGAAGTAGAGCCAAATATAATGGTTACAACAGTGTCAGGGTTCTGGAGATTCCAAGGTATCCCTAGCTTTTAATTCACTGCAAATATTTATAAACTATTTCCTTTAAAATGCACACGACTGGAACTTTTCTAGCCTTTCTTTTCTTCTATCTTTCTTCTACTCCATTTGAACTTTGGTGGATTGATCATAAATGATTCATTGGCAATTAAACCACATCTCCAAGGATCCGTAAATTGATTCATGCACCTCCTTATTTTTATATTGTTACACTTTTTTTTTAAGTTCACTTACGGGTACATGAATTTTCAACTTCAACTGTGTGATTGTTTTTCCACAGTTTCATTCTTGACATAAATTTCTTCATTCCAACAGCAGAACAAGCAGCTGCTAATTTCTGAGCAACAAAGAAAGCCTTCTTATATTTTTGATTCTCTGATTATAATGTGGTATTTCTTGGATCTACAACCTGTGATGCATTGCTTACTTTGTTCGAACTGTTACAAAATGTCTTACTTGGAGAAACCATTCAGGACTAAGTCTTGTATTTTCCCTATAATAAGAACAAGTCCATCTGCTAACACATAATTCAGTTCCAAATAAATCAATACTTATTAGCAACCTTGCAGAAAAAAAAATATGCTTGCATAGTAGTCCCATCGACTTTCTAATATTACATGTACATGAATTTGTATTAAGTTCCATATCATCATCAAAGTGACTAGTACTGTTGGTTGTTTTAAAAATGGTCTCCATTTTTCTAGCCTTCTTTAACTCATCTATAGCGAAATAACTAGCGTAGCCTGTCTAGAGCTGTGAATACTTATATTCTGCAGATGTGGTATTCATTGCCTTTATGTGAACAGGTACTTTTTGAATCTCTACACTACCTTTACAGTATCTTTCATTTCTTAGTGTGCCTATCAATGGAATAAAGTTTTCAAAAAATAAGTCAAGGCCAGAATACAGCTTTATAACTTGTTTTAACTTTTGGTTGAACGATTCAATTCTGTTGTTAGTAGTGTTCGTCAGAGATCTTTCAAAATAAGTCAGCACTAAAACCCATTCAGTGTGTATATTATGCCAGTTAAATATCTGCCTGGGACAAGTTGTCTCAATGAGTTTAAGGTTAGCATTGTAATCTTCTTCTGAACTGCTGTGTACTAGTTTCTGGATTAGTTCTAAAGCAGCATAGCGTTGGGCAGATAAAATGCCCATTTTTTCTGTGGTTATTTTACGGACAATTGTTGCATTAGGTATGGAACTTAGGGTAGTATTAAATCGTTTCCATCCTCTCTGATAAAAATTTACCTACATGTAACTACAGGAACTACGAAAGGTAATTTACTAATAATTCAATCAATAAAACTAGTTAGTCAATCTAAGTAACAATTTCTGACAAATGAAAATATTATAATGTTTATCAAATGGCCAAGTACATTCGTAATCTTCTTGATTGTCTTCAATATTGATGACCTTTTAATACAGAAGTAATTTTAGACTTCTTATTCGCTGATGAGTAAGCCATTCTGATGGTGAGACAGTGAGAACACTCTATGTCCTTGCTAATATCTCTCTCTTCTCATTTGTGTTGCAACTGCGTGTTGACTTGGTTGTTTTGAAGACTTCGGCGAGATTCACATTGCCATTTTTTTTTCTTTTTTTCAAAGCATATTCATGAGTTCCATTTCAATTTATTTTTGTTTGAGCTTGCAATTTTTTAATACCAACAGGAAAAATCAAAGACAGATCAGAGCCTTATTCAAGTATCCGTAATATTATCTAAGTTTTTCTGCATCATAAACATGTTTATCAACAAAAATGTGTCCCAGCAATCAGTCTTCTTTCATGAACTCCAGTTATTTTTGGATCGCCAAATGTCTGTAAAAAATAATAAGAAAACAATTGTTATCCATTAAATGATCGAAATTTCCTAAAAAGTAATTATTAACTTGGTCTTAGTGCAATGTAGTGTAAAATGTGTTTCGATTATCACAACTCTGACATTCCAGTACATAGAATCCTAAATAAAGTATACTTAGTCTAGCTAAAAATGGACCTAAATTGATTTTTTTCTTATTCCAAGCTGCAGCAAACTTAATTTTAATGAAGTTAGGTTTGCAGATTTCATCTTGTATTTATGACATTATGACATTACAAAAATAGGGAGATGAGTATTGATTGCCAATGAGACAAATATCCACAAAAGTGAAATGAATGTAAGGCCCCTGTACAACCTTCAACAAATATTAAAAATCTAAACATATGAGTAATTTTAACCCAAAAAGTACTTTAAAAAAAAATCAAACTAACTTGAAGTTTAATTCTGGATCCCTTATACCTTGATGTGGTCCAATTTAAAGCTTTTAAGACAGGCCCTAAATTAAAAAAAAATATGACTACAATACACCGTTTAATTTTGCATAATATCAAAGAACACCAATTATTCAATTGTTTTATGAAATCAAGTCTAACTTTGGACCCTTTTGACCCTATAGCTAATATGGACTAATTTAAAAACAAGCCAAAACATTTGAAATTGGTAAAACAATAAGGATTGAGAACCATATATTGTATCAAAATAGTCGCATTGTACAATGTACATGTAGTGCTGGTAAAGGAATGAATAAAGACAGGAAATTCACAACTCTTTGGGAGCTATATTGTGACTTTAACAGTGCTTAATCAAAACCTGTCACAAAAATCTTTAGGCTAGGGGATAAAAATAATGGTAGGTAAGGGTAGTGCGGTTAACACACATACTTTTTAGTTGGCCTAAATGTACAGTAATTTTTGTATGTTTATGTAATTTATAAGTGATTCTCGTTTCTCCTTTTTTTTTTTATATAGATTAGACCATTGATTTTCCTGTTCAAAGCGTTTTTCACTAATAATTTAGGGGTCCTTTATCATGTTTATAGCTTGTTGTTCTGTGTGAGCCAAGGCTCTGTGTTGAAGGCAGTACATTGACCTATAATGGTTTACTTTTATAAATTGTTATTTGGATGGATAGTTGTCTCATTGGCACTCATACAACATCTTCCTATATCTGTCTACTGAATGTTTTCTATTTCAATAATAATAATAATAAATAACTAGATTTGCCATTGCAAGCAATAGCGGAGGATGTCACCCCGTTCTTGACATTGTCACAGTAGCAGCAACCAGTTTGAGTGTATCAAAGTCACATGGCACGTCTAGTATACATGCCTTTGACCCCCCCCCCCCCTTTTCTCTTCTCGGAGACTAAGAGTGATGTCTATTTATAGTTGGGGAACTCTTTAAAATCTTAAATTAGACACACGCTTGAGAAAGAAAGGTGCTGTCACGTGATACTGAAGTATATTATCGTGGAGTTAGTACATTACTATTCTTTTTAGAGGGGACCTTGGACAGACAACATGTGTATATATTGACGGAGCGGCATACTAACTGTTCATTTTATTCTTCAATATCACGCGTATCACACGATACAAGTATTTTATCTTGTACAATTTAATTACACGCTTATCGATTGATTTCAGCTAATGTGTATATTTTTGCAGGTGTTCGATTAACGGATGTGTACTTTAATGCAAGTGCAGAAATGTCAATTATGTGTACTCTTCATGTTTCTCTCTCTCTCTCTCAGTGGCGATTTTCTCTTCAGAGCACGATTTTTGTATAGAATAGAAAGAAGCACGTTAAATTATATATTCGTTTTCTTCTAGCATATTCTAGAAGATGTTTTGCACATAGTCTTCATCACAGAATTTTGTCTCAAACTTTCGAGTTTTTTTTTTTTTTTTTTTTTTTTTTTTTTTTTTTTTTAGGCTGTTTCCATGGCAACGGCGGCCATTTTGAAAATTTCGAAGACAGATGACAATACAATAGCATTTAAACGGGAATGAGCTTAAAATTTGTACGAAAATGTTACTTTGACGTTTTTTACCATATGGGTCCAATGTGCACTTTTAGCGTTATCTCCATGGTAACAGCAGCTATCTTAAAAATTCCAACGGCAATGAATTCTACAGTTTATACTGCTGTTTTCTACTTACGGTTTTTTTTGCCGTATCTGTAGCGGTTTATTTTCTATGAATTAATTAAGGATTTATTTTCGTTTTTTTCACGTTTGGACCGTTTCCATGACAACGGTAGCCATTTTAAAAGTTCTTAAGATGGATGTCACGCCTTCTAACGATGAGTTATTAGTTCTGAAAGTTTCATTAAATTTGGACCATTTTTCGGTTTTTTACATTTTTGCCGTTTCCATGGAAACGGCGGCCATCTTGAACCATTCCATGCTTACTGCAACTTTGCACATGGGGATTGTCATTATGGTGCAGTTTTATAAATATATGTCAAGGCATCTCCGAGAAATCGGCTGGACAAAAAGTGTGGAAGAAAAAATTCGTAGAATAACAATATATCCCCCCTTTTTCAAAGGGGTGACATAATAATAAAATTCTTTATTTAACGAAGGTAACACATTTAACAATTACATGTTAAACTTCCATGAGGCCTTCAAAAACTATTATTACAAATAGAAAACGGACAAAAATACATACAAAATAAAATACAATACATAAATTTTAAATCATTATAAATGTAAGTCATTGAAAATTAAATCTGTTTGCTTCAAGAAAATGGTGTAAATACCCCCCTTTTTTCCCCCAAAGACAAATGGTCAGTGCTTTTCTTCCTACATTTATGAGTTGATGTGATTTTTCTACAGTAGGTCTTTTTTATGGTGTCAAATTGCTTTTCTAACCAAAAAAAAATTAACAAACTTAACAGAACCAACTGAAACTGAAACTTTTGCTTTGGAATTTCCGTTGCTAGATTTGGAAGGGTCATGAAAGGATGGCAGCAACTCATGTTGTCTTCTTGTCTACTGCAATCCAACTCCTGTCTATGTTTGCAGCATATGCATTTCAAAATGTGAGTCTGAAACCTAGACATGATAGTGATAGTCTAGCCTCATGAGTTATGTCTAGACTATCTGATCAGGATCAGACTTATCCCAGTGGCAGTGGGAATGTCTTTGTTACATGGTTTGCTATGTCTTTGTTACACTCTTTCAATAACAATAAGTTTTTGGCTACACAATATTCATCAAAAATACCATTATTTTTTATCCTTCCGCACATTTGTTGATTTCCCTCCTTCTGTTATTGACACCAAATCTACCTTTTATTGTGAAGAGTTTTACAAAGGGAGATAAGTTTAGGTATATTTTTCAGTTTTTCATCTTTTATTCAAATAAGCTTATATCAATTTGCAACGAAAATCCCGTTAAGGAATACTAGTTTGTAGTGAACCATAACGTTTAACAAAATATTGTTTCAATTTGAGTGACTTTTGAGGTTTTATGGACATTTTCAGTACATGCTGAATTCAAATTTTAGAAAAACACATATATGTCAATAAAAAAAAAAATCAAAAATAAAGGTTGAAACAAGATCCAAATTACAGTTTATTTTAGCAAGGACGTATAACTAACATACGTCCTTGATTTTAGTAAAAAGTCTGAATTTTAAGGCAAAACAAATTTTTTTGTCATATAGTACTTCTTTGAACTATTCAATAAAAAAAACCACCAAAAAGTCCATTTTCAACAACATTTTCCAGCAAATTTGGTACTAAAATACGTATTCACATAATTTGAGATAAATTGTCATTTTTTAACCATAGAACTATTAGATGTACTTAATACTTTACTAGCAACCCAAAATCAGCTGAAAACTCCACAACCCCTTTCATAATTTTTTTTTTATTTTGCATGGTTTTCTCGTAGACATCCATTTAATACATGGAATTTACAAATGAGCAGAGAGGCATCTGGAAATTCTTCTTTAAAATCATCTCTTTCTACTATATCTTTATCTGCCATTACTACTTTGATCCCCGAGGAGTCTGGATTATGCTTTTGAAAGCATTTTATAAGGTGCTGTAGAACTGGCTTTTCTTCAGAGTTAAGTAAGCAAATTGCTGCAACTTCACTCTGTCTTCTATCATAATGACATACAATGGCATCCTGGAGTCATTAAGTTTGTATGTGGCATCAACAAAGACAATATCACAGCCCTTACCAAAATGTGATAACATGTTGCACATAAGATGCTCACATTAGAAACTAACATGAATGTACATGAAGTTTTTAACATGCATTTTGTGAGCAAAATTTTTTTTTTATTAGATTGCTCACATGTTGCACACGTGAATATTTATAGTTGACCAAAACAAAATGGCTGCTTCAAAATAGGAATATTTTTCAAATTTAAATTAAAATCTTAAATAATTCAATTGAAAATAAAATAATTGACACATCATGTTAAAAGTGTTATTCTTTAATTATTGTCAGTTAATTCTGATTTCCTATTATTTGGTCTTTTTGTTTTATTTAAACAATATAATCATGATAATGACTAAAAACATAACATATATATTACAGTATATAAGCTAATTGAGGTACTTGCAAGTTTTGTACATAATGATTGTCTTTGATAAATAAGTGCTGTATTTCAGAAAGTTTAAGAAGGAATAATCTATATATACATGTAGTTCTTATTTTGAAGGAACCTGCATATATAATATTCCCCATAAAGGACTTAAAATTGTAATATATTTCAAAATCTGACACAAAAATTAACATAATGAAATAGAAATGATAACTTATAAATAATTAACCCCAGCCACACTGGTTTTATCAGATTCCAACAATGCCATTAACTTCAAATAGCACAAAAGATGGCTTAAAATTTTTCATCTCCACCTTCAAGTGCCATGATGCTTTGAATTTGAATTAACAAGAAGTACATGACTGGGCATGTCATTTTGAAAAAGCTCATATGAGCAATGATGTAGGTAAGTTTTGAATGGTTAGAAGAATGGAAAAACTTTTCAAAGTACAAAACTAACATAAAACTACCATGGATGATAAAAGCTCACCTGAGGTTTGATTTGCACACGTGAGCATTATGTTAGATTTTTGTGGGCACATATGAACTACCAAACTGCACACGTGAGCAATCTGGGTTTTTTTTCTGGACAATTTCTTTCGCGACAAGTGGAAAACAATTTTTTTCTTTCAATTTCAGTATTACATATAGTGGCAGCTGAGGGTGAAACAAACATTTTTTTTTTCTCAGAATCAAAAGCAAATTATTTTTTTCTTCAAAAACTGGAAACAAACTTTTTTTTCCAAAAAAAACCAAAATATTTCACAATTTGCCTTGCTCCCCCTTATGAAACTACATTCATGGTTAATTTTAAGTTTTTGACAGTTCTACTCGAAATTTTTCTTGTTTTTGTAGAGGTTAAAAAAATGTTTTGGCCTTTTTTAATATTAAACATTTCTATAAAGGATATAAGCCAATAACAGGCCATTCTGTAAAATAATGTTTTAAGAATAAACTTTCTATCCTATATGTTAGCTCCTTTAAACAGTAAATAAGCCAATAACAGGCCATTCTGTAAAAAATTGTTTTAAGAATAAGCTTTCTATCATAGATGTTAGCTCCTTTAAACAGTAGCTCATCTTAAACTATAGACAACAAGAAAGTGCAGCTGAAGGTAAACAACATGAAGATATAGGATATACGCCTAATGCTATGTTACCTATAGGTTGATATCCAAACACACCTTAAGACACCAGGTATATGTATATATCAGCCTGCGCAAGGACTATTCTCCTCAATATTTTCAGTAAATACCTTTACATGAGTTTTGTGTTTTAAAATGGATGAAGACAATGGAAGTATATTCTTAGTGCAAAAAAAACGAAGAAGTGATGCTGTTATTAGTGTTTGTGTTGCTTCAAACTAGTGTGTATTAAAATCAAATGCGTGTTCAGATATATTCGATTTCATTGTGGATTAAAATTAAATATGTGTTCAGCTGTATTCGATTTCATTGTGGATCGATTAAAATCAAATGTGTGTTCAGATAAATTCGATTTCATTGTGGATTAAATCAAATGTGTGTTCAGCTATATTCGATTTCATTGTGGATTAAAATCAAATGTGTTTTCAGATATATTCGATTTCATTGTGGATTAAAATCAAATGTGTGTTCAGCTATAGTCAATGTCATTGTGGATTAAAATCAAATGTGTGTTCAGATATATTCGATATCATTGTTGATTAAAATCAAATGTGTGTTCAGCTATATTCGATTTCATTGTTAATTAAAATCAAATGTGTGATCAGATATATTCGATTTCATTGTGGATTAAAATGAAATGTGTGTTCAGCTATAGTCAATGTCATTGTGGATTAAAATCAAATGTGTGTTCAGATACATTCGATATCATTGTTGATTAAAATCAAATGTATGTTCAGCTATATTCGATTTCATTGTGGATTAAAATCAAATGTGTGTTCAGATATATAAGATTTCATTGTGGATTAAAATCAAATGTGTTCAGATATATTCGATTCATTTTGGATTAAAATTAAATGTGTGTTCAGATATATTCGATTTCATTGTGGATTAAAATCAAATGTGTGTTCCGATATATTCGATTTCATTGTGGATTAAAATCAAATGTGTGTTCAGCTATATTCGATTTCATTGTGGATTAAAATCAAATGTGTGTTCAGATATATTCGATTTTATTGTGGATCAAAATCAAATGTGTTCAGATATAATATTAGATTTCATTGTGGATTACAAAGATGATATTGTTATACGCAGCAAAAATGGTAAGTTTTATAAATATTATATTTTAAAATGCAGTCCTCTGCTATAAGTTTCTTGTCTTCTCAGGTTTTATTTCTTACAAGGTGAATGATTAGAAGAATGGACAAACTTTCAAAGTACAAAACTAACATGGTAAAAGCTCACATGAGGTTTGAATTGCACATATGAGCATTATGTTAGATTTTTGTGGGCACATACAATGTATGAACTACCAAACTGATTTGCATACAATTCTTACTTGAATCTCATGTGCTTTAGTTAGCAATTTCTGTATGGGAGATAACCAGAGTAGTTATGACTTTGGCCAAGTTTGCTTAATTCTGGCCTAGGAGTTTAAAAGAATAAGATTTTAGTAAGATATTGTGAAAAATTTACTTAGAAGGGCAATAACTCCAATAGTGAGACAATTGATAATTTTTGTTATGCTCGACTTATTTGTAGATCTGACTGCATTTACTTTTTTGCTGAATTCAGTAAAGCTTACCTCACCCGAGGTTTGAACTGCACACGAGAGCAATCTGATTTGCATACAATTCTTACTTGCATCTCATGTGCAACTTGTATGCTTTTGTTAGCAATTTCTGTACAGGAGTAAACAGAAAATATTTTTTGCATTTCCTCATCTTGTTAGAAAACTCCTTGTACTTGGTTATTGAAATCATGAAAAACTTCAACAACAGATCCTGCAAAGACAAAAAATAGATAAACTGGGGTGCAATGGTCAATTCTCCATCATTATCAAAAGCAATACACGATTAATATAATTAATGCTGTCCTAGCAGATATAATTATTTAAAATGACAACTTGTCTTTTATTTTCTACTGATTTTTGTTTTTTTCTCAAATACAAACTAGACATGATTTTAAACTCAACATATTTCACATAAAATGCATACTGAGTGGATTGTCATTAATAGATAAAACATGAGTGAAAAGCTAATAAATCATATTCACACTTGATCTGTTCTTGATAACTATTGATGAAATCATAATCTTTCAGTCAGTTTAATTGAAGTCTGGAGCTGGCATGTCAGTTAACTGCTAGTAGTCTGTTGTTATTTATGTATTATTGTCATTTTGTTTATTTTCTTTGGTTACATCTTCTGACATCAGACTCGGACTTCTCTTGAACTGAATTTTAATGTGCGTATTGTTATGCGTTTACTTTTCTACATTGGTTAGAGGTATAGGGGGAGGGTTGAGATCTCACAAACATGTTTAACCCCGCCGCATGTTTGCGCCTGTCCCAAGTCAGGAGCCTCTAGCCTTTGTTAGTCTTGTACTATTTTAATTTTAGTTTCTTGTGTACAATTTGGAAATTAGTATGGCGTTCATTATCACTGGACTAGTATATATTTGTTAAGGTGCCAGCTGAAGGACGCCTCCGGGTGCGGGAATCTCTCGCTACATTGAAGACCTGTTGGTGACCCTCTGCTGTTGTTTTTTATTTGGTCGGGTTGTTGTCTCTTTAACACATTCCCCATTTCCATTCTATTCAATTCAATTCAAAGCTTTATTTATAGTCGGCATGTTACATAACAAATAAACATAAGCTCTCTGAGCTTTTATAACCGACAAATGCATACATTTACATAACAAACATACACAATACAAATATTAAAACATAAAAGACATAGAACATACATTTCATGCACATTTAGGCTACACTATTTAAATACTATATTCTATACATGCATAAGAATAAGCACTAAAAGCAAACATAAAAAATAAGCACAGCATTCACAAATTATAAAAAGCTAAGCAAACATTCACAAAAAGCAGCACTATTATTTTCAAGCTGTAACATAAAATAAATAAAACTAAGCACATGCATTGCAATGGCATGAGTTGCCATTCCATGAGTTTATTAGACTCTTGAATTGGGTAAAAGATGTTTCAGTTCTAAAGTGGTTTGGCAACTCATTCCATAGTTTGGCAGCAGAATATCTGAAAGATTTCAAGCCATACCTTGTTGTTCTTACGTCAGGTATTTCAGCTAAATTTTGGTATCTGAAAGAATATTTTGTTTTTTTTAATATTTATAAGATCATGGAGGTACACTGGGTTTTCATGATTGACTGTTCTAAAGACCTCTATTGCCATGGTTCTTAGGCGTCTTACTTTAAGTGATGGCATTTTTGATTTTAAAAGTAAGTCTTCATATGTGCTATTGTGATCCTGGTAAATGAAGCTAAGTGCTCTTTCTTGTACTTTTTCAATTTTTGTAGTGTTGGCCTCGCTGCAGAAATGCCAGGACAATGAGCAGAAATTAAAGTTTGACATAATAAAGGAGTGATATATTGTTAGTTTTCCAAGTTTGTTTAAGTATTTGCCAAGTCTTTTTAAAACATTTAGTTGTCTGGATGCTTTTTTGCAGATGTTTGATATGCGTGTTGAAATTTAGTTCAAAGTCAATGGTGATGCCTAATAGTTTGACCTCTTTTTCACATTTTATTTTGTTACCTGCTAGATCAAATGTAATGTTTTTGCCCATTGTTTTTTTGCCAATTGCCAAAGCTTGAAATTTTTCAGGGTTTGCCTTCATTTGATTGGAAGAAAACCATTCTATCAGAGCCAAACTGTCAAGTGTGGAGATAACGGTGTTTATATCTCTATTTGCATAAGATAATGTGTTGTCATCAGCATAATTGTAAAGTGAACTGTTTGTGGTGAAGTGAAATATGTCATTAATGAAGATGTTAAACAGTATAGGACCTAGAATAGAACCTTGTGGTACTCCTTTATATATGTTTTGCCAATTGCTCAGACTAGAGCCAACTCGAACACATTGTTTCCTGTTAGATAAGTAATTTTTAATGAGTTTTAATGAGGAAGTTGAAAGACCATATGCCTCAAGCTTAAGCAGTAGAAGATCGTGAGGGAGACAATCGAAAGCCTTAGATAGATCCATTAGAATTGAGCCAATAAACTTATTTTGATCAAGTGCCGTTTTCCAGTCTGCGATGATTCTGAGTAGAGTAGTTTGACATCCATATTTTGGTCGAAAAGCAGATAAGTATGGATGAAAGTGTGTATTGAAGTATTCAACTAGCTGGTTGTAAATTGCTCGTTCAAAAAATTTTGAAATTGATGGAAGTATACTTACTGGTCTATAGTTGCCCACATCAAGTACATTGTTCTTTTTATGCAGTGGTACAACTTGTGCCTCTTTTAATTTGTCTGGAAAAGTGGCTGATTTTATAGTCTTGTTTATCAATTCAGTTATTGGTTTTGTGATAACTGGTTGTGCTAGTTTTAGAACTTTAACTGATATGCAATCTATTCCTGTTGCCTTTTTTATGTTTAATTTTTTAAGTTGTTTATCTACAAATTCATTTGAGATGGCACTAAATTCAAGTTGTTGTGTGGCAGTTTTGTTTTCGTGTATTTTTTTAACACTTGGATGGTTATTATTAGCAGGTGTGTTGTTGCCAATATCTTTAGCCACATTTATAAAAAAGTCATTGAAGTGTTCTGCTACTTTCTTTTGGTCACTTTTTATGGTTTCTTCATCACATAGAATATTTTTTGTGAAGTTGCTACCTTTGTTTGTAATAAAAGGTTTAATAGTAGGCCAGAAATCAGATGTTTTTGGTCCGCCTATGCAGCGTTCGAAAAAATATGTTTTAATGGATTTTTTCTTTATTTTATTGACTAGATTTCTCTGTTGTCTATAGAGTTCCCAGCTATTACCCGATTTTTGTTTGTTATACCTATTGCACAGTTGACTTTTTTTGTACACTGCTTTTCGTAGCTCCTGGTTCATAAATGGTGCTGGTTGTTTACATTGTTTTCTTTTTTTCAAAGGAGCATGTTGGTCTAAAACATTTACCACAGCCTTTTCAAAATCTGAATATGCCTGATTTATATCAACTTGATCTATTATTCTAGAAAATTAAATTTTTTCTAAGTCTGAAATAAAATTATCTTGATCCAAGTTTTTAAAGCTTCTATAAGTTTTATACTCGATCTGTGGTCTTATTTGAAATTTGACCCTTTATCTGTACACTGATCATATTGTGTACATCACTAATACCAGTATTAAAATTTCTTATATTCATACATAAACTAGATTTATTTGTCAGTACAACATCTATCAGACTTGGATTATTCCCCTTAGTATGACATGTAGGTTCATGAACCAGATTTGTTAAATCACAAACATCACAAGCATCTTTTAAAGTATTAATTTTCTCATTTACAAGCATATCATAATTGAGATCACCTAACATTAAAATATTATCATATTTTGTTGAAGCTTTGTCAAAGGTATCTATAAAGTCTTTGCTAAATTCTGAATTTGACATAGATGGTGGTCTATTATAACCCTGTTATTAGCCATTTTCTATTATTGACAAATACAGGTCTACACAAATTGATTCTACTGAGTTAAATTCTAAATTACACTTCATGTCACATACCAGATCTGATCGAGCATCTGCGACAAGTCCTCCCCCGTTCTGGTTTCTATCCGCTCTCCAAAAATGATAGTCATTTACACGAAACTGAGCATCTGGAAAAGAACTGTCTATTTTAGTTTCAGCAATAAATAACATTTCAACTAGACTAGATGATAGCAAGTCTTCAATTAAGCAAAATTTATGTCTTAGGCTATTTATATTTAAGTATGCACAGGTGAATTGCATTGGATGTCTCTTTTTAAGTTCTCTGAGTTGGTCAAATACATCACTTTCACTTGGTGATTCATCACTGGCTGATCGATGTATCATTTTGGTAAATATTAGTGATGATGAAAGTGAGGAGAAAGAATTTTCCTCATTACTATTGATCTCATAGGAATTGTTGAAAAAGGAGTCGCTGAAGTGAAACGAGTTGCACTCTGGACATACTCACGGATCATCAGTATTGCCCCACATCTTATAATCTGTTGGGGTGATGTTCGCACATTTGATATGCCACCAGCAGTAGCATGATTCACAGTATATCATGTATATTGCACGATGGTTTTTAGCAACTGGTCTATGGCATAGGCCACATGGATTCTTTACTGGACCAGGATTTAATGATATATCACCGCTTATTATCAGAATTATCATTAGTCTATGACATCTTTGTGATATATTTATAGGTTGAAAACATAGATGTGGTCTGCTGTATTTCATATGGTAAAACAGCATTGAATGATTGTCAACAAGCAGGTCATTTGCAAGGGTTACCTCATAATTATAAAATAGCTGCTGTTTACTATTTACACTAGTTGAAGTGCCAGTTTGTGTTGGTCACCTTGGACTCATATGTAAACTGATGGAATAGTTCTAGTTGTGGCTTTTCAGAGATATTCGTATTCATAAACACCAAGAAGGAAGCTAGGTGAAAAAGCATTTTCGTTCTCATGTTTACATCGGAAGTATGTGTGTTCTCAATTTTATATGTATTCTCATTTATAACATAAATAGTATTAAACAAAATGGGTTAGTGCAACAATGTCACAATAAATGTCTGTATATTATGAATCTTCAGTTACCTGTCTTCTTTAATTTACTGACAATACTTTCAATGTTGTCTTACTTTTTGCTGGCATTGACTTTTGAAATTGTTGCTGATGTCTTTTTTCCAGTTTTATCCTGCAAGCTTAAGTGATCCCTTATTAACTTGTTGTTCACCTGTAAGGAAACCAGTTTTTCTGCTTCTTTTAGCTCCTCTTCTGGTAGTCTCCTCTCACGAGGGAGCATTTCAAACAAACCCTAAAAATCAAGATTTCTACATTAGTTGATAATTACATATAATCTGATGTACAGTAGTTGTAGTTTGTTTATGTAATATATACGTGTTTCTTGTTTCTCGTTTTTTTTATATACTCGACCGTTGGTTTTCCCGTTTCGTTTGAATGGTTTTACAGTTAGTAATTTTGGGGCCCTTTATAGCTTGTTCTTCGGTGTGAGCCAACTTGCTCCGTGTTGAAGGCCGTGATTGACCGATAATGGTTTTCTTTTCTTTTTCTTTTTTTTTTAAATTGTTATTTGGATGGAGAGTTGTCTCATTGGCACACATGTAAGTGATAAATTTGTCCTGGTAAAATATGTCTGGGCGGACAAATATAACTAGTATATAAAGTCCATGGTTACAGAATTTACTAGTATGTTATATAGTCCGATGTTAGTAATATATGTCCACAGACTAATTTTCCTAGGTAATTACGTCCTATAAAATCCTAAAATAAATTCAATTACATTTACACCATGGAAATTTAAATGATATGTTTTAGTAATGTTTAAGAGTTGCAAAGTTATATTTTTAATATATTTTTGATAAAAATTTATGTTCCCAGACTAATTTTCCTTGGAAATCATGTCCTCCTCATAAATCGTCCTTGGTAAAAATGTCCATGCCCTTAATTTTAAAAGGTGAATATAAATGGAAGATGTTTTAATATTGTTAAAGACAAAACGAAAAAGTTAATTTTATGTATCAATATTTTTAATAAAATTTTTCTCCAGACTAGTTTTCCTAGGAAAGCATGTCCATGTCATAAATAGTTCTCGGTTAAAATGTCCATGTCCTTAATTTTAAAAGTTGAATATTAATGTTATATTTTAATAATTTTAAAGAATTGTGTATCAATTTTTTAAATAAAATTTATGTCCCCAGACTATTTTTCTAGGAAATCGTGTCCATGTCATTAGTATTCCTAGGTAACAATGCAATGTCCATGTGTTTTATTATTAAATGAAAATGTTATAAGCAATGGAAACTCACTATTCATGTTTTAATTAGATTATAAAGGAAATGTCCTTTGTTTTAATTGAAAAAAAGAAGGAAATTTAGGAAAATAATAGAAAAACAAGTCTTGGGACAATTTTTCTTAGGAAAATAAGTCTCAGACAAATTTTACTACCTATATGGACTTATTTTCCTAGGAAAATTTGTCCTAGGACTTATATTCCTAGTAAAATCATGGACATGGACTTGATTAACTAGGAAAAACAGTCTGGCAGACAAATTTTACTACCGGACCAAATTTGCTGTTACAATCACACCACATCTTCATATATCTTATTACATTTTGTATTTAAGCTGGGTCAGTATCTTGAAACATGTCAGATTCCTGTATCAGGCTTACACTATATGAAATAAGCAATATTCATTTTTGTGTAATTTCCATTAATAAGACTTCATTTCCTGTTTTCACGGCACAATAATAGTTCCACATTAATACGACAATTTTGGAAAAAGGGTCCACTAACATAAAGTGCATACTTAACTTTTGAACTGTAGAGTCTGGCCGGGCGGTCTGGTTCCTGTCTTGGGTCTGCATCTGCAAGTAAAAAAAAAAGTGCACATTAGTTTCACATTAATACGACAATTTTGGAAAAAGGGTCCACTAACATAAAGCGCATACTTAACTTTTGAACTGTAGAGTCTGGCCGGGGGATCTGGTTCCTGTCTTGGGTCTGCATCTGCAAGTATAAAAGAAAGTGCATATTAGTTCCACATTAATACGACAATTTTGGAAAAAGGGTCCACTAACATAAAGATATTACTTAACTTGTGAGGTGGGACTGTATAACTCTGCGTCGCTGTCTGGCCCCAAGGTCTTCTTAGTCTGTGCCTCAAGGAAAAAAAGTGTATATTAGTTTCACATTAATACGACAATTTTGGAAAAGGGTCCACTAACATAAAGATATTACTTTACTTGTGAGGTGGGGCTGTATAACTCTGCATCACTGTTTGGTCCCAAGGTCTTCTGAGTCTGTGCCTGCAAGGAAAAAAAAGTGTATATTAGTTTCACATTAATACAACAATTTTGGAAAAGGGTCCACTAACATAAAGATATTACTTAACTTGTGAGGTGGGGCTGTATAACTCTGCATCGCTGTCTGGTCCCAGTGTCTTCTGAGTCTGTGCCTGCAAGGAAAAAAAAAGTGTATATTAGTTTCACATTAATACGACAATTTTGGAAAAGGGTCCACTAACATAAAGATATTACTTAACTTGTGAGGTGGGCTGTATAACTCTGCGTCGCTGTCTGGTCCCAGTGTCTTCTGAGTCTGTGCCTGCAAGGAAAAAAAAAGTGTATATTAGTTTCACATTAATACGACAATTTTGGAAAAGGGTCCACTAACATAAAGATATTACTTAACTTGTGAGGTGGGCTGTATAACTCTGCGTCACTGTCTGGTCCCAAGGTCTTCTGAGTCTGTGCCTGCAAGGAAAAAAAAAGTGTATATTAGTTTCACATAAATACGACAATTTTGGAAAAGGGTCCACTAACATTAAGATATTACTTAACTTGTGAGGTGGGGCTGTATAACTCTACATCACTGTTTGGGCCCAAGGTCTTCTGAGTCTGCCCTGACGGTCTGGACGCCTCCATGTTTTGGGTCTGTTTCTGCAAGACAAAACAAAGTGCGTATAAGTTTCACATTAATACGAAAAAAAAATGCATATAAGTTCCACATTAATACGACAATTTTGGAAAAAAGGGTCCATTAACATAAAAGTATACTTAACTCTTGAACTGTGGGGCTAATGTCCTGGATGTCTGGAATCCCTCTGCGTCTTCCGTCTGTACCTGCAAAAAAAAAATGCATATTAGTTCCACATTAATACGACAATTTTGGAAAAAAGGGTCCATTGACATAAAAGTATACTTAACTCTTGAACTGTAGGGCTAATGTCCTGGATGTCTGGAATCCCTCTGCGTCTTCTTCCGTCTGTACCTGCAAAAAAAAAATGCATATTAGTTCCACATTAATACGACAATTTTGGAAAAAGGGTCCATTAACATAAAAGTATACTTAACTCTTGAACTGTGGGGCTAATGCCCTGGATGTCTGGAATCCCTCTGTGTCTTCTTCCGTCTGTACCTGCAAAAAAAAATGCATATTAGTTCCACATTAATACGACAATTTTGGAAAAAGGGTCCATTAACATAAAAGTATACTTAACTCTTGAACTGTGGGGCTAATGCCCTGGATGTCTGGAATCCCTCTGCGTCTTCATCCGTCTGTACCTGCAAAAAAAAAAATGTATATTAGTTCCACATTAATACGACAATTTTGGAAAAAGGGTCCATTAACATAAAAGTATACTTAACTCTTGAACTGTGAGGCTAATGCCCTGGATGTCTGGAATCCCTCTGTGTCTTCTTCCGTCTGTACCTGCAAAAAAAAAATGCATATTAGTTCCACATTAATACGACAATTTTGGAAAAAGGGTCCATTAAAATAAAAGTATACTTAACTCTTGAACTGTGGGGCTAATGCCCTGGATGTCTGGAATCCCTCTGTGTCTTCTTCCGTCTGTACCTGCAAAAAAAAAAATGTATATTAGTTCCACATTAATACGACAATTTTGGAAAAAGGGTCCCTTAACATAAAAGTATACTTAACTCTTGAACTGTAGGGCTAATGCCCTGGATGTCTGGAATCCCTCTGCGTCTTCTTCCGTCTGTACCTGCAAAAAAAAAAATGCATATTAGTTCCACATTAATACGACAATTTTGGAAAAAGGGTCCATTAACATAAAAGTATACTTAACTCTTGAACTGTGGGGCTAATGCCCTGGATGTCTGGAATCCCTCTGTGTCTTCTTCCGTCTGTACCTGCAAAAAAAAAATGCATATTAGTTCCACATTAATACGACAATTTTGGAAAAAGGGTCCATTAACATAAAAGTATACTTAACTCTTGAACTGTGGGGCTAATGCCCTGGATGTCTGGAATCCCTCCGCGTCTTCTTCCATCTGTACCTGCAAAAAAAAAAAATGCATATTAGTTCCACATTAATACGACAATTTTGGAAAAAGGGTCCATTAACATAAAAGTATACTTAACTCTTGAACTGTAGGGCTAATGCCCTGGATGTCTGGAATCCCTCTGCGTCTTCTTCCGTCTGTACCTGCAAAAAAACAAAATGCATATTAGTTCCACATTAATACGACAATTTTGGAAAAAGGGTCCATTAACATAAAAGTATACTTAACTCTTGAACTGTGGGGCTAATGCCCTGGATGTCTGGAATCCCTCTGTGTCTTCTTCCGTCTGTACCTGCAAAAAAAAATGCATATTAGTTCCACATTAATACGACAATTTTGGAAAAAGGGTCCATTAACATAAAAGTATACTTAACTCTTGAACTGTGGGGCTAATGCCCTGGATGTCTGGAATCCCTCTGCGTCTTCATCCGTCTGTACCTGCAAAAAAAAAAATGTATATTAGTTCCACATTAATACGACAATTTTGGAAAAAGGGTCCATTAACATAAAAGTATACTTAACTCTTGAATTGTGAGGCTAATGCCCTGGATGTCTGGAATCCCTCTGTGTCTTCTTCCGTCTGTACCTGCAAAAAAAAAATGCATATTAGTTCCACATTAATACGACAATTTTGGAAAAAGGGTCCATTAAAATAAAAGTATACTTAACTCTTGAACTGTGGGGCTAATGCCCTGGATGTCTGGAATCCCTCTGTGTCTTCTTCCGTCTGTACCTGCAAAAAAAAAATGTATATTAGTTCCACATTAATACGACAATTTTGGAAAAAGGGTCCATTAACATAAAAGTATACTTAACTCTTGAACTGTAGGGCTAATGTCCTGGATGTCTGGAATCCCTCTGCGTCTTCTTCTGTCTGTACCTGCAAAAAGAAAATGCATATAAGTTCCACATTAATACGACAATTTTGGAAAAAAGGGTCCATTAACATAAAAGTATACTTAACTCTTGAACTGTGGGGCTAATGCCCTGGATGTCTGGAATCCCTCTGCGTCTTCTTCCATCTGTACCTGCAAAAAAAAAAAAATGCATATTAGTTCCACATTAATACGACAATTTTGGAAAAAGGGTCCATTAACATAAAAGTATACTTAACTCTTGAACTGTGGGGCTAATGCCCTGGATGTCTGGAATCCCTCTGCGTCTTCTTCTGTCTGTACCTGCAAAAAAAAAAAATGCATATTAGTTCCACATTAATACGACAATTTTCAATTTTGGAAAAAGGGTCCATTAACATAAAAGTATACTTAACTCTTGAACTGTGGGGCTAATGCCCTGGATGTCTGGAATCCCTCTGTGTCTTCTTCCGTCTGTACCTGCAAAAAAAAAAATGTATATTAGTTCCACATTAATACGACAATTTTGGAAAAAGGGTCCATTAACATAAAAGTATACTTAACTCTTGAACTGTAGGGCTAATGTCCTGGATGTCTGGAATCCCTCTGCGTCTTCTTCCGTCTGTACCTGCAAAAAAAAAAATGCATATTAGTTCCACATTAATACGACAATTTTGGAAAAAAGGGTCCATTAACATAAAAGTATACTTAACTCTTGAACTGTGGGGCTAATGCCCTGGATGTCTGGAATCCCTCTGTGTCTTCTTCCGTCTGTACCTGCAAAAAAAAAAATGTATATTAGTTCCACATTAATACGACAATTTTGGAAAAAGGGTCCATTAACATAAAAGTATACTTAACTCTTGAACTGTAGGGCTAATGTCCTGGATGTCTGGAATCCCTCTGCGTCTTCTTCTGTCTGTACCTGCAAAAAAAAAATGCATATAAGTTCCACATTAATACGACAATTTTGGAAAAAAGGGTCCATTAACATAAAAGTATACTTAACTCTTGAACTGTGGGGCTAATGCCCTGGATGTCTGGAATCCCTCTGCGTCTTCTTCCATCTGTACCTGTAAAAAAAAAAAATGCATATTAGTTCCACATTAATACGACAATTTTGGAAAAAGGGTCCATTAACATAAAAGTATACTTAACTCTTGAACTGTGGGGCTAATGCCCTGGATGTCTGGAATCCCTCTGCGTCTTCTTCTGTCTGTACCTGCAAAAAAAAAAAATGCATATTAGTTCCACATTAATACGACAATTTTGGAAAAAGGGTCCATTAAAATAAAAGTATACTTAACTCTTGAACTGTGGGGCTAATGCCCTGGATGTCTGGAATCCCTCTGTGTCTTCTTCCGTCTGTACCTGCAAAAAAAAAAATGTATATTAGTTCCACATTAATACGACAATTTTGGAAAAAGGGTCCATTAACATAAAAGTATACTTAACTCTTGAACTGTAGGGCTAATGTCCTGGATGTCTGGAATCCCTCTGCGTCTTCTTCTGTCTGTACCTGCAAAAAAAAAATGCATATTAGTTCCACATTAATACGACAATTTTGGAAAAAAGGGTCCATTAACATAAAAGTATACTTAACTCTTGAACTGTGGGGCTAATGCCCTGGATGTCTGGAATCCCTCTGCGTCTTCTTCCATCTGTACCTGCAAAAAAAAAAAATGCATATTAGTTCCACATTAATACGACAATTTTGGAAAAAGGGTCCATTAACATAAAAGTATACTTAACTCTTGAACTGTGGGGCTAATGCCCTGGATGTCTGGAATCCCTCTGCGTCTTCTTCCGTCTGTACCTGCAAAAAAAAAAAATGCATATTAGTTCCACATTAATACGACAATTTTGGAAAAAGGGTCCATTAACATAAAAGTATACTTAACTCTTGAACTGTGGGGCTAATGCCCTGGATGTCTGGAATCCCTCTGTGTCTTCTTCCGTCTGTACCTGCAAAAAAAAATGCATATTAGTTCCACATTAATACGACAATTTTGGAAAAAGGGTCCATTAACATAAAAGTATACTTAACTCTTGAACTGTGGGGCTAATGCCCTGGATGTCTGGAATCCCTCTGTGTCTTCTTCCGTCTGTACCTGCAAAAAAAAAATGCATATTAGTTCCACATTAATACGACAATTTTGGAAAAAGGGTCCATTAACATAAAAGTATACTTAACTCTTGAACTGTGGGGCTAATGCCCTGGATGTCTGGAATCCCTCCGCGTCTTCTTCCATCTGTACCTGCAAAAAAAAAAAATGCATATTAGTTCCACATTAATACGACAATTTTGGAAAAAGGGTCCATTAACATAAAAGTATACTTAACTCTTGAACTGTAGGGCTAATGCCCTGGATGTCTGGAATCCCTCTGCGTCTTCTTCCGTCTGTACCTGCAAAAAAACAAAATGCATATTAGTTCCACATTAATACGACAATTTTGGAAAAAGGGTCCATTAACATAAAAGTATACTTAACTCTTGAACTGTGGGGCTAATGCCCTGGATGTCTGGAATCCCTCTGTGTCTTCTTCCGTCTGTACCTGCAAAAAAAAATGCATATTAGTTCCACATTAATACGACAATTTTGGAAAAAGGGTCCATTAACATAAAAGTATACTTAACTCTTGAACTGTGGGGCTAATGCCCTGGATGTCTGGAATCCCTCTGCGTCTTCATCCGTCTGTACCTGCAAAAAAAAAAATGTATATTAGTTCCACATTAATACGACAATTTTGGAAAAAGGGTCCATTAACATAAAAGTATACTTAACTCTTGAATTGTGAGGCTAATGCCCTGGATGTCTGGAATCCCTCTGTGTCTTCTTCCGTCTGTACCTGCAAAAAAAAAATGCATATTAGTTCCACATTAATACGACAATTTTGGAAAAAGGGTCCATTAAAATAAAAGTATACTTAACTCTTGAACTGTGGGGCTAATGCCCTGGATGTCTGGAATCCCTCTGTGTCTTCTTCCGTCTGTACCTGCAAAAAAAAAATGTATATTAGTTCCACATTAATACGACAATTTTGGAAAAAGGGTCCATTAACATAAAAGTATACTTAACTCTTGAACTGTAGGGCTAATGTCCTGGATGTCTGGAATCCCTCTGCGTCTTCTTCTGTCTGTACCTGCAAAAAAAAAATGCATATAAGTTCCACATTAATACGACAATTTTGGAAAAAAGGGTCCATTAACATAAAAGTATACTTAACTCTTGAACTGTGGGGCTAATGCCCTGGATGTCTGGAATCCCTCTGCGTCTTCTTCCATCTGTACCTGCAAAAAAAAAAAAATGCATATTAGTTCCACATTAATACGACAATTTTGGAAAAAGGGTCCATTAACATAAAAGTATACTTAACTCTTGAACTGTGGGGCTAATGCCCTGGATGTCTGGAATCCCTCTGCGTCTTCTTCTGTCTGTACCTGCAAAAAAAAAAAATGCATATTAGTTCCACATTAATACGACAATTTTCAATTTTGGAAAAAGGGTCCATTAACATAAAAGTATACTTAACTCTTGAACTGTGGGGCTAATGCCCTGGATGTCTGGAATCCCTCTGTGTCTTCTTCCGTCTGTACCTGCAAAAAAAAAAATGTATATTAGTTCCACATTAATACGACAATTTTGGAAAAAGGGTCCATTAACATAAAAGTATACTTAACTCTTGAACTGTAGGGCTAATGTCCTGGATGTCTGGAATCCCTCTGCGTCTTCTTCCGTCTGTACCTGCAAAAAAAAAAATGCATATTAGTTCCACATTAATACGACAATTTTGGAAAAAAGGGTCCATTAACATAAAAGTATACTTAACTCTTGAACTGTGGGGCTAATGCCCTGGATGTCTGGAATCCCTCTGTGTCTTCTTCCGTCTGTACCTGCAAAAAAAAAAATGTATATTAGTTCCACATTAATACGACAATTTTGGAAAAAGGGTCCATTAACATAAAAGTATACTTAACTCTTGAACTGTAGGGCTAATGTCCTGGATGTCTGGAATCCCTCTGCGTCTTCTTCTGTCTGTACCTGCAAAAAAAAAATGCATATAAGTTCCACATTAATACGACAATTTTGGAAAAAAGGGTCCATTAACATAAAAGTATACTTAACTCTTGAACTGTGGGGCTAATGCCCTGGATGTCTGGAATCCCTCTGCGTCTTCTTCCATCTGTACCTGTAAAAAAAAAAAATGCATATTAGTTCCACATTAATACGACAATTTTGGAAAAAGGGTCCATTAACATAAAAGTATACTTAACTCTTGAACTGTGGGGCTAATGCCCTGGATGTCTGGAATCCCTCTGCGTCTTCTTCTGTCTGTACCTGCAAAAAAAAAAAATGCATATTAGTTCCACATTAATACGACAATTTTGGAAAAAGGGTCCATTAAAATAAAAGTATACTTAACTCTTGAACTGTGGGGCTAATGCCCTGGATGTCTGGAATCCCTCTGTGTCTTCTTCCGTCTGTACCTGCAAAAAAAAAAATGTATATTAGTTCCACATTAATACGACAATTTTGGAAAAAGGGTCCATTAACATAAAAGTATACTTAACTCTTGAACTGTAGGGCTAATGTCCTGGATGTCTGGAATCCCTCTGCGTCTTCTTCTGTCTGTACCTGCAAAAAAAAAATGCATATTAGTTCCACATTAATACGACAATTTTGGAAAAAAGGGTCCATTAACATAAAAGTATACTTAACTCTTGAACTGTGGGGCTAATGCCCTGGATGTCTGGAATCCCTCTGCGTCTTCTTCCATCTGTACCTGCAAAAAAAAAAAATGCATATTAGTTCCACATTAATACGACAATTTTGGAAAAAGGGTCCATTAACATAAAAGTATACTTAACTCTTGAACTGTGGGGCTAATGCCCTGGATGTCTGGAATCCCTCTGCGTCTTCTTCCGTCTGTACCTGCAAAAAAAAAAAATGCATATTAGT
Organism: Mytilus edulis; assembly: GCF_963676685.1. Classification (NCBI taxonomy): domain Eukaryota; kingdom Metazoa; phylum Mollusca; class Bivalvia; order Mytilida; family Mytilidae; genus Mytilus; species Mytilus edulis. The sequence goes on from NC_092347.1 coordinate 60,402,782, forward strand.
TCCACATTAATACGACAATTTTGGAAAAAGGGTCCATTAACATAAAAGTATACTTAACTCTTGAACTGTGGGGCTAATGCCCTGGATGTCTGGAATCCCTCTGTGTCTTCTTCCGTCTGTACCTGCAAAAAAAAATGCATATTAGTTCCACATTAATACGACAATTTTGGAAAAAGGGTCCATTAACATAAAAGTATACTTAACTCTTGAACTGTGGGGCTAATGCCCTGGATGTCTGGAATCCCTCTGTGTCTTCTTCCGTCTGTACCTGCAAAAAAAAAATGCATATTAGTTCCACATTAATACGACAATTTTGGAAAAAGGGTCCATTAACATAAAAGTATACTTAACTCTTGAACTGTGGGGCTAATGCCCTGGATGTCTGGAATCCCTCCGCGTCTTCTTCCATCTGTACCTGCAAAAAAAAAAAATGCATATTAGTTCCACATTAATACGACAATTTTGGAAAAAGGGTCCATTAACATAAAAGTATACTTAACTCTTGAACTGTAGGGCTAATGCCCTGGATGTCTGGAATCCCTCTGCGTCTTCTTCCGTCTGTACCTGCAAAAAAACAAAATGCATATTAGTTCCACATTAATACGACAATTTTGGAAAAAGGGTCCATTAACATAAAAGTATACTTAACTCTTGAACTGTGGGGCTAATGCCCTGGATGTCTGGAATCCCTCTGTGTCTTCTTCCGTCTGTACCTGCAAAAAAAAATGCATATTAGTTCCACATTAATACGACAATTTTGGAAAAAGGGTCCATTAACATAAAAGTATACTTAACTCTTGAACTGTGGGGCTAATGCCCTGGATGTCTGGAATCCCTCTGCGTCTTCATCCGTCTGTACCTGCAAAAAAAAAAATGTATATTAGTTCCACATTAATACGACAATTTTGGAAAAAGGGTCCATTAACATAAAAGTATACTTAACTCTTGAACTGTGAGGCTAATGCCCTGGATGTCTGGAATCCCTCTGTGTCTTCTTCCGTCTGTACCTGCAAAAAAAAAAATGTATATTAGTTCCACATTAATACGACAATTTTGGAAAAAGGGTCCCTTAACATAAAAGTATACTTAACTCTTGAACTGTAGGGCTAATGCCCTGGATGTCTGGAATCCCTCTACGTCTTCTTCCGTCTGTACCTGCAAAAAAAAAAATGCATATTAGTTCCACATTAATACGACAATTTTGGAAAAAGGGTCCATTAACATAAAAGTATACTTAACTCTTGAACTGTGGGGCTAATGCCCTGGATGTCTGGAATCCCTCTGTCTCTTCTTCCGTCTGTACCTGCAAAAAAAAAATGCATATTAGTTCCACATTAATACGACAATTTTGGAAAAAGGGTCCATTAACATAAAAGTATACTTAACTCTTGAACTGTGGGGCTAATGCCCTGGATGTCTGGAATCCCTCCGCGTCTTCTTCCATCTGTACCTGCAAAAAAAAAAAATGCATATTAGTTCCACATTAATACGACAATTTTGGAAAAAGGGTCCATTAACATAAAAGTATACTTAACTCTTGAACTGTAGGGCTAATGCCCTGGATGTCTGGAATCCCTCTGCGTCTTCTTCCGTCTGTACCTGCAAAAAAACAAAATGCATATTAGTTCCACATTAATATGACAATTTTGGAAAAAGGGTCCATTAACATAAAAGTATACTTAACTCTTGAACTGTGGGGCTAATGCCCTGGATGTCTGGAATCCCTCTGTGTCTTCTTCCGTCTGTACCTGCAAAAAAAAATGTATATTAGTTCCACATTAATACGACAATTTTGGAAAAAGGGTCCATTAACATAAAAGTATACTTAACTCTTGAACTGTGGGGCTAATGCCCTGGATGTCTGGAATCCCTCTGCGTCTTCATCCGTCTGTACCTGCAAAAAAAAAAATGTATATTAGTTCCACATTAATACGACAATTTTGGAAAAAGGGTCCATTAACATAAAAGTATACTTAACTCTTGAACTGTGAGGCTAATGCCCTGGATGTCTGGAATCCCTCTGTGTCTTCTTCCGTCTGTACCTGCAAAAAAAAAATGCATATTAGTTCCACATTAATACGACAATTTTGGAAAAAGGGTCCATTAAAATAAAAGTATACTTAACTCTTGAACTGTGGGGCTAATGCCCTGGATGTCTGGAATCCCTCTGTGTCTTCTTCCGTCTGTACCTGCAAAAAAAAAATGTATATTAGTTCCACATTAATACGACAATTTTGGAAAAAGGGTCCATTAACATAAAAGTATACTTAACTCTTGAACTGTAGGGCTAATGTCCTGGATGTCTGGAATCCCTCTGCGTCTTCTTCTGTCTGTACCTGCAAAAAAAAAATGCATATAAGTTCCACATTAATACGACAATTTTGGAAAAAAGGGTCCATTAACATAAAAGTATACTTAACTCTTGAACTGTAGGGCTAATGCCCTGGATGTCTGGAATCCCTCTGTGTCTTCTTCCGTCTGTACCTGCAAAAAAAAAAATGTATATTAGTTCCACATTAATACGACAATTTTGGAAAAAGGGTCCATTAACATAAAAGTATACTTAACTCTTGAACTGTAGGGCTAATGCCCTGGATGTCTGGAATCCCTCTGTGTCTTCTTCTGTCTGTACCTGCAAAAAAAAAAAATGCATATTAGTTCCACATTAATACGACAATTTTGGAAAAAGGGTCCATTAACATAAAAGTATACTTAACTCTTGAACTGTGGGGCTAATGCCCTGGATGTCTGGAATCCCTCTGCGTCTTCTTCCGTCTGTACCTGCAAAAAAACAAAATGCATATTAGTTCCACATTAATACGACAATTTTGGAAAAAGGGTCCATTAACATAAAAGTATACTTAACTCTTGAACTGTGGGGCTAATGCCCTGGATGTCTGGAATCCCTCTGTGTCTTCTTCCGTCTGTACCTGCAAAAAAAAATGCATATTAGTTCCACATTAATACGACAATTTTGGAAAAAGGGTCCATTAACATAAAAGTATACTTAACTCTTGAACTGTGGGGCTAATGCCCTGGATGTCTGGAATCCCTCTGCGTCTTCATCCGTCTGTACCTGCAAAAAAAAAAATGTATATTAGTTCCACATTAATACGACAATTTTGGAAAAAGGGTCCATTAACATAAAAGTATACTTAACTCTTGAACTGTGAGGCTAATGCCCTGGATGTCTGGAATCCCTCTGCGTCTTCTTCCATCTGTACCTGCAAAAAAAAAAAAATGCATATTAGTTCTACATTAATACGACAATTTTGGAAAAAGGGTCCATTAACATAAAAGTATACTTAACTCTTGAACTGTAGGGCTAATGCCCTGGATGTCTGGAATCCCTCTGCGTCTTCTTCCGTCTGTACATGTCTGCAAAAAAAAAAAATGCATATTAGTTCCACATTAATACGACAATTTTGGAAAAAGGGTCCATTAACATAAAAGTATACTTAACTCTTGAACTGTGGGGCTAATGCCCTGGATGTCTGGAATCCCTCTGCGTCTTCTTCCGTCTGTACATGTCTGCAAAAAAAAAAAATGCATATTAGTTCCACATTAATACGACAATTTTGGAAAAAGGGTCCATTAACATAAAAGTATACTTAACTCTTGAACTGTGGGGCTAATGCCCTGGATGTCTGGAATCCCTCTGCGTCTTCTTCCGTCTGTACATGTCTGCAAAAAAAAAAAAAATGCATATTAGTTCCACATTAATACGACAATTTTGGAAAAAGGGTCCATTAACATAAAAGTATACTTAACTCTTGAACTGTGGGGCTAATGCCCTGGATGTCTGGAATCCCTCTGTGTCTTCTTCCGTCTGTACCTGCAAAAAAAAAAATGTATATTAGTTCCACATTAATACGACAATTTTGGAAAAAGGGTCCATTAACATAAAAGTATACTTAACTCTTGAACTGTAGGGCTAATGTCCTGGATGTCTGGAATCCCTCTGCGTCTTCTTCCGTCTGTACCTGCAAAAAAAAAAATGCATATTAGTTCCACATTAATACGACAATTTTGGAAAAAAGGGTCCATTAACATAAAAGTATACTTAACTCTTGAACTGTGGGGCTAATGCCCTGGATGTCTGGAATCCCTCTGTGTCTTCTTCCGTCTGTACCTGCAAAAAAAAATGCATATTAGTTCCACATTAATACAACAATTTTGGAAAAAGGGTCCATTAACATAAAAGTATACTTAACTCTTGAACTGTGGGGCTAATGCCCTGGATGTCTGGAATCCCTCTGTGTCTTCTTCCGTCTGTACCTGCAAAAAAAAAATGTATATTAGTTCCACATTAATACGACAATTTTGGGAAAAGGGTCCATTAACATAAAAGTATACTTAACTCTTGAACTGTAGGGCTAATGCCCTGGATGTCTGGAATCCCTCTGCGTCTTCTTCCGTCTGTACCTGCAAAAAAAAAAAATGCATATTAGTTCCACATTAATACGACAATTTTGGAAAAAAGGGTCCATTAACATAAAAGTATACTTAACTCTTGAACTGTGGGGCTAATGCCCTGGATGTCTGGAATCCCTCTGCGTCTTCATCCGTCTGTACCTGCAAAAAAAAAATGTATATTAGTTCCACATTAATACGACAATTTTGGAAAAAAGGGTCCATTAACATAAAAGTATACTTAACTCTTGAACTGTGGGGCTAATGCCCTGGATGTCTGGAATCCCTCTGCGTCTTCATCCGTCTGTACCTGCAAAAAAAAAATGTATATTAGTTCCACATTAATACGACAATTTTGGAAAAAGGGTCCATTAACATAAAAGTATACTTAACTCTTGAACTGTGGGGCTAATGCCCTGGATGTCTGGAATCCCTCTACGTCTTCTTCCATCTGTACCTGCAAAAAAAAAAATGCATATTAGTTCCACATTAATACGACAATTTTGGAAAAAGGGTCCATTAACATAAAAGTATACTTAACTCTTGAACTGTGGGGCTAATGCCCTGGATCTGAAATCCCTCTGTGTCTTCTTCCGTCTGTACCTGCAAAAAAAAAAAGTATATTAGTTCCACATTAATACGACAATTTTGGAAAAAGGGTCCATTAACATAAAAGTATACTTATCTCTTGAACTGTAGGGCTAATGTCCTGGATGTCTGGAATCCCTCTGCGTCTTCTTCCGTCTGTACCTGCAAAAAAAAAAATGCATATTAGTTCCACATTAATACAACCATTTTGGAAAAAAGGGTCCATTAACATAAAAGTATACTTAACTCTTGAACTGTGGGGCTAATGCCCTGGATGTCTGGAATCCCTCTGCGTCTTCTTCCGTCTGTACCTGCAAATAAAAAAAAATGCATATTAGTTCCACATTAATTCGACAATTTTGGAAAAAGGGTCCATTAACATAAAAGTATACTTAACTCTTGAACTGTGGGGCTAATGCCCTGGATGTCTGGAATCCCTCTACGTCTTCTTCCATCTGTACCTGCAAAAAAAAAAATGCATATTAGTTCCACATTAATACGACAATTTTGGAAAAAGGGTCCATTAACATAAAAGTATACTTAACTCTTGAACTGTGGGGCTAATGCCCTGGATGTCTGGAATCCCTCCGCGTCTTCTTCCATCTGTACCTGCAAAAAAAAAAAATGCATATTAGTTCCACATTAATACGACAATTTTGGAAAAAGGGTCCATTAACATAAAAGTATACTTAACTCTTGAACTGTGGGGCTAATGCCCTGGATGTCTGGAATCCCTCTGTGTCTTCTTCCGTCTGTACCTGCAAAAAAAAAAATGTATATTAGTTCCACATTAATACGACAATTTTGGAAAAAGGGTCCATTAACATAAAAGTATACTTAACTCTTGAACTGTGGGGCTAACGCCCTGGATGTCTGGAATCCCTCTGCGTCTTCTTCCGTCTGTACCTGCAAAAACAAAAAATGCATATTAGTTCCACATTAATACGACAATTTTGGAAAAAGGGTCCATTAACATAAAAGTATACTTAACTCTTGAACTGTGGGGCTAATGCCCTGGATGTCTGGAATCCCTCTGCGTCTTCTTCCGTCTGTACCTGCAAATAAAAAAAAATGCATATTAGTTCCACATTAATTCGACAATTTTGGAAAAAGGGTCCATTAACATAAAAGTATACTTAACTCTTGAACTGTGGGGCTAATGCCCTGGATGTCTGGAATCCCTCTACGTCTTCTTCCATCTGTACCTGCAAAAAAAAAAATGCATATTAGTTCCACATTAATACGACAATTTTGGAAAAAGGGTCCATTAACATAAAAGTATACTTAACTCTTGAACTGTGGGGCTAATGCCCTGGATGTCTGGAATCCCTCCGCGTCTTCTTCCATCTGTACCTGCAAAAAAAAAAATGCATATTAGTTCCACATTAATACGACAATTTTGGAAAAAGGGTCCATTAACATAAAAGTATACTTAACTCTTGAACTGTGGGGCTAATGCCCTGGATGTCTGGAATCCCTCCGCGTCTTCTTCCATCTGAACCTGCAAAAAAAAAAAATGCATATTAGTTCCACATTAATATGACAATTTTGGAATAAGGGTCCATTAACATAAAAGTATACTTAACTCTTGAACTGTAGGGCTAATGCCCTGGATGTCTGGAATCCCTCTGCGTCTTCTTCCGTCTGTACAGGGCTACATATCTGCTCTGTGCCCATTTTGCTGTGACAACCATTGAAAATTAAAAACTAAGCCAAAAACATCAGTATCAGTCATTTTTTAATAGCTATGGGTTGTATTTATTCAAAAAATATCATCCATGGATAAGATAATGTCTCATCATTAATTTCTGCATAGTTCAATAGGTCTTGCACGTTATTTAATGTAACATGGACAGACATGTTCTTATTCAAGGTTCCAAAGAGTTTTATTAATTTAAAGTGAGTAATTGTGAACTGTTATCATGTAAGAGCAATGTGTCATTCATAAAAAAAATCATAAACCATTCAAAACAGTGAATTTTGCTACCTTAAAGGTGTAGAATCGCATAAAATTTAATTGAAAAAAATCATCAAGCATTAAAGTTATCTTAAAAATACTTTCAGACTTGCAGAAGTATTGTTTCTTTCCTAATATTGACAGATCTACATATGTAGCATAATATATATGAGCAAAAAGGCAACTGATATGAACAGAAAAAATAACTGAAGGCAGTAAAATATCAATGGTTCATCAGCCAGTCTCATGTAACATGGACAGACGTCAGTTAAAACTTGTCAACCATTTAATTATTAGGGCATATAATGTCTAATTTTTATATGATTGTCTTTCAATAAAGAAAACAAACAAAAAAAAACTTTGCATTGCAATCCCATAATTAATAGAACAATGTACAATGTCGGAACCTTGACACCTTTAGATACAAATGGATTCTGTCGCAGTTTTTTAGCCTTTAATCGTGACAATTCATTAATGTTTTATATTTTTAAACAAGATTACACATTTTAGTTTTAATTCAATTTATTGATATTCTAATGATTAGTCATTGCATTGCAGTTCACAGGTCAATCTTCTTTGGCCCTTTCTTGAAATCATTGCCTGCAAAGAAATTTTGAAAAAAAATGTTTTGAAAAAGACCTGTTATACAGTAAAATATGAAATAAAGAAATAGCAGCCTGTTTTATTAATTTATGTTATTAGCAATAAAGTTAAACCAGAGTTTAAGAATCATTTACCAGAATATATTTTAAAACTACAAACTACATCTGTGCTTTTATTTTTTCAATGGTGGCCAACATTTAAAGAACACAAGCATAAACTCACTTGCATAAATATCCATTGAAAAGGCATGTTTACCTTATGGAAGCAATATGACAATTTTGCACATTTTATATGTTTATAATCATCACATAATCAGTGTAATAAGTCTTGATTAGAGATAGCTTCAAGATTTGTTCATTATCTGGATTTGCTCGGTTTAGCTGCAAGATTTCTTCATTATCTGGACTTAATCAGTTTGCTGGGGTTCGTGTTGCTTATTCTTTAGTTTTCTATGTTGTGTTATATGTACTGTTGTTTGTCTTTTTCTTTTTAAGCCATGGCGTTGTCAGTTTTTTTCGATTTATGACTTTGACTGTCCCTCTTTTACAGTTATTTGTATACTACTGACAAAGTCAATAATTTTATAATTTAACTTGTTTAATCCCATATAAAATATACTTACATCCATGCTTTGTTTTGTTTATTTTATTAAGAGAAAAAAAAGTTTTTAAGACACTTGTCATGTTTTGTGAATACCTACCACTAAATATATAATAAAGATGACGGCCTTCCATTCTTATGTCTGGTGGGTCCAACGTATCAACAACATCTGAAATTGCAATGGTATACGTTGGCCCACCATCCATCCATTTTCCATCTTTAAAATACTTATAGTACATGATCCATGGCCATTCAGAAACCTTTAAGAAAAATGATATATTTATCAATAAAAAAGTATTAGAACGACAACCAACTTTGGACTTTTTATATTTCGTTCATGGTGTTTAATAAAGAGCCGTTCTATACATTGAAATATACTGAAATTTGTGTACATTCAACCTAATTCACATTATATCTGAACTTTAGAACTTTTGATAACTACATTAATTTGTAAATTTCCAAATAGTACTCACATGACTCACAATCTTGACCCAGTATGGACTATTTCAATAAAGAATTACCATCAAATTGCAAATTGAAATTTTATGCAGCAAACTAAATTGCATATTAAATTGCAATAAATGAAGTACATGAGAGATGATTATTTTTGACAAAACCCACATATTGTAAACAACAATCTGCACAAAATAATTGCTTTCTAATTAATATTTTTTATAAAGGTATTGATCCTCTTGGATGTCAAGTGTTCAATAAGACAACTGTGAATAGTATCAGAAAATAATCATCTCTGGGTGCACTACGGTAAAAAGAAATTAAAAACAAATAACAACAAATGTTCTTCAACTCCACTTACTACTGCTGGATAAATATTAGAACCAAACTTTACAGCTATGTTTGTACCATTAATAAAGTTTCTGTTAAAAAAATTGAGTAAAAGTTCAACAGCTAGGATTAAATTCCAATTAAACAAATGTCTGAAATAAGGCTGTTCCATTACGGCATTTTAACTCAAATTAAAAAAATAGTGTGGTATTATTGCCAATAAGACAACAATTTACTTAGATCTTAACTTTAGGTCACTGTACAGCTTTTGTCAATGAGCAAAAGTAACAGCATAGACACAATTTATACCAATGTAATTTAGTTTATTGAGAAATTTAGATACTAAAACCACAAAGTGAAAGAAATAAAACATTACATACAAGAAAACTAACAGCCTTATTCGTGTACAGTACATTACATAAAAGTATTATATACAGCAAAAAAATTACCCTCAAATAACATGTTTCTATGTTAGCACAGACAAATAATAACATACCTTGAAGGATTACATTTTTCTTGAACATGTTCAATGTTTTCTGTGTTTTCATGGTTCCTTTAAATATAAAAAAAACATCCATATGTAATGCATTAAATGATAAAACAAAACTAACCCTACTACAGATAAAAAAGGTTATCTGAATTTTGCATGGTTTATGAGCTAATGCCTTTATGGTGTTTTATAGTGGTTAGAAAAAGTAATACACCCAAAACAAAACCCTGAGGAACCCCTTACTGATGAATACAATATGATTTCAATATTTTTTAATCTAAAATTAGCATGCCAAACTTGTAAAATGTAATGTCCATTACAAAACTTGTGTAATAATAATATAAACATGCAGAAAACCAAATGCATTTGAGATTTCTTTTCTTCTGAAAATTAAACTTCAAGACAAAAACCTACCCACTGATAAATTGATCAATATATGTATCATGCGTATTGAAAGATTCTTTTTCGCAATCAGCATCACTGAATGACATGTTGAAGTTGAGACTCGTCATACTGGTGTCTACAAAAAATAAAAATATATATATTGAAACATTTAAATGTGACTTATAAGTAAAACAATTAATTGAAGACATTGGTTGCATTATTATGATTATCTCAGACATGAAATTAGTCATTCAAATTATAAGTATCGCCATGTCTTAAACCACAAAATTTGATGTTCATTTTCATTCAAAATTTAGCAGTTGTTCAATGTTAAGTTTTGGAATCTGCAATCTTATCAAAAAATTCTGATTAAATTTAAATCATTTTAAGCAGTAATTATGATAGTTATCGTTACATGTATGTCAAGCATGTATTGTTTTTGGCTTTATGCATTATTGCATGAAACAAAGAATACCATACACTTTTGTTAAATTAATATTAAAACATGTTTAGATTAATGCTTTTGTCATGATTTTATACCCTTTAGGTCTGGTAGTTCAGTAAATAAGTCACTTCCAAGGAAATCGTCAGGTCCATCTTCAGTAACTAATTCATCATCATCATCTCTTTTATCTTGTTCGTTTTCAATGTCTTGCTCTTCATCATTCCTGTTTAGCATGTTGAGATCAGGTCCATCTTCGTTTACTATTTCATCATCATCATCTCTATCATCTGTTTTGTTTTCAATGTCTTGCTCTTCATCATTCCTGTTTAGCATGTTGAGATCAGGTCCATCTTCGTTTACTATTTCATCATCATCATCTCTATCATCTGTTTTGTTTTCAATGTCTTGCTCTTCATCATTCCTGTTTAGCATGTTGAGATCAGGTCCATCTTCGTTTACTATTTCATCATCATCATCTCTATCATCTGTTTTATTTTCAATGTCTTGCTCTTCATCATTCCTGTTTAGCATGTTGAGATCAGGTCCATCTTCGTTTACTATTTCATACTCATCATCTCTATTATCTTGTTCGTTTTCAATGTCTTGCTCTTCATCATTCCTGTTTACCATGTTGAAACCATTCAAGATTACACTCCTCCATGGACCAACAACTGCCTCATTCTCACATGTTAAACTTGTTCCTTCAGCATGTTCAGTGGCAGTGCAAAAAGCACAAAAACAAGTCAGTTTCCTGACTTGAATTTGTCCTGCTCCTATACCCCTCACAGAATGTAGACTTCGGGTACCTTTAACTGTTTTACATACTCTGTTTGGTCTTACATGTCGTATGTTGCTTCTTTCAACCCAAATTAATTTTCGTCTATTATGGTTACAAGTTCCATCAGGGTTTGTAAGTTCTTTCTGCAAACATAAACACTGTTGATACAAATCCTTAGCAGAGTTGATCAATCCTCCGTTCCTTATTATTCTTGCTGCCTTCGATTTTATGACTCCCCCTTCTCCATCACACCTGTTCTTTCCATGCCTGGAGCCATAAAATGCCTTTTCTGATTTGATATTATTGTCCACCTGTGACATGCTGGAATCTAAAAATGCCACCTTAGACTTGTATTGGGCAGCACATCCGTCTGAAAGAATGAACATTTTTTCTACATCTATTCTTCTTTCTTCCCTCAAAAATTTTATAATCACTTCTGTAAATTTTTGAACTGCATGTACATCATGTTGTAAATCATTACTGATGATGTCAATGATGTCATCTACCATTGAATTGTTACATTCTTGGTTTTTGCACTGATATCTTGCTATAACTGGATGTATTGTAACTGAGTCTTTGGCCCAATGGGCGCCTTGGATTTCATTCTGCGCAAAGCAAGAAAAGTTTTCTGCAAAATCCATTGTGAGGACAACAGTTTTTTCTGGGGGTCTATTGTTTAATTGTCTAAACTGATTTTGTTGCCAACTGGCAACAAACAAATGATATAGTAGCTAGGAACTGCAGTTCATCCAATAGTTGAACAAACAACTGTTGTGCTGGGGTGAAAAATGTAACCAACTGCCTTTTTTTTATTTCTTTTCCTGTTTTGTGGTTTGGTACATTCACAAAATCCCATTTTTGCCATTTCATTTCTTCATTAGCTATGATAAGAGGTTCCATTCTTTTACTTAGATTCTCTGTTCCACAATTCACACACTTTCCTTCTATGCAAGTAATTTTGTTAAATTGTTCCCCATTTTTATCGCATAAAATCATATTAATAGCTTCGTACTTATCTCTAATTCTAAGATGCTGTTGATTCTTACGTACTGCAAAATTGTTAAAAGCTGTGATTTTCAAATTCACATTTTCACAATATTCACATAGACACTGGATTAGTTTTCTCTGGTTCTGTAATTTTACATTCTTTGGTCTCATTTTTAAGAATTTAGATTTTGATAATTTTGTATTTTGGTTTTCGGCTTTCCAATCTGAATATATTTCTGTCATTGACTTCTGTAGCACAAATTGATGGTCTTCTGTATTTGCTTTCATTGCTTTAATATTTGGTACATTAATTGATATGTCTTCACGTACAAGAAATTTGTTAACAGAATCTGTAGTATCTTTTGAAATAGTATCCTTTCTTTGTTTCTGTTCCGTGTTTTTACAATATTTTGTTAAGTATCTTTTTTCAATTCCAAAGGTTTTACAAACTAAACTTTGCATGCCATATTTTCTTTTGATATGATCTGATAAATTGGAAACAAATTTTTTCCTGGCCATCTTTTCTGTCTTTGTTTTTCCTTTTAAATTTTCATGTGCTGCTTTCACTATTGATATAAGTGTTCTGTTCTGTTCATTACATATGTCATTTGTTTTACTCAATTGGTTCAACACCTTTTGCCTTTTAGAAGGACTTCTAGGCAAAGCTGATTTTACCCTGCTTATTGCTTTTCTTAAAGCTGGTTTGGTCCATTGCTTTGACACTTGATTAGATTGATCATTTTGAACAGGTACTATTTCACTATCTGTATTTGAAATTATATTGGATGTAGTGTCTACTTGATGAACATGATGAACTGTAAGCTTGTTTAATTTTGTTTTTTGTCGTTTTAACCTTTTCTTGTTTCGGTCTTTTTCTTTAATTCTTCTTTTCTTTTGTGAAGACAGAGTTTCTCTGTATTGTCTCTTTTTTTCTCTTTGCACTCTTTTTCTCTCTTCTTCTTTTTTTAATTCATGTCTTGTCAGAATGTTTTTACTTACAGACTTTTGAGTATGTTCTTTTTTTTTCCTTTCACGCATATTTTGCATCCTTATTCTGCTTCTTTCTTTATTTTCTTGTTTCTGTTGTTCATTCCACTTTGCTCGTCTTTCACGCATTACTTTGGCATGTTTTTGTTTCTTGTTCAATTCTGGAGTATCTGGACTTTGTGCAGATGGTAGGGCACTTAATCTGATTTCAAATCTTTTTCCCATCTTAAAAAAGAAATTGTAATGTATAAGTTCACTATGCACATGTGATGCAGTAGTTTTACAAAAAATAAAACATTTATAATTTATAGGCAACTGTGTTTTATAAAAGATTTTAATATAACGCTCTGGTTTTGATATGTGAACCAAGTCAAGTCTGTGTTTATGTTTCATTTTTCTTCTTCTTTGTATTGATCTGACAAATTTATAAGAAGATGTGGTATGATTGCCAATGAGAGAACTTACCACAAGAGACCAAATGACACAGAAAATAATATTTATAGGTTCATGTACATGATCTAAGGCCTTCAATAACATGAATAATGAGCAAAGCCCATAGCGCATAGTCGGGTATGTATAAGGCCCTGAAATGACAATTTAAACAAATATATATAACACATAAACAAACAACAACCACTGACTTACAGGGTCCTGACTTGGGACAGGCACATAAATACAGAATGAGGCGGGCTTTAACATGTTAGTGGGATCCAACAATTCCCCTATCCTCGGACAGTGGTGTAATAGTACAAGATAAGAACAAACTATAAAAATCAGTTGAAATAGGCTTAACCCATCAGATGGATACAAATAAAAATACTACACATAGTGGAGGTGGCCGCTTACTTGTATATATCCCGACAACAAAAAGACACTAAGTACAGATCTGAGAGTACTCACAGAACTTTACTGACAGACATATTTCTCTTGTCAAGGCCTTTTAGAGCCAACTCTACGGTATGGGTTTTTTCTCATTGTTGAAGGCCACAAGGTTGCTTACATCCACATTATTTGAACTTTGATGGAACGTTGTCTCCTTGGCAATCATACAGGTCTCTAATCCTTATTTTTACAAAGCAATGTTCTAATTCCAATAATAATGGGAAAAAAGGGGGGGTGACCTCATAAAATCAAACTCATAGTTACATACATGACATATATATTTCAATTAATTTTGAACATTGTGAAACAACTTTTTTACTGGCACGTCTGTTCTTCATCAAATTAAAATAGCTGCCATTAGAACGTGTCTTATGTGTCGGCCTTGGAGTACATAATATTTAAAATGGGTACAACAACCCCTCCCCCCTTTCCTCCATATCACGCCAGGATTTCCATGTATGACTGAGAAAAGAAACCTGAAACCCTAAAAATCATTTTTATTGAAATAAAAGGTACTTTAAGAAGCTTATTTATTTTGAAGTATACAGTATACCTAATTTGCAATTGAAGTTTATGTAACAAAATTTGACAGACATGTCTGTGTGTCTTGTTACATGATACCAGAATTTAATGTTATTTCTTTTTTTCTTCAACAAATATTTTTTACCTGAAACAGGAATTATTGTTTCCTTTAAAATTCTAATTGTAAGCACATTCCATCATATAACCTTAATAGTGGATGGTCACAAATGGTTTCTGAGTAAACAATTCATGTAACAAGACAGACAAGTTTGTCTGTCATGTTACATGAAATGTTAAACAAAATGGAAAATTTACATTAAAAATGATTTTTTGAAGAATGTTATATAAACACTATGTTATCACTAATGAAAATAAAGTGATAAACAACAAAGATCACTTTACTTTTATACTGTACTAAATTGCAACTCAAAATTAATGCAATGTAACAAGAATGGACACATCTGTCTGTCTGTGTTACATGATATCAGAATTTAAAGTTACTTCATAATAAGTTTAAACAAATATTCCATTAATGTAATAATATTAATTTCTTTTCATACACAGGTTTATATCTTTTTCATTTTATTTAATAATTAAAGGTAAACTGTCATTCAGGTACCCTCACAAATAGAATCATGTAACATGACGGACAACTTATTTATTGTGATACGGATTTAATGTAACATGACAGATTTTATTCTGTCCGTCTTGTTATGTGAAATGTTAAAAAATAAAGACAAACTTTTTTAATTTTCGATGAAACCAACAAAATCTCAAAGTGACATTGACATTTAAGTGGTGGGATCATAATGAAATAGTAACAGAACAGTGCAAAATTACGAGATAATCATGTATGTATTTTTCCATTTCATGCAACCATGACAGATATTTTTTCTGTCTTTGTTACGATAAATTAATATTGATATCTGTCCGGATGACCAAATAAAGATAAAAGTCTCACTTCGATCTTATCTCAAACATTTCAAATTAAAAAATTGCTTTTCACATTGTATTCTAGCGTAGTAAAAACACAAAAAAACAGCCTTCAAACACAAGGAAATAAACACTTTATATGAAATTTGCATGCTATTCATTGCATTCACGTAACTTACCTTTATTAGGCTTTAACGTAACATTTTGGACAGAATGTGACTGGCTGTATTTTTTCCATACTTCGTCTTTCGTGCCAATGTTGACAACCGGAAATTATAGTCCTAAACTTGTTTGCGCATGTTCCCGCCTCTCTCTGGCTTTCTTATATTTAGATTTCTAAATTTACAACACGGGATTTCCTAATCACGTAATGGATTCGATCTGGACAGAACTCCCGACCGCAACTTCAACATCGATTTTCTACAACTTATGATGAATTCATGGCCATTTTGAGTCTTAGTAAACGAAATAACAAATAAAAAAAGATATTTATTTAATCTACAATACGAATAATTCTCATATAACTCTCAAAAAACGAAATTTTGAAATGAAGCCTTTGGACAGAAGTTACGTTAAAATGAGAAGTCACTTTCATCAAATTATTTTGATGTTAATTGCGGAAAGTTTATCTATTTGAGTGTTCCTACTTGTTTATTATAATCATGACAATCTGTTTACCCCTGTTTAGGGTAGTTTTCCCCTTCAAAACAATTTCAAATTTATAGAAATAAAATCGTTAAATGCGTATGTCACAATTTACACTGAAAAAGACACCAGTTGGGGCCCTTTAAACATTTGAGCATTTAAAACGAATAACTTAATGAGCTTGAAACTATTTTTTTTATTTCTTAATATCATAAACCACACTCCTACAAACACAAAAGTTTTAAAAGATTATGATAAATGTACAAAAATACATTTTTAATATAAATTATACAAAAGTGCTATGGAGTGAATATTGACCCACATGTCTGCAAATAAAAAAAAATGCATATTAGTTCCACATTAATTCGACAATTTTGGAAAAAGGGTCCATTAACATAAAAGTATACTTAACTCTTGAACTGTGGGGCTAATGCCCTGGATGTCTGGAATCCCTCTACGTCTTCTTCCATCTGTACCTGCAAAAAAAAAAATGCATATTAGTTCCACATTAATACGACAATTTTGGAAAAAGGGTCCATTAACATAAAAGTATACTTAACTCTTGAACTGTGGGGCTAATGCCCTGGATGTCTGGAATCCCTCTGCGTCTTCTTCCGTCTGTACATGTCTGCAAAAAAAAAAAAATGCATATTAGTTCCACATTAATACGACAATTTTGGAAAAAGGGTCCATTAACATAAAAGTATACTTAACTCTTGAACTGTGGGGCTAATGCCCTGGATGTCTGGAATCCCTCTGTGTCTTCTTCCGTCTGTACCTGCAAAAAAAAAATGTATATTAGTTCCACATTAATACGACAATTTTGGAAAAAGGGTCCATTAACATAAAAGTATACTTAACTCTTGAACTGTAGGGCTAATGTCCTGGATGTCTGGAATCCCTCTGCGTCTTCTTCCGTCTGTACCTGCAAAAAAAAAATGCATATTAGTTCCACATTAATACGACAATTTTGGAAAAAAGGGTCCATTAACATAAAAGTATACTTAACTCTTGAACTGTGGGGCTAATGCCCTGGATGTCTGGAATCCCTCTGTGTCTTCTTCCGTTTGTACCTGCAAAAAAAAATGCATATTAGTTCCACATTAATACAACAATTTTGGAAAAAGGGTCCATTAACATAAAAGTATACTTAACTCTTGAACTGTGGGGCTAATGCCCTGGATGTCTGGAATCCCTCTGTGTCTTCTTCCGTCTGTACCTGCAAAAAAAAAATGTATATTAGTTCCACATTAATACGACAATTTTGGGAAAAGGGTCCATTAACATAAAAGTATACTTAACTCTTGAACTGTAGGGCTAATGCCCTGGATGTCTGGAATCCCTCTGCGTCTTCTTCCGTCTGTACCTGCAAAAAAAAAAAATGCATATTAGTTCCACATTAATACGACAATTTTGGAAAAAAGGGTCCATTAACATAAAAGTATACTTAACTCTTGAACTGTGGGGCTAATGCCCTGGATGTCTGGAATCCCTCTGCGTCTTCATCCGTCTGTACCTGCAAAAAAAAAATGTATATTAGTTCCACATTAATACGACAATTTTGGAAAAAAGGGTCCATTAACATAAAAGTATACTTAACTCTTGAACTGTGGGGCTAATGCCCTGGATGTCTGGAATCCCTCTGCGTCTTCATCCGTCTGTACCTGCAAAAAAAAAATGTATATTAGTTCCACATTAATACGACAATTTTGGAAAAAGGGTCCATTAACATAAAAGTATACTTAACTCTTGAACTGTGGGGCTAATGCCCTGGATGTCTGGAATCCCTCTACGTCTTCTTCCATCTGTACCTGCAAAAAAAAAAATGCATATTAGTTCCACATTAATACGACAATTTTGGAAAAAGGGTCCATTAACATAAAAGTATACTTAACTCTTGAACTGTGGGGCTAATGCCCTGGATCTGGAATCCCTCTGTGTCTTCTTCCGTCTGTACCTGCAAAAAAAAAAAGTATATTAGTTCCACATTAATACGACAATTTTGGAAAAAGGGTCCATTAACATAAAAGTATACTTAACTCTTGAACTGTGGGGCTAATGCCCTGGATGTCTGGAATCCCTCTGCGTCTTCTTCCGTCTGTACCTGCAAATAAAAAAAAATGCATATTAGTTCCACATTAATTCGACAATTTTGGAAAAAGGGTCCATTAACATAAAAGTATACTTAACTCTTGAACTGTGGGGCTAATGCCCTGGATGTCTGGAATCCCTCTACGTCTTCTTCCATCTGTACCTGCAAAAAAAAAAATGCATATTAGTTCCACATTAATACGACAATTTTGGAAAAAGGGTCCATTAACATAAAAGTATACTTAACTCTTGAACTGTGGGGCTAATGCCCTGGATGTCTGGAATCCCTCCGCGTCTTCTTCCATCTGTACCTGCAAAAAAAAAAAATGCATATTAGTTCCACATTAATACGACAATTTTGGAAAAAGGGTCCATTAACATAAAAGTATACTTAACTCTTGAACTGTGGGGCTAATGCCCTGGATGTCTGGAATCCCTCTGTGTCTTCTTCCGTCTGTACCTGCAAAAAAAAAAATGTATATTAGTTCCACATTAATACGACAATTTTGGAAAAAGGGTCCATTAACATAAAAGTATACTTAACTCTTGAACTGTGGGGCTAATGCCCTGGATGTCTGGAATCCCTCTGCGTCTTCTTCCGTCTGTACCTGCAAAAAAAAAAAATGCATATTAGTTCCACATTAATACGACAATTTTGGAAAAAGGGTCCATTAACATAAAAGTATACTTAACTCTTGAACTGTGGGGCTAATGCCCTGGATGTCTGGAATCCCTCTGCGTCTTCTTCCGTCTGTACCTGCAAATAAAAAAAAATGCATATTAGTTCCACATTAATTCGACAATTTTGGAAAAAGGGTCCATTAACATAAAAGTATACTTAACTCTTGAAATGTGGGGCTAATGCCCTGGATGTCTGGAATCCCTCTACGTCTTCTTCCATCTGTACCTGCAAAAAAAAAAATGCATATTAGTTCCACATTAATACGACAATTTTGGAAAAAGGGTCCATTAACATAAAAGTATACTTAACTCTTGAACTGTGGGGCTAATGCCCTGGATGTCTGGAATCCCTCCGCGTCTTCTTCCATCTGTACCTGCAAAAAAAAAAAATGCATATTAGTTCCACATTAATACGACAATTTTGGAAAAAGGGTCCATTAACATAAAAGTATACTTAACTCTTGAACTGTGGGGCTAATGCCCTGGATGTCTGGAATCCCTCCGCGTCTTCTTCCATCTGAACCTGCAAAAAAAAAAAAAGCATATTAGTTCCACATTAATATGACAATTTTGGAATAAGGGTCCATTAACATAAAAGTATACTTAACTCTTGAACTGTAGGGCTAATGCCCTGGATGTCTGGAATCCCTCTGCGTCTTCTTCCGTCTGTACATGTCTGCAAATAAAAAAAAATGCATATTAGTTCCACATTAATTCGACAATTTTGGAAAAAGGGTCCATTAACATAAAAGTATACTTAACTCTTGAACTGTGGGGCTAATGCCCTGGATGTCTGGAATCCCTCTACGTCTTCTTCCGTCTGTACATGTCTGCAAAAAAAAAAAAATGCATATTAGTTCCACATTAATACGACAATTTTGGAAAAAGGGTCCATTAACATAAAAGTATACTTAACTCTTGAACTGTGGGGCTAATGCCCTGGATGTCTGGAATCCCTCTGTGTCTTCTTCCGTCTGTACCTGCAAAAAAAAATGTATATTAGTTCCACATTAATACGACAATTTTGGAAAAAGGGTCCATTAACATAAAAGTATACTTAACTCTTGAACTGTAGGGCTAATGTCCTGGATGTCTGGAATCCCTCTGCGTCTTCTTCCGTCTGTACCTGCAAAAAAAAAATGCATATTAGTTCCACATTAATACGACAATTTTGGAAAAAAGGGTCCATTAACATAAAAGTATACTTAACTCTTGAACTGTGGGGCTAATGCCCTGGATGTCTGGAATCCCTCTGTGTCTTCTTCCGTTTGTACCTGCAAAAAAAAATGCATATTAGTTCCACATTAATACAACAATTTTGGAAAAAGGGTCCATTAACATAAAAGTATACTTAACTCTTGAACTGTGGGGCTAATGCCCTGGATGTCTGGAATCCCTCTGTGTCTTCTTCCGTCTGTACCTGCAAAAAAAAAATGTATATTAGTTCCACATTAATACGACAATTTTGGGAAAAGGGTCCATTAACATAAAAGTATACTTAACTCTTGAACTGTAGGGCTAATGCCCTGGATGTCTGGAATCCCTCTGCGTCTTCTTCCGTCTGTACCTGCAAAAAAAAAAAATGCATATTAGTTCCACATTAATACGACAATTTTGGAAAAAAGGGTCCATTAACATAAAAGTATACTTAACTCTTGAACTGTGGGGCTAATGCCCTGGATGTCTGGAATCCCTCTGCGTCTTCATCCGTCTGTACCTGCAAAAAAAAAATGTATATTAGTTCCACATTAATACGACAATTTTGGAAAAAAGGGTCCATTAACATAAAAGTATACTTAACTCTTGAACTGTGGGGCTAATGCCCTGGATGTCTGGAATCCCTCTGCGTCTTCATCCGTCTGTACCTGCAAAAAAAAAATGTATATTAGTTCCACATTAATACGACAATTTTGGAAAAAGGGTCCATTAACATAAAAGTATACTTAACTCTTGAACTGTGGGGCTAATGCCCTGGATGTCTGGAATCCCTCTACGTCTTCTTCCATCTGTACCTGCAAAAAAAAAAATGCATATTAGTTCCACATTAATACGACAATTTTGGAAAAAGGGTCCATTAACATAAAAGTATACTTAACTCTTGAACTGTGGGGCTAATGCCCTGGATCTGGAATCCCTCTGTGTCTTCTTCCGTCTGTACCTGCAAAAAAAAAAAGTATATTAGTTCCACATTAATACGACAATTTTGGAAAAAGGGTCCATTAACATAAAAGTATACTTAACTCTTGAACTGTAGGGCTAATGTCCTGGATGTCTGGAATCCCTCTGCGTCTTCTTCCGTCTGTACCTGCAAAAAAAAAAATGCATATTAGTTCCACATTAATACAACCATTTTGGAAAAAAGGGTCCATTAACATAAAAGTATACTTAACTCTTGAACTGTGGGGCTAATGCCCTGGATGTCTGGAATCCCTCTGCGTCTTCTTCCGTCTGTACCTGCAAATAAAAAAAAATGCATATTAGTTCCACATTAATTCGACAATTTTGGAAAAAGGGTCCATTAACATAAAAGTATACTTAACTCTTGAACTGTGGGGCTAATGCCCTGGATGTCTGGAATCCCTCTACGTCTTCTTCCATCTGTACCTGCAAAAAAAAAAATGCATATTAGTTCCACATTAATACGACAATTTTGGAAAAAGGGTCCATTAACATAAAAGTATACTTAACTCTTGAACTGTGGGGCTAATGCCCTGGATGTCTGGAATCCCTCCGCGTCTTCTTCCATCTGTACCTGCAAAAAAAAAAAATGCATATTAGTTCCACATTAATACGACAATTTTGGAAAAAGGGTCCATTAACATAAAAGTATACTTAACTCTTGAACTGTGGGGCTAATGCCCTGGATGTCTGGAATCCCTCTGTGTCTTCTTCCGTCTGTACCTGCAAAAAAAAAAATGCATATTAGTTCCACATTAATACGACAATTTTGGAAAAAGGGTCCATTAACATAAAAGTATACTTAACTCTTGAACTGTGGGGCTAATGCCCTGGATCTGGAATCCCTCTGTGTCTTCTTCCGTCTGTACCTGCAAAAAAAAAAAGTATATTAGTTCCACATTAATACGACAATTTTGGAAAAAGGGTCCATTAACATAAAAGTATACTTAACTCTTGAACTGTAGGGCTAATGTCCTGGATGTCTGGAATCCCTCTGCGTCTTCTTCCATCTGTACCTGCAAAAAAAAAAATGTATATTAGTTCCACATTAATACGACAATTTTGGAAAAAGGGTCCATTAACATAAAAGTATACTTAACTCTTGAACTGTGGGGCTAATGCCCTGGATGTCTGGAATCCCTCTGCGTCTTCTTCCGTCTGTACCTGCAAAAAAAAAAAATGCATATTAGTTCCACATTAATACGACAATTTTGGAAAAAGGGTCCATTAACATAAAAGTATACTTAACTCTTGAACTGTGGGGCTAATGCCCTGGATGTCTGGAATCCCTCTGCGTCTTCTTCCGTCTGTACCTGCAAATAAAAAAAAATGCATATTAGTTCCACATTAATTCGACAATTTTGGAAAAAGGGTCCATTAACATAAAAGTATACTTAACTCTTGAACTGTGGGGCTAATGCCCTGGATGTCTGGAATCCCTCTACGTCTTCTTCCATCTGTACCTGCTAAAAAAAAAATGCATATTAGTTCCACATTAATACGACAATTTTGGAAAAAGGGTCCATTAACATAAAAGTATACTTAACTCTTGAACTGTGGGGCTAATGCCCTGGATGTCTGGAATCCCTCCGCGTCTTCTTCCATCTGTACCTGCAAAAAAAAAAAATGCATATTAGTTCCACATTAATACGACAATTTTGGAAAAAGGGTCCATTAACATAAAAGTATACTTAACTCTTGAACTGTGGGGCTAATGCCCTGGATGTCTGGAATCCCTCCGCGTCTTCTTCCATCTGAACCTGCAAAAAAAAAAAATGCATATTAGTTCCACATTAATATGACAATTTTGGAATAAGGGTCCATTAACATAAAAGTATACTTAACTCTTGAACTGTGGGGCTAATGCCCTGGATGTCTGGAATCCCTCTGCGTCTTCTTCCGTCTGTACCTGCAAATAAAAAAAAATGCATATTAGTTCCACATTAATTCGACAATTTTGGAAAAAGGGTTCATTAACATAAAAGTATACTTAACTCTTGAACTGTGGGGCTAATGCCCTGGATGTCTGGAATCCCTCTACGTCTTCTTCCATCTGTACCTGCTAAAAAAAAAATGCATATTAGTTCCACATTAATACGACAATTTTGGAAAAAGGGTCCATTAACATAAAAGTATACTTAACTCTTGAACTGTGGGGCTAATGCCCTGGATGTCTGGAATCCCTCCGCGTCTTCTTCCATCTGTACCTGCAAAAAAAAAAAATGCATATTAGTTCCACATTAATACGACAATTTTGGAAAAAGGGTCCATTAACATAAAAGTATACTTAACTCTTGAACTGTGGGGCTAATGCCCTGGATGTCTGGAATCCCTCCGCGTCTTCTTCCATCTGAACCTGCAAAAAAAAAAAATGCATATTAGTTCCACATTAATATGACAATTTTGGAATAAGGGTCCATTAACATAAAAGTATACTTAACTCTTGAACTGTAGGGCTAATGCCCTGGATGTCTGGAATCCCTCTGCGTCTTCTTCCGTCTGTACATGTCTGCAAATAAAAAAAAATGCATATTAGTTCCACATTAATTCGACAATTTTGGAAAAAGGGTCCATTAACATAAAAGTATACTTAACTCTTGAACTGTGGGGCTAATGCCCTGGATGTCTGGAATCCCTCCGCGTCTTCTTCCATCTGTACCTGCAAAAAAAAAAATGCATATTAGTTCCACATTAATACGACAATTTTGGAAAAAGGGTCCATTAACATAAAAGTATACTTAACTCTTGAACTGTGGGGCTAATGCCCTGGATCTGGAATCCCTCTGTGTCTTCTTCCGTCTGTACCTGCAAAAAAAAAAAGTATATTAGTTCCACATTAATACGACAATTTTGGAAAAAGGGTCCATTAACATAAAAGTATACTTAACTCTTGAACTGTAGGGCTAATGTCCTGGATGTCTGGAATCCCTCTGCGTCTTCTTCCGTCTGTACCTGCAAAAAAAAAAATGCATATTAGTTCCACATTAATACAACCATTTTGGAAAAAAGGGTCCATTAACATAAAAGTATACTTAACTCTTGAACTGTGGGGCTAATGCCCTGGATGTCTGGAATCCCTCTGCGTCTTCTTCCATCTGTACCTGCAAAAAAAAAAATGCATATTAGTTCCACATTAATATGACAATTTTGGAATAAGGGTCCATTAACATAAAAGTATACTTAACTCTTGAACTGTAGGGCTAATGCCCTGGATGTCTGGAATCCCTCTGCGTCTTCTTCCGTCTGTACATGTCTGCAAATAAAAAAAAATGCATATTAGTTCCACATTAATTCGACAATTTTGGAAAAAGGGTCCATTAACATAAAAGTATACTTAACTCTTGAACTGTGGGGCTAATGCCCTGGATGTCTGGAATCCCTCTACGTCTTCTTCCATCTGTACCTGCAAAAAAAAAAATGCATATTAGTTCCACATTAATACGACAATTTTGGAAAAAGGGTCCATTAACATAAAAGTATACTTAACTCTTGAACTGTGGGGCTAATGCCCTGGATCTGGAATCCCTCTGTGTCTTCTTCCGTCTGTACCTGCAAAAAAAAAAAGTATATTAGTTCCACATTAATACGACAATTTTGGAAAAAGGGTCCATTAACATAAAAGTATACTTAACTCTTGAACTGTAGGGCTAATGTCCTGGATGTCTGGAATCCCTCTGCGTCTTCTTCCGTCTGTACCTGCAAAAAAAAAAATGCATATTAGTTCCACATTAATTCAACCATTTTGGAAAAAAGGGTCCATTAACATAAAAGTATACTTAACTCTTGAACTGTGGGGCTAATGCCCTGGATGTCTGGAATCCCTCTGCGTCTTCTTCCATCTGTACCTGCAAAAAAAAAAAATGCATATTAGTTCCACATTAATACGACAATTTTGGAAAAAAGGGTCCATTAACATAAAAGTATACTTAACTCTTGAACTGTGGGGCTAATGCCCTGGATGTCTGGAATCCCTCCGCGTCTTCTTCCATCTGTACCTGCAAAAAAAATAAATGCATATTAGTTCCACATTAATACGACAATTTTGGAAAAAGGGTCCATTAACATAAAAGTATACTTAACTCTTGAACTGTGGGGCTAATGCCCTGGATGTCTGGAATCCCTCTGCGTCTTCTTCCCTCTCTACCTGCAAAAAAAAAATGCATATTAGTTCCACATTAATACGACAATTTTGGAAAAAGGGTCCATTAACATAAAAGTATACTTAACTCTTGAACTGTGGGGCTAATGCCCTGGATGTCTGGAATCCCTCTGTGTCTTCTTCCGTCTGTACCTGCAAAAAAAAAAATGTATATTAGTTCCACATTAATACGACAATTTTGGAAAAAGGGTCCATTAACATAAAAGTATACTTAACTCTTGAACTGTGGGGCTAATGCCCTGGATGTCTGGAATCCCTCTGCGTCTTCTTCCGTCTGTACCTGCAAAAAAAAAAAATGCATATTAGTTCCACATTAATACGACAATTTTGGAAAAAGGGTCCATTAACATAAAAGTATACTTAACTCTTGAACTGTGGGGCTAATGCCCTGGATGTCTGGAATCCCTCCGCGTCTTCTTCCATCTGTACCTGCAAAAAAAATAAATGCATATTAGTTCCACATTAATACGACAATTTTGGAAAAAGGGTCCATTAACATAAAAGTATACTTAACTCTTGAACTGTGGGGCTAATGCCCTGGATGTCTGGAATCCCTCTGCGTCTTCTTCCCTCTCTACCTGCAAAAAAAAAATGCATATTAGTTCCACATTAATACGACAATTTTGGAAAAAGGGTCCATTAACATAAAAGTATACTTAACTCTTGAACTCTGGGGCTAATGCCCTGGATGTCTGGAATCCCTCTGTGTCTTCTTCCGTCTGTACCTGCAAAAAAAAAAATGTATATTAGTTCCACATTAATACGACAATTTTGGAAAAAGGGTCCATTAACATAAAAGTATACTTAACTCTTGAACTGTGGGGCTAATGCCCTGGATGTCTGGAATCCCTCTGCGTCTTCTTCCGTCTGTACCTGCAAAAAAAAAAAATGCATATTAGTTCCACATTAATACGACAATTTTGGAAAAAGGGTCCATTAACATAAAAGTATACTTAACTCTTGAACTGTGGGGCTAATGCCCTGGATGTCTGGAATCCCTCTGCGTCTTCTTCCGTCTGTACCTGCAAATAAAAAAAAATGCATATTAGTTCCACATTAATACAACCATTTTGGAAAAAAGGGTCCATTAACATAAAAGTATACTTAACTCTTGAACTGTGGGGCTAATGCCCTGGATGTCTGGAATCCCTCTGCGTCTTCTTCCATCTGTACCTGCAAAAAAAAAAAATGCATATTAGTTCCACATTAATACGACAATTTTGGAAAAAAGGGTCCATTAACATAAAAGTATACTTAACTCTTGAACTGTGGGGCTAATGCCCTGGATGTCTGGAATCCCTCCGCGTCTTCTTCCATCTGTATTTGCAAAAAAAATAAATGCATATTAGTTCCACATTAATACGACAATTTTGGAAAAAGGGTCCATTAACATAAAAGTATACTTAACTCTTGAACTGTGGGGCTAATGCCCTGGATGTCTGGAATCCCTCTACGTCTTCTTCCATCTGTACCTGCAAAAAAAAAAATGCATATTAGTTCCACATTAATACGACAATTTTGGAAAAAGGGTCCATTAACATAAAAGTATACTTAACTCTTGAACTGTGGGGCTAATGCCCTGGATCTGGAATCCCTCTGTGTCTTCTTCCGTCTGTACCTGCAAAAAAAAAAAGTATATTAGTTCCACATTAATACGACAATTTTGGAAAAAGGGTCCATTAACATAAAAGTATACTTAACTCTTGAACTGTAGGGCTAATGTCCTGGATGTCTGGAATCCCTCTGCGTCTTCTTCCGTCTGTACCTGCAAAAAAAAAAATGCATATTAGTTCCACATTAATTCAACCATTTTGGAAAAAAGGGTCCATTAACATAAAAGTATACTTAACTCTTGAACTGTGGGGCTAATGCCCTGGATGTCTGGAATCCCTCTGCGTCTTCTTCCATCTGTACCTGCAAAAAAAAAAAATGCATATTAGTTCCACATTAATACGACAATTTTGGAAAAAAGGGTCCATTAACATAAAAGTATACTTAACTCTTGAACTGTGGGGCTAATGCCCTGGATGTCTGGAATCCCTCCGCGTCTTCTTCCATCTGTACCTGCAAAAAAAATAAATGCATATTAGTTCCACATTAATACGACAATTTTGGAAAAAGGGTCCATTAACATAAAAGTATACTTAACTCTTGAACTGTGGGGCTAATGCCCTGGATGTCTGGAATCCCTCTGCGTCTTCTTCCCTCTCTACCTGCAAAAAAAAAATGCATATTAGTTCCACATTAATACGACAATTTTGGAAAAAGGGTCCATTAACATAAAAGTATACTTAACTCTTGAACTGTGGGGCTAATGCCCTGGATGTCTGGAATCCCTCTGTGTCTTCTTCCGTCTGTACCTGCAAAAAAAAAAATGTATATTAGTTCCACATTAATACGACAATTTTGGAAAAAGGGTCCATTAACATAAAAGTATACTTAACTCTTGAACTGTGGGGCTAATGCCCTGGATGTCTGGAATCCCTCTGCGTCTTCTTCCGTCTGTACCTGCAAAAAAAAAAAATGCATATTAGTTCCACATTAATACGACAATTTTGGAAAAAGGGTCCATTAACATAAAAGTATACTTAATAACTCTTGAACTGTGGGGCTAATGCCCTGGATGTCTGGAATCCCTCCGCGTCTTCTTCCATCTGTACCTGCAAAAAAAATAAATGCATATTAGTTCCACATTAATACGACAATTTTGGAAAAAGGGTCCATTAACATAAAAGTATACTTAACTCTTGAACTGTGGGGCTAATGCCCTGGATGTCTGGAATCCCTCTGCGTCTTCTTCCCTCTCTACCTGCAAAAAAAAAATGCATATTAGTTCCACATTAATACGACAATTTTGGAAAAAGGGTCCATTAACATAAAAGTATACTTAACTCTTGAACTGTGGGGCTAATGCCCTGGATGTCTGGAATCCCTCTGTGTCTTCTTCCGTCTGTACCTGCAAAAAAAAAAATGTATATTAGTTCCACATTAATACGACAATTTTGGAAAAAGGGTCCATTAACATAAAAGTATACTTAACTCTTGAACTGTGGGGCTAATGCCCTGGATGTCTGGAATCCCTCTGCGTCTTCTTCCGTCTGTACCTGCAAATAAAAAAAAATGCATATTAGTTCCACATTAATACAACCATTTTGGAAAAAAGGGTCCATTAACATAAAAGTATACTTAACTCTTGAACTGTGGGGCTAATGCCCTGGATGTCTGGAATCCCTCTGCGTCTTCTTCCGTCTGTACCTGCAAATAAAAAAAAATGCATATTAGTTCCACATTAATACAACCATTTTGGAAAAAAGGGTCCATTAACATAAAAGTATACTTAACTCTTGAACTGTGGGGCTAATGCCCTGGATGTCTGGAATCCCTCTGCGTCTTCTTCCATCTGTACCTGCAAAAAAAAAAAATGCATATTAGTTCCACATTAATACGACAATTTTGGAAAAAAGGGTCCATTAACATAAAAGTATACTTAACTCTTGAACTGTGGGGCTAATGCCCTGGATGTCTGGAATCCCTCCGCGTCTTCTTCCATCTGTATTTGCAAAAAAAATAAATGCATATTAGTTCCACATTAATACGACAATTTTGGAAAAAGGGTCCATTAACATAAAAGTATACTTAACTCTTGAACTGTGGGGCTAATGCCCTGGATGTCTGGAATCCCTCTGCGTCTTCTTCCCTCTCTACCTGCAAAAAAAAAATGCATATTAGTTCCACATTAATACGACAATTTTGGAAAAAGGGTCCATTAACATAAAAGTATACTTAACTCTTGAACTGTGGGGCTAATGCCCTGGATGTCTGGAATCCCTCTGCGTCTTCTTCCGTCTGTACCTGCAAAAAAAAAAATGCATATTAGTTCCACATTAATACAACAATTTTGGAAAAAGGGTCCATTAACATAAAAGTATACTTAACTCTTGAACTGTGGGGCTAATGCCCTGGATGTCTGGAATCCCTCTGCGTCTTCTTCCGTCTGTACCTGCAAATAAAAAAAAATGCATATTAGTTCCACATTAATTCGACAATTTTGGAAAAAGGGTCCATTAACATAAAAGTATACTTAACTCTTGAACTGTGGGGCTAATGCCCTGGATGTCTGGAATCCCTCTACGTCTTCTTCCATCTGTACCTGCAAAAAAAAAATGCATATTAGTTCCACATTAATACGACAATTTTGGAAAAAGGGTCCATTAACATAAAAGTATACTTAACTCTTGAACTGTGGGGCTAATGCCCTGGATGTCTGGAATCCCTCCGCGTCTTCTTCCATCTGTACCTGCAAAAAAAAAAAATGCATATTAGTTCCACATTAATACGACAATTTTGGAAAAAGGGTCCATTAACATAAAAGTATACTTAACTCTTGAACTGTGGGGCTAATGCCCTGGATGTCTGGAATCCCTCCGCGTCTTCTTCCATCTGTACCTGCAAAAAAAAAAAATGCATATTAGTTCCACATTAATATGACAATTTTGGAATAAGGGTCCATTAACATAAAAGTATACTTAACTCTTGAACTGTAGGGCTAATGCCCTGGATGTCTGGAATCCCTCTGCGTCTTCTTCCGTCTGTACATGTCTGCAAATAAAAAAAAATGCATATTAGTTCCACATTAATACGACAATTTTGGAAAAAGGGTCCATTAACATAAAAGTATACTTAACTCTTGAACTGTGGGGCTAATGCCCTGGATGTCTGGAATCCCTCTACGTCTTCTTCCATCTGTACCTGCAAAAAAAAAAATGCATATTAGTTCCACATTAATACGACAATTTTGGAAAAAGGGTCCATTAACATAAAAGTATACTTAACTCTTGAACTGTGGGGCTAATGCCCTGGATGTCTGGAATCCCTCCACGTCTTCTTCCATCTGTACCTGCAAAAAAAAAAAATGCATATTAGTTCCACATTAATACGACAATTTTGGAAAAAGGGTCCATTAACATAAAAGTATACTTAACTCTTGAACTGTAGGGCTAATGCCCTGGATGTCTGGAATCCCTCTGCGTCTTCTTCCGTCTGTACCTGCAAAAAAAAAAAATGCATATTAGTTCCACATTAATAAGGCAATTTTGGAAAAAGGGTCCATTAACATAAAAGTATACTTAACTCTTGAACTGTGGGGCTAATGCCCTGGATGTCTGGAATCCCTCTACGTCTTCTTCCGTCTGTACCTGCAAAAAAAAAAATGCATATTAGTTCCACATTAATACGACAATTTTGGAAAAAGGGTCCATTAACATAAAAGTATACCTAACTCTTGAACTGTGGGGCTAATGCCCTGGATCTGGAATCCCTCTGTGTCTTCTTCCGTCTGTACCTGCAAAAAAAAAAAGTATATTAGTTCCACATTAATACGACAATTTTGGAAAAAGGGTCCATTAACATAAAAGTATACTTAACTCTTGAACTGTAGGGCTAATGTCCTGGATGTCTGGAATCCCTCTGCGTCTTCTTCCGTCTGTACCTGCAAAAAAAAAAATGCATATTAGTTCCACATTAATACAACCATTTTGGAAAAAAGGGTCCATTAACATAAAAGTATACTTAACTCTTGAACTGTGGGGCTAATGCCCTGGATGTCTGGAATCCCTCTGCGTCTTCTTCCATCTGTACCTGCAAAAAAAAAAAATGCATATTAGTTCCACATTAATACGACAATTTTGGAAAAAAGGGTCCATTAACATAAAAGTATACTTAACTCTTGAACTGTGGGGCTAATGCCCTGGATGTCTGGAATCCCTCTGCGTCTTCTTCCATCTGTACCTGCAAAAAAAATAAATGCATATTAGTTCCACATTAATACGACAATTTTGGAAAAAGGGTCCATTAACATAAAAGTATACTTAACTCTTGAACTGTGGGGCTAATGCCCTGGATGTCTGGAATCCCTCTGTGTCTTCTTCCGTCTGTACCTGCAAAAAAAAAAATGTATATTAGTTCCACATTAATACGACAATTTTGGAAAAAGGGTCCATTAACATAAAAGTATACTTAACTCTTGAACTGTGGGGCTAATGCCCTGGATGTCTGGAATCCCTCTGCGTCTTCTTCCGTCTGTACCTGCAAAAAAAAAAAATGCATATTAGTTCCACATTAATACGACAATTTTGGAAAAAGGGTCCATTAACATAAAAGTATACTTAACTCTTGAACTGTGGGGCTAATGCCCTGGATGTCTGGAATCCCTCTGCGTCTTCTTCCATCTGTACCTGCAAATAAAAAAAATGCATATTAGTTCCACATTAATACGACAATTTTGGAAAAAGGGTCCATTAACATAAAAGTATACTTAACTCTTGAACTGTGGGGCTAATGCCCTGGATGTCTGGAATCCCTCTGCGTCTTCTTCCGTCTGTACCTGCAAAAAAAAAAAATGCATATTAGTTCCACATTAATACGACAATTTTGGAAAAAAGGGTCCATTAACATAAAAGTATACTTAACTCTTGAACTGTGGGGCTAATGCCCTGGATGTCTGGAATCCCTCCGCGTCTTCTTCCATCTGTACCTGCAAAAAAAAAAAAATGCATATTAGTTCCACATTAATACGACAATTTTGGAAAAAGGGTCCATTAACATAAAAGTATACTTAACTCTTGAACTGTAGGGCTAATGCCCTGGATGTCTGGAATCCCTCTGCGTCTTCTTCCGTCTGTACATGTCTGCAAAAAAAAAAATGCATATTAGTTCCACATTAATTCGACAATTTTGGAAAAAGGGTCCATTAACATAAAAGTATACTTAACTCTTGAACTGTGGGGCTAATGCCCTGGATGTCTGGAATCCCTCTACGTCTTCTTCCATCTGTACCTGCAAAAAAAAAAAAATGCATATTAGTTCCACATTAATACGACAATTTTGGAAAAAGGGTCCATTAACATAAAAGTATACTTAACTCTTGAACTGTGGGGCTAATGCCCTGGATGTCTGGAATCCCTCCGCGTCTTCTTCCATCTGTACCTGCAAAAAAAAAAAATGCATATTAGTTCCACATTAATACGACAATTTTGGAAAAAGGGTCCATTAACATAACAGTATACTTAACTCTTGAACTGTAGGGCTAATGCCCTGGATGTCTGGAATCCCTCTGCATCTTCTTCCGTCTGTACCTGCAAAAAAAAAAATGCATATTAGTTCCACATTAATAAGGCAATTTTGGAAAAAGGGTCCATTAACATAAAAGTATACTTAACTCTTGAACTGTGGGGCTAATGCCCTGGATGTCTGGAATCCCTCTACGTCTTCTTCCATCTGTACCTGCAAAAAAAAAAATGCATATTAGTTCCACATTAATAAGACAATTTTGGAAAAAGGGTCCATTAACATAAAAGTATACTTAACTCTTGAACTGTAGGGCTAATGTCCTGGATGTCTGGAATCCCTCTGCGTCTTCTTCCGTCTGTACCTGCAAAAAAAAAATGCATATTAGTTCCACATTAATACGACAATTTTGGAAAAAAGGGTCCATTGACATAAAAGTATACTTAACTCTTGAACTGTAGGGCTAATGCCCTGGATGTCTGGAATCCCTCTGCGTCTTCTTCCGTCTGTACATGTCTGCAAAAAAAAAAATGCATATTAGTTCCACGTGCATACATTAATACGACAATTTTGGAAAAAGGGTCCATTAACATAAAAGTATACTTAACTCTTGAACTGTGGGGCTAATGCCCTGGATGTCTGGAATCCCTCTACGTCTTCTTCCATCTGTACCTGCAAAAAAAAAAATGCATATTAGTTCCACATTAATACGACAATTTTGGAAAAAGGGTCCATTAACATAAAAGTATACTTAACTCTTGAACTGTGGGGCTAATGCCCTGGATGTCTGGAATCCCTCCACGTCTTCTTCCATCTGTACCTGCAAAAAAAAAAAATGCATATTAGTTCCACATTAATACGACAATTTTGGAAAAAGGGTCCATTAACATAAAAGTATACTTAACTCTTGAACTGTAGGGCTAATGCCCTGGATGTCTGGAATCCCTCTGCGTCTTCTTCCGTCTGTACCTGCAAAAAAAAAAAATGCATATTAGTTCCACATTAATAAGGCAATTTTGGAAAAAGGGTCCATTAACATAAAAGTATACTTAACTCTTGAACTGTGGGGCTAATGCCCTGGATGTCTGGAATCCCTCTACGTCTTCTTCCATCTGTACCTGCAAAAAAAAAAATGCATATTAGTTCCACATTAATACGACAATTTTGGAAAAAGGGTCCATTAACATAAAAGTATACCTAACTCTTGAACTGTGGGGCTAATGCCCTGGATCTGGAATCCCTCTGTGTCTTCTTCCGTCTGTACCTGCAAAAAAAAAAAGTATATTAGTTCCACATTAATACGACAATTTTGGAAAAAGGGTCCATTAACATAAAAGTATACTTAACTCTTGAACTGTAGGGCTAATGTCCTGGATGTCTGGAATCCCTCTGCGTCTTCTTCCGTCTGTACCTGCAAAAAAAAAAATGCATATTAGTTCCACATTAATACAACCATTTTGGAAAAAAGGGTCCATTAACATAAAAGTATACTTAACTCTTGAACTGTGGGGCTAATGCCCTGGATGTCTGGAATCCCTCTGCGTCTTCTTCCATCTGTACCTGCAAAAAAAAAAAATGCATATTAGTTCCACATTAATACGACAATTTTGGAAAAAAGGGTCCATTAACATAAAAGTATACTTAACTCTTGAACTGTGGGGCTAATGCCCTGGATGTCTGGAATCCCTCTGCGTCTTCTTCCATCTGTACCTGCAAAAAAAATAAATGCATATTAGTTCCACATTAATACGACAATTTTGGAAAAAGGGTCCATTAACATAAAAGTATACTTAACTCTTGAACTGTGGGGCTAATGCCCTGGATGTCTGGAATCCCTCTGTGTCTTCTTCCGTCTGTACCTGCAAAAAAAAAAATGTATATTAGTTCCACATTAATACGACAATTTTGGAAAAAGGGTCCATTAACATAAAAGTATACTTAACTCTTGAACTGTGGGGCTAATGCCCTGGATGTCTGGAATCCCTCTGCGTCTTCTTCCGTCTGTACCTGCAAAAAAAAAAAATGCATATTAGTTCCACATTAATACGACAATTTTGGAAAAAGGGTCCATTAACATAAAAGTATACTTAACTCTTGAACTGTGGGGCTAATGCCCTGGATGTCTGGAATCCCTCTGCGTCTTCTTCCATCTGTACCTGCAAATAAAAAAAATGCATATTAGTTCCACATTAATACGACAATTTTGGAAAAAGGGTCCATTAACATAAAAGTATACTTAACTCTTGAACTGTGGGGCTAATGCCCTGGATGTCTGGAATCCCTCTGCGTCTTCTTCCGTCTGTACCTGCAAAAAAAAAAAATGCATATTAGTTCCACATTAATACGACAATTTTGGAAAAAAGGGTCCATTAACATAAAAGTATACTTAACTCTTGAACTGTGGGGCTAATGCCCTGGATGTCTGGAATCCCTCCGCGTCTTCTTCCATCTGTACCTGCAAAAAAAAAAAAATGCATATTAGTTCCACATTAATACGACAATTTTGGAAAAAGGGTCCATTAACATAAAAGTATACTTAACTCTTGAACTGTAGGGCTAATGCCCTGGATGTCTGGAATCCCTCTGCGTCTTCTTCCGTCTGTACATGTCTGCAAAAAAAAAAATGCATATTAGTTCCACATTAATTCGACAATTTTGGAAAAAGGGTCCATTAACATAAAAGTATACTTAACTCTTGAACTGTGGGGCTAATGCCCTGGATGTCTGGAATCCCTCTACGTCTTCTTCCATCTGTACCTGCAAAAAAAAAAAAATGCATATTAGTTCCACATTAATACGACAATTTTGGAAAAAGGGTCCATTAACATAAAAGTATACTTAACTCTTGAACTGTGGGGCTAATGCCCTGGATGTCTGGAATCCCTCCGCGTCTTCTTCCATCTGTACCTGCAAAAAAAAAAAATGCATATTAGTTCCACATTAATACGACAATTTTGGAAAAAGGGTCCATTAACATAACAGTATACTTAACTCTTGAACTGTAGGGCTAATGCCCTGGATGTCTGGAATCCCTCTGCATCTTCTTCCGTCTGTACCTGCAAAAAAAAAAATGCATATTAGTTCCACATTAATAAGGCAATTTTGGAAAAAGGGTCCATTAACATAAAAGTATACTTAACTCTTGAACTGTGGGGCTAATGCCCTGGATGTCTGGAATCCCTCTACGTCTTCTTCCATCTGTACCTGCAAAAAAAAAAATGCATATTAGTTCCACATTAATAAGACAATTTTGGAAAAAGGGTCCATTAACATAAAAGTATACTTAACTCTTGAACTGTAGGGCTAATGTCCTGGATGTCTGGAATCCCTCTGCGTCTTCTTCCGTCTGTACCTGCAAAAAAAAAATGCATATTAGTTCCACATTAATACGACAATTTTGGAAAAAAGGGTCCATTGACATAAAAGTATACTTAACTCTTGAACTGTAGGGCTAATGCCCTGGATGTCTGGAATCCCTCTGCGTCTTCTTCCGTCTGTACATGTCTGCAAAAAAAAAAATGCATATTAGTTCCATGTGCATACATTAATACGACAATTTTGGAAAAAGGGTCCATTAACATAAAAGTATACTTAACTCTTGAACTGTGGGGCTAATGCCCTGGATGTCTGGAATCCCTCTACGTCTTCTTCCATCTGTACCTGCAAAAAAAAAAATGCATATTAGTTCCACATTAATACGACAATTTTGGAAAAAGGGTCCATTAACATAAAAGTATACTTAACTCTTGAACTGTGGGGCTAATGCCCTGGATGTCTGGAATCCCTCCACGTCTTCTTCCATCTGTACCTGCAAAAAAAAAAAATGCATATTAGTTCCACATTAATACGACAATTTTGGAAAAAGGGTCCATTAACATAAAAGTATACTTAACTCTTGAACTGTAGGGCTAATGCCCTGGATGTCTGGAATCCCTCTGCGTCTTCTTCCGTCTGTACCTGCAAAAAAAAAAAATGCATATTAGTTCCACATTAATAAGGCAATTTTGGAAAAAGGGTCCATTAACATAAAAGTATACTTAACTCTTGAACTGTGGGGCTAATGCCCTGGATGTCTGGAATCCCTCTACGTCTTCTTCCATCTGTACCTGCAAAAAAAAAAATGCATATTAGTTCCACATTAATACGACAATTTTGGAAAAAGGGTCCATTAACATAAAAGTATACCTAACTCTTGAACTGTGGGGCTAATGCCCTGGATCTGGAATCCCTCTGTGTCTTCTTCCGTCTGTACCTGCAAAAAAAAAAAGTATATTAGTTCCACATTAATACGACAATTTTGGAAAAAGGGTCCATTAACATAAAAGTATACTTAACTCTTGAACTGTAGGGCTAATGTCCTGGATGTCTGGAATCCCTCTGCGTCTTCTTCCGTCTGTACCTGCAAAAAAAAAAATGCATATTAGTTCCACATTAATACAACCATTTTGGAAAAAAGGGTCCATTAACATAAAAGTATACTTAACTCTTGAACTGTGGGGCTAATGCCCTGGATGTCTGGAATCCCTCTGCGTCTTCTTCCATCTGTACCTGCAAAAAAAAAAAATGCATATTAGTTCCACATTAATACGACAATTTTGGAAAAAAGGGTCCATTAACATAAAAGTATACTTAACTCTTGAACTGTGGGGCTAATGCCCTGGATGTCTGGAATCCCTCTGCGTCTTCTTCCATCTGTACCTGCAAAAAAAATAAATGCATATTAGTTCCACATTAATACGACAATTTTGGAAAAAGGGTCCATTAACATAAAAGTATACTTAACTCTTGAACTGTGGGGCTAATGCCCTGGATGTCTGGAATCCCTCTGTGTCTTCTTCCGTCTGTACCTGCAAAAAAAAAAATGTATATTAGTTCCACATTAATACGACAATTTTGGAAAAAGGGTCCATTAACATAAAAGTATACTTAACTCTTGAACTGTGGGGCTAATGCCCTGGATGTCTGGAATCCCTCTGCGTCTTCTTCCGTCTGTACCTGCAAAAAAAAACAATGCATATTAGTTCCACATTAATACGACAATTTTGGAAAAAGGGTCCATTAACATAAAAGTATACTTAACTCTTGAACTGTGGGGCTAATGCCCTGGATGTCTGGAATCCCTCTGCGTCTTCTTCCATCTGTACCTGCAAATAAAAAAAATGCATATTAGTTCCACATTAATACGACAATTTTGGAAAAAGGGTCCATTAACATAAAAGTATACTTAACTCTTGAACTGTGGGGCTAATGCCCTGGATGTCTGGAATCCCTCTGCGTCTTCTTCCGTCTGTACCTGCAAAAAAAAAAAATGCATATTAGTTCCACATTAATACAACAATTTTGGAAAAAAGGGTCCATTAACATAAAAGTATACTTAACTCTTGAACTGTGGGGCTAATGCCCTGGATGTCTGGAATCCCTCCGCGTCTTCTTCCATCTGTACCTGCAAAAAAAAAAAAATGCATATTAGTTCCACATTAATACGACAATTTTGGAAAAAGGGTCCATTAACATAAAAGTATACTTAACTCTTGAACTGTAGGGCTAATGCCCTGGATGTCTGGAATCCCTCTGCGTCTTCTTCCGTCTGTACATGTCTGCAAAAAAAAAAATGCATATTAGTTCCACATTAATTCGACAATTTTGGAAAAAGGGTCCATTAACATAAAAGTATACTTAACTCTTGAACTGTGGGGCTAATGCCCTGGATGTCTGGAATCCCTCTACGTCTTCTTCCATCTGTACCTGCAAAAAAAAAAAAATGCATATTAGTTCCACATTAATACGACAATTTTGGAAAAAGGGTCCATTAACATAAAAGTATACTTAACTCTTGAACTGTGGGGCTAATGCCCTGGATGTCTGGAATCCCTCCGCGTCTTCTTCCATCTGTACCTGCAAAAAAAAAAAATGCATATTAGTTCCACATTAATACGACAATTTTGGAAAAAGGGTCCATTAACATAACAGTATACTTAACTCTTGAACTGTAGGGCTAATGCCCTGGATGTCTGGAATCCCTCTGCATCTTCTTCCGTCTGTACCTGCAAAAAAAAAATGCATATTAGTTCCACATTAATAAGGCAATTTTGGAAAAAGGGTCCATTAACATAAAAGTATACTTAACTCTTGAACTGTGGGGCTAATGCCCTGGATGTCTGGAATCCCTCTACGTCTTCTTCCATCTGTACCTGCAAAAAAAAAAATGCATATTAGTTCCACATTAATAAGACAATTTTGGAAAAAGGGTCCATTAACATAAAAGTATACTTAACTCTTGAACTGTAGGGCTAATGTCCTGGATGTCTGGAATCCCTCTGCGTCTTCTTCCGTCTGTACCTGCAAAAAAAAAATGCATATTAGTTCCACATTAATACGACAATTTTGGAAAAAAGGGTCCATTGACATAAAAGTATACTTAACTCTTGAACTGTAGGGCTAATGCCCTGGATGTCTGGAATCCCTCTGCGTCTTCTTCCGTCTGTACATGTCTGCAAAAAAAAAAATGCATATTAGTTCCACGTGCATACATTAATACGACAATTTTGGAAAAAGGGTCCATTAACATAAAAGTATACTTAACTCTTGAACTGTGGGGCTAATGCCCTGGATGTCTGGAATCCCTCTACGTCTTCTTCCATCTGTACCTGCAAAAAAAAAAATGCATATTAGTTCCACATTAATACGACAATTTTGGAAAAAGGGTCCATTAACATAAAAGTATACTTAACTCTTGAACTGTGGGGCTAATGCCCTGGATGTCTGGAATCCCTCCACGTCTTCTTCCATCTGTACCTGCAAAAAAAAAAAATGCATATTAGTTCCACATTAATACGACAATTTTGGAAAAAGGGTCCATTAACATAAAAGTATACTTAACTCTTGAACTGTAGGGCTAATGCCCTGGATGTCTGGAATCCCTCTGCGTCTTCTTCCGTCTGTACCTGCAAAAAAAAAAAATGCATATTAGTTCCACATTAATAAGGCAATTTTGGAAAAAGGGTCCATTAACATAAAAGTATACTTAACTCTTGAACTGTGGGGCTAATGCCCTGGATGTCTGGAATCCCTCTACGTCTTCTTCCATCTGTACCTGCAAAAAAAAAAATGCATATTAGTTCCACATTAATACGACAATTTTGGAAAAAGGGTCCATTAACATAAAAGTATACCTAACTCTTGAACTGTGGGGCTAATGCCCTGGATCTGGAATCCCTCTGTGTCTTCTTCCGTCTGTACCTGCAAAAAAAAAAAGTATATTAGTTCCACATTAATACGACAATTTTGGAAAAAGGGTCCATTAACATAAAAGTATACTTAACTCTTGAACTGTAGGGCTAATGTCCTGGATGTCTGGAATCCCTCTGCGTCTTCTTCCGTCTGTACCTGCAAAAAAAAAAATGCATATTAGTTCCACATTAATACAACCATTTTGGAAAAAAGGGTCCATTAACATAAAAGTATACTTAACTCTTGAACTGTGGGGCTAATGCCCTGGATGTCTGGAATCCCTCTGCGTCTTCTTCCATCTGTACCTGCAAAAAAAAAAAATGCATATTAGTTCCACATTAATACGACAATTTTGGAAAAAAGGGTCCATTAACATAAAAGTATACTTAACTCTTGAACTGTGGGGCTAATGCCCTGGATGTCTGGAATCCCTCTGCGTCTTCTTCCATCTGTACCTGCAAAAAAAATAAATGCATATTAGTTCCACATTAATACGACAATTTTGGAAAAAGGGTCCATTAACATAAAAGTATACTTAACTCTTGAACTGTGGGGCTAATGCCCTGGATGTCTGGAATCCCTCTGTGTCTTCTTCCGTCTGTACCTGCAAAAAAAAAAATGTATATTAGTTCCACATTAATACGACAATTTTGGAAAAAGGGTCCATTAACATAAAAGTATACTTAACTCTTGAACTGTGGGGCTAATGCCCTGGATGTCTGGAATCCCTCTGCGTCTTCTTCCGTCTGTACCTGCAAAAAAAAAAAATGCATATTAGTTCCACATTAATACGACAATTTTGGAAAAAGGGTCCATTAACATAAAAGTATACTTAACTCTTGAACTGTGGGGCTAATGCCCTGGATGTCTGGAATCCCTCTGCGTCTTCTTCCATCTGTACCTGCAAATAAAAAAAATGCATATTAGTTCCACATTAATACGACAATTTTGGAAAAAGGGTCCATTAACATAAA
Source organism: Mytilus edulis (assembly GCF_963676685.1). Classification (NCBI taxonomy): domain Eukaryota; kingdom Metazoa; phylum Mollusca; class Bivalvia; order Mytilida; family Mytilidae; genus Mytilus; species Mytilus edulis. The sequence goes on from NC_092347.1 coordinate 60,443,157, forward strand.
AGTATACTTAACTCTTGAACTGTGGGGCTAATGCCCTGGATGTCTGGAATCCCTCTGCGTCTTCTTCCATCTGTACCTGCAAAAAAAATAAATGCATATTAGTTCCACATTAATACGACAATTTTGGAAAAAGGGTCCATTAACATAAAAGTATACTTAACTCTTGAACTGTGGGGCTAATGCCCTGGATGTCTGGAATCCCTCTGTGTCTTCTTCCGTCTGTACCTGCAAAAAAAAAAATGTATATTAGTTCCACATTAATACGACAATTTTGGAAAAAGGGTCCATTAACATAAAAGTATACTTAACTCTTGAACTGTGGGGCTAATGCCCTGGATGTCTGGAATCCCTCTGCGTCTTCTTCCGTCTGTACCTGCAAAAAAAAAAAATGCATATTAGTTCCACATTAATACGACAATTTTGGAAAAAGGGTCCATTAACATAAAAGTATACTTAACTCTTGAACTGTGGGGCTAATGCCCTGGATGTCTGGAATCCCTCTGCGTCTTCTTCCATCTGTACCTGCAAATAAAAAAAATGCATATTAGTTCCACATTAATACGACAATTTTGGAAAAAGGGTCCATTAACATAAAAGTATACTTAACTCTTGAACTGTGGGGCTAATGCCCTGGATGTCTGGAATCCCTCTGCGTCTTCTTCCGTCTGTACCTGCAAAAAAAAAAAATGCATATTAGTTCCACATTAATACGACAATTTTGGAAAAAAGGGTCCATTAACATAAAAGTATACTTAACTCTTGAACTGTGGGGCTAATGCCCTGGATGTCTGGAATCCCTCCGCGTCTTCTTCCATCTGTACCTGCAAAAAAAAAAAAATGCATATTAGTTCCACATTAATACGACAATTTTGGAAAAAGGGTCCATTAACATAAAAGTATACTTAACTCTTGAACTGTAGGGCTAATGCCCTGGATGTCTGGAATCCCTCTGCGTCTTCTTCCGTCTGTACATGTCTGCAAAAAAAAAAATGCATATTAGTTCCACATTAATTCGACAATTTTGGAAAAAGGGTCCATTAACATAAAAGTATACTTAACTCTTGAACTGTGGGGCTAATGCCCTGGATGTCTGGAATCCCTCTACGTCTTCTTCCATCTGTACCTGCAAAAAAAAAATGCATATTAGTTCCACATTAATACGACAATTTTGGAAAAGGGTCCATTAACATAAAAGTATACTTAACTCTTGAACTGTGGGGCTAATGCCCTGGATGTCTGGAATCCCTCCGCGTCTTCTTCCATCTGTACCTGCAAAAAAAAAAATGCATATTAGTTTCACATTAATACGACAATTTTGGAAAAAGGGTCCATTAACATAAAAGTATACTTAACTCTTGAACTGTAGGGCTAATGCCCTGGATGTCTGGAATCCCTCTGCGTCTTCTTCCGTCTGTACCTGCAAAAAAAAAAATGCATATTAGTTCCACATTAATAAGGCAATTTTGGAAAAAGGGTCCATTAACATAAAAGTATACTTAACTCTTGAACTGTGGGGCTAATGCCCTGGATGTCTGGAATCCCTCTACGTCTTCTTCCATCTGTACCTGCAAAAAAAAAAATGCATATTAGTTCCACATTAATAAGACAATTTTGGAAAAAGGGTCCATTAACATAAAAGTATACTTAACTCTTGAACTGTAGGGCTAATGTCCTGGATGTCTGGAATCCCTCTGCGTCTTCTTCCGTCTGTACCTGCAAAAAAAAAATGCATATTAGTTCCACATTAATACGACAATTTTGGAAAAAAGGGTCCATTGACATAAAAGTATACTTAACTCTTGAACTGTAGGGCTAATGCCCTGGATGTCTGGAATCCCTCTGCGTCTTCTTCCGTCTGTACATGTCTGCAAAAAAAAAAATGCATATTAGTTCCACATTAATACGACAATTTTGGAAAAAGGGTCCATTAACATAAAAGTATACTTAACTCTTGAACTGTGGGGCTAATGCCCTGGATGTCTGGAATCCCTCTGTGTCTTCTTCCGTCTGTACCTGCAAAAAAAAATGCATATATTAGTTCCACATTAATACGACAATTTTGGAAAAAGGGTCCATTAACATAAAAGTATACTTAACTCTTGAACTGTGGGGCTAATGCCCTGGATGTCTGGAATCCCTCTGCGTCTTCATCCGTCTGTACCTGCAAAAAAAAAAATGTATATTAGTTCCACATTAATACGACAATTTTGGAAAAAGGGTCCATTAACATAAAAGTATACTTAACTCTTGAACTGTGGGGCTAATGCCCTGGATGTCTGGAATCCCTCTGTGTCTTCTTCCGTCTGTACCTGCAAAAAAAAAATGCATATTAGTTCCACATTAATACGACAATTTTGGAAAAAGGGTCCATTAACATAAAAGTATACTTAACTCTTGAACTGTGGGGCTAATGCCCTGGATGTCTGGAATCCCTCTGTGTCTTCTTCCGTCTGTACCTGCAAAAAAAAAATGTATATTAGTTCCACATTAATACGACAATTTTGGAAAAAGGGTCCATTAACATAAAAGTATACTTAACTCTTGAACTGTGGGGCTAATGCCCTGGATGTCTGGAATCCCTCTGTGTCTTCTTCCGTCTGTACCTGCAAAAAAAAAAATGTATATTAGTTCCACATTAATACGACAATTTTGGAAAAAGGGTCCATTAACATAAAAGTATACTTAACTCTTCAACTGTAGGGCTAATGTCCTGGATGTCTGGAATCCCTCTGCGTCTTCTTCTGTCTGTACCTGCAAAAAAAAATGCATATTAGTTCCACATTAATACGACAATTTTGGAAAAAAGGGTCCATTAACATAAAAGTATACTTAACTCTTGAACTGTGGGGCTAATGCCCTGGATGTCTGGAATCCCTCTGCGTCTTCTTCCATCTGTACCTGCAAAAAAAAAAATGCATATTAGTTCCACATTAATACGACAATTTTGGAAAAAGGGTCCATTAACATAAAAGTATACTTAACTCTTGAACTGTGGGGCTAATGCCCTGGATGTCTGGAATCCCTCTGCGTCTTCTTCCGTCTGTACCTGCAAAAAAAAAAAATGCATATTAGTTCCACATTAATACGACAATTTTGGAAAAAGGGTCCATTAACATAAAAGTATACTTAACTCTTGAACTGTGGGGCTAATGCCCTGGATGTCTGGAATCCCTCTGTGTCTTCTTCCATCTGTACCTGCAAAAAAAAAATGTATATTAGTTCCACATTAATACGACAATTTTGGAAAAAGGGTCCATTAACATAAAAGTATACTTAACTCTTGAACTGTGGGGCTAATGCCCTGGATGTCTGGAATCCCTCCGCGTCTTCTTCCATCTGTACCTGCAAAAAAAAAAAAATGCATATTAGTTCTACATTAATATGACAATTTTGGAAAAAGGGTCCATTAACATAAAAGTATACTTAACTCTTGAACTGTAGGGCTAATGCCCTGGATGTCTGGAATCCCTCTGCGTCTTCTTCCGTCTGTACATGTCTGCAAAAAAAAAAATGCATATTAGTTCCACATTAATACGACAATTTTGGAAAAAGGGTCCATTAACATAAAAGTATACTTAACTCTTGAACTGTGGGGCTAATGCCCTGGATGTCTGGAATCCCTCTGTGTCTTCTTCCGTCTGTACCTGCAAAAAAAAAAATGTATATTAGTTCCACATTAATACGACAATTTTGGAAAAAGGGTCCATTAACATAAAAGTATACTTAACTCTTGAACTGTGGGGCTAATGCCCTGGATCTGGAATCCCTCTGTGTCTTCTTCCGTCTGTACATGCAAAAAAAAAAAGTATATTAGTTCCACATTAATACGACAATTTTGGAAAAAGGGTCCATTAACATAAAAGTATACTTAACTCTTGAACTGTAGGGCTAATGCCCTGGATGTCTGGAATCCCTCCGCGTCTTCTTCCATCTGTACCTGCAAAAAAAAAAAAATGCATATTAGTTCCACATTAATACGACAATTTTGGAAAAAGGGTCCATTAACATAAAAGTATACTTAACTCTTGAACTGTAGGGCTAATGCCCTGGATGTCTGGAATCCCTCTGCGTCTTCTTCCGTCTGTACATGTCTGCAAAAAAAAAAATGCATATTAGTTCCACATTAATTCTACAATTTTGGAAAAAGGGTCCATTAACATAAAAGTATACTTAACTCTTGAACTGTGGGGCTAATGCCCTGGATGTCTGGAATCCCTCTTTGTCTTCTTCCGTCTTTACCTGCAAAAAAAAAAATGCATATTAGTTCCACATTAATACGACAATTTTGGAAAAAAGGGTCCATTAACATAAAAGTATACTTAACTCTTGAACTGTGGGGCTAATGCCCTGGATGTCTGGAATCCCTCCGCGTCTTCTTCCATCTGTACCTGCAAAAAAAATAAATGCATATTAGTTTCACATTAATACGACAATTTTGGAAAAAGGGTCCATTAACATAAAAGTATACTTAACTCTTGAACTGTGGGGCTAATGCCCTGGATGTCTGGAATCCCTCTGCGTCTTCTTCCCTCTCTACCTGCAAAAAAAAAAAATGCATATTAGTTCCACATTAATACGACAATTTTGGAAAAAAGGGTCCATTAACATAAAAGTATACTTAACTCTTGAACTGTGGGGCTAATGCCCTGGATGTCTGGAATCCCTCTGCGTCTTCTTCCCTCTCTACCTGCAAAAAAAAAAATGCATATTAGTTCCACATTAATACGACAATTTTGGAAAAAGGGTCCATTAACATAAAAGTATACTTAACTCTTGAACTGTGGGGCTAATGCCCTGGATGTCTGGAATCCCTCCGCGTCTTCTTCCATCTGTACCTGCAAAAAAAAAAAATGCATATTAGTTCCACATTAATACGACAATTTTGGAAAAAGGGTCCATTAACATAAAAGTATACTTAACTCTTGAACTGTAGGGCTAATGCCCTGGATGTCTGGAATCCCTCTGCGTCTTCTTCCGTCTGTACCTTCAAAAAAAAAAAATGCATATTAGTTCCACATTAATACGACAATTTTGGAAAAAAGGGTCCATTAACATAAAAGTATACTTAACTCTTGAACTGTGGGGCTAATGCCCTGGATGTCTGGAATCCCTCTGTGTCTTCTTCCGTCTGTACCTGCAAAAAAAAATGCATATTAGTTCCACATTAATACAACAATTTTGGAAAAAGGGTCCATTAACATAAAAGTATACTTAACTCTTGAACTGTGGGGCTAATGCCCTGGATGTCTGGAATCCCTCTGTGTCTTCTTCCGTCTGTACCTGCAAAAAGAAAATGTATATTAGTTCCACATTAATACGACAATTTTGGAAAAAGGGTCCATTAACATAAAAGTATACTTAACTCTTGAACTGTAGGGCTAATGCCCTGGATGTCTGGAATCCCTCTGCGTCTTCTTCCGTCTGTACCTGCAAAAAAAAAAAATGCATATTAGTTCCACATTAATACGACAATTTTGGAAAAAAGGGTCCATTAACATAAAAGTATACTTAACTCTTGAACTGTGGGGCTAATGCCCTGGATATCTGGAATCCCTCCGCGTCTTCTTCCATCTGTACCTGCAAAAAAAAAAAATGCATATTAGTTCCACATTAATACGACAATTTTGGAAAAAGGGTCCATTAACATAAAAGTATACTTAACTCTTGAACTGTAGGGCTAATGCCCTGGATGTCTGGAATCCCCCTGCGTCTTCTTCCGTCTGTACATGTCTGCAAATAAAAAAAAATGCATATTAGTTCCACATTAATTCGACAATTTTGGAAAAAGGGTCCATTAACATAAAAGTATACTTAACTCTTGAACTGTGGGGCTAATGCCCTGGATGTCTGGAATCCCTCTACGTCTTCTTCCATCTGTACCTGCAAAAAAAAAAATGCATATTAGTTCCACATTAATACGACAATTTTGGAAAAAGGGTCCATTAACATAAAAGTATACTTAACTCTTGAACTGTGGGGCTAATGCCCTGGATGTCTGGAATCCCTCCGCGTCTTCTTCCATCTGTACCTGCAAAAAAAAAAAATGCATATTAGTTCCACATTAATACGACAATTTTGGAAAAAGGGTCCATTAACATAAAAGTATACTTAACTCTTGAACTGTGGGGCTAATGCCCTGGATGTCTGGAATCCCTCTTTGTCTTCTTCCGTCTTTACCTGCAAAAAAAAAAAATGCATATTAGTTCCACATTAATACGACAATTTTGGAAAAAAGGGTCCATTAACATAAAAGTATACTTAACTCTTGAACTGTGGGGCTAATGCCTTGGATGTCTGGAATCCCTCCGCGTCTTCTTCCGTCTGTACCTGCAAAAAAAATAAATGCATATTAGTTCCACATTAATACGACAATTTTGGAAAAAGGGTCCATTAACATAAAAGTATACTCAACTCTTGAACTGTGGGGCTAATGCCCTGGATGTCTGGAATCCCTCTGCGTCTTCTTCCCTCTCTACCTGCAAAAAAAAAATGCATATTAGTTCCACATTAATACGACAATTTTGGAAAAAGGGTCCATTAACATAAAAGTATACTTAACTCTTGAACTGTGGGGCTAATGCCCTAGATGTCTGGAATCCCTCTGCGTCTTCTTCCGTCTGTACCTGCAAAAAAAAAAATGCATATTAGTTCCACATTAATACGACAATTTTGGAAAAAGGGTCCATTAACATAAAAGTATACTTAACTCTTGAACTGTGGGGCTAATGCCCTGGATGTCTGGAATCCCTCTACGTCTTCTTCCATCTGTACCTGCAAAAAAAAAAATGCATATTAGTTCCACATTAATACGACAATTTTGGAAAAAGGGTCCATTAACATAAAAGTATACTTAACTCTTGAACTGTGGGGCTAATGCCCTGGATGTCTGGAATCCCTCTGCATCTTCTTCCATCTGTACCTGCAAAAAAAAAAAATGCATATTAGTTCCACATTAATACGACAATTTTGGAAAGAGGGTCCATTAACATAAAAGTATACTTAACTCTTGAACTGTGGGGCTAATGACCTGGATGTCTGGAATCCCTCTGTGTCTTCTTCCGTCTGTACCTGCAAAAAAAAAAATGTATATTAGTTCCACATTAATACGACAATTTTGGAAAAAGGGTCCATTAACATAAAAGTATACTTAACTCTTGAACTGTAGGGCTAATGCCCTGGATGTCTGGAATCCCTCTGTGTCTTCTTCCGTCTGTACCTGCAAAAAAAAAAATGTATATTAGTTCCACATTAATACGACAATTTTGGAAAAAGGGTCCATTAACATAAAAGTATACTTAACTCTTGAACTGTAGGGCTAATGCCCTGGATGTCTGGAATCCCTCTGTGTCTTCTTCCGTCTGTACCTGCAAAAAAAAAAATGCATATTAGTTCCACATTAATACGACAATTTTGGAAAAAGGGTCCATTAACATAAAAGTATACTTAACTCTTGAACTGTGGGGCTAATGCCCTGGATGTCTGGAATCCCTCTACGTCTTCTTCCATCTGTACCTGCAAAAAAAAAAATGCATATTAGTTCCACATTAATACGACAATTTTGGAAAAAGGGTCCATTAACATAAAAGTATACTTAACTCTTGAACTGTGGGGCTAATGCCCTGGATGTCTGGAATCCCTCTGCATCTTCTTCCATCTGTACCTGCAAAAAAAAAAATGCATATTAGTTCCACATTAATACGACAATTTTGGAAAGAGGGTCCATTAACATAAAAGTATACTTAACTCTTGAACTGTGGGGCTAATGACCTGGATGTCTGGAATCCCTCTGTGTCTTCTTCCGTCTGTACCTGCAAAAAAAAAAATGTATATTAGTTCCACATTAATATGACAATTTTGGAAAAAGGGTCCATTAACATAAAAGTATACTTAACTCTTGAACTGTAGGGCTAATGCCCTGGATGTCTGGAATCCCTCTGAGTCTTCTGCCGTCTGTACCTGCAAAAAAAAAAATGTATATTAGTTCCACATTAATACGACAATTTTGGAAAAAGGGTCCATTAACATAAAAGTATACTTAACTCTTGAACTGTGGGGCTAATGCCCTGGATGTCTGGAATCCCTCTGCGTCTTCTTCCGTCTGTACCTGCAAAAAAAAAATGCATATTAGTTCCATGCATATGGACCATAATTTGCTATTGGGCTCTGTTTCCTATAACTATAGAAAAGTGATAAAATGTGAATTACTGTAAGAAAAGTTGTAACTACATCTAAAGATGCCATTATTTTTATCAACATACAAGTGTATGTTACTCTTCCCTAGAAAAAATATTGAAATTAACAAATTTCAAAAATTATACGACCGTATTTGTGTGTCGTTTGTCGCGTTACTTTTCGCGTCCGAAGTGCATAACGCTGACTAATTTATAGATAATCGTCACCGGCAAATTCGTAATTTTTGCTTTAAAATAACAAAGAACATCGACCAATAAGAATAGTGAGAAGAAAATGCCGAGAACTATAAGTATTTCTGTAGTAGGTGTAAGAACACTGTCGTTATTTTGGTTTCCCATTTCGTAACGCACATTTTAGATGGTTTAATCTGCTTTGTTGTAAAAGAATTCTTTGCAACAATATGCAAATACGAACTCTCGCGAGATGTTCAAACAGGTAAATCAGAGATGATTTACATTCTTGTTTTGTTCTTCGTAATAATTAAGTTAGAAAATGACGTTATCGATATGCGTTACATTTCACACGAAACAGAAGTCCATTTATTTATTAAAATTGTTTTTGTTGTTAAGTTCTAATCATTTCCGGTCATACGTGAAACATGTGACTAACATGTGATCACGCCCTTACAGCCAGATATATGAAATAATAGGTCTAAACATTGTATTTGTTTCCAATGTAAGCAAACATAATCTGTAGGCTTGTTTCGTCTTGTTTAAAAAAGGAAAATACAATTTTCAAAGAGATTGCGCCGGGGGTCTATTATTTTTCCTATGTGCATAATGTTACATACGATCTTGTGTGAAAATAAATGCCCAATGACTTGACAAAATTGATTTCAGATTTGACCGACGTTTTAACACACTTCGTTTCCCAATAACGATGTAAAGGGTCCTTGGAAAATTCAATCGAAATTACGTCTCCTATCATGGTGCCGATGTTCGTTGGATTGATTTAGCTTCAGCAGTAAATATAACTGGATATTTTAGGTGAATAAAGATAATTTAATAAAAAAAACATGTTAATGTACCGTTACACTTGGAATGTACAAAGTTGGTATCTTTGTCACAATTTTTAATTAATTTTTTTTATTCATGTTCTGCAAACACTTATCAGAAACGCAATAAACTTGTCAAAGGAAAAGCAAACTTTTACCATGCATGACTTGAAAGGAAGTACTTTATTGATTTTAGCCCACTAAAGTAGGTTAAAATGTGGAAACCATGTAGATGGTGTACAGGTCACAAATATCACATGGTGCCTATTTTAAAGATGCTAATTCCAAGTTAAAAGTTGTTTTCTTTACTGGATTTAAAGAATTTTACATTACCAATGATTTGGAATAAATTGTATATAACTGGAATTTCAAAACCAAATATAAATACATTTTTTTGGCTAAAACATCAAGATACAACGATTATGGTATCCTGTATCAATGAAGAAAATACGGAAATTCCTGAATAAATTGTACTAATTGTTTTCAAAACAAGCACATATTTAGGAGTTTTATAATACTGTTACATTTGAGATGGATTTTAAGAAAAAGTATACTGTTCAGATCATTTTAAGGAGATTTTGCAATAAAATAAAACTAAAAAAATGCTTTCAGTTTCTTATGGTTTCCTGTCGCGTTTAAAAAAAACTTTAATTTAACATTGAAAATAGATTTTAAATATTAACATGAAGCAAGTAACACTAGTAATGGTGTTCATTTATGTCTTTTGAAATACATTGTGCAAAATAAAGAAAATAAAGATTGGTTTCCTGTTTTGTTTCCTGTCACGTAAACGGTGAATCAAAATGTATTAATTTTTTCTTGAAAAACTCAATTGTTCCATTAATACTATTCTAACATCAACACAACCCACAGAATAAAAGTTAAAGTTTTAGAACTTATAAAAAAGGATACAAAAAGAAACCAAAGGCCGAATACCAAATTATGGTCCATATTAGTTCCACATTAATACGAAAATTTTGGAAAAAAGGGTCCATTAACATAAAAGTATACTTAACTCTTGAACTGTGGGGCTAATGCCCTGGATGTCTGGAATCCCTCCGCGTCTTCTTCCATCTGTACCTGCAAAAAAAAAAAAATGCATATTAGTTCCACATTAATACGACAATTTTGGAAAAAGGGTCCATTAACATAAAAGTATACTTAACTCTTGAACTGTGGGGCTAAAGCCCTGGATGTCTGGAATCCCTCTGCGTCTTCTTCCCTCTCTACCTGCAAAAAAAAAAATGCATATTAGTTCCACATTAATACGACAATTTTGGAAAAAGGGTCCATTAACATAAAAGTATACTTAACTCTTGAACTGTGGGGCTAATGCCCTGGATGTCTGGAATCCCTCTGTGTCTTCTTCCATCTGTACCTGCAAAAAAAAAATGCATATTAGTTCCACATTAATACGACAATTTTGGAAAAAGGGTCCATTAAAATAAAAGTATACTTAACTCTTGAACTGTAGGGCTAATGTCCTGGATGTCTGGAATCCCTCTGCGTCTTCCATCTGTACCTGCAAAAAAAAAAAAATGCATATTAGTTCCACATTAATACGACAATTTTGGAAAAAGGGTCCATTAACATAAAAGTATACTTAACTCTTGAACTGTGGGGCTAATGCCCTGGATGTCTGGAATCCCTCTGTGTCTTCTTCCGTCTGTACCTGCAAAAAAAAAATGCATATTAGTTCCACATTAATACGACAATTTTGGAAAAAGGGTCCATTAACATAAAAGTATACTTAACTCTTGAACTGTGGGGCTAATGCCCTGGATGTCTGGAATCCCTCTGCCTCTTCTTCCCTCTCTACCTGCAAAAAAAAAAATGCATATTAGTTCCACATTAATACGACAATTTTGGAAAAAGGGTCCATTAACATAAAAGTATACTTAACTCTTGAACTGTGGGGCTAATGCCCTGGATGTCTGGAATCCCTCTGCGTCTTCTTCCGTCTGTACCTGCAAAAAAAAAAATGTATATTAGTTCCACATTAATACAACAATTTTGGAAAAAGGGTCCATTAACATAAAAGTATACTTAACTCTTGAACTGTGGGGCTAATGCCCTGGATGTCTGGAATCCCTCTGCGTCTTCTTCCGTCTGTACCTGCAAAAAAAAAAAATGCATATAAGTTCCACATTAATACGACAATTTTGGAAAAAAGGGTCCATTAACATAAAAGTATACTTAACTCTTGAACTGTGGGGATAATGCCCTGGATGTCTGGAATCCCTCTGCGTCTTCTTCCCTCTCTACCTGCAAAAAAAAAAATGCATATTAGTTCCACATTAATACGACAATTTTGGAAAAAGGGTCCATTAACATAAAAGTATACTTAACTCTTGAACTGTGGGGCTAATGCCCTGGATGTCTGGAATCCCTCTGTGTCTTCTTCCGTATGTACCTGCAAAAAAAAAAATGTATATTAGTTCCACATTAATACGACAATTTTGGAAAAAGGGTCCATTAACATAAAAGTATACTTAACTCTTGAACTGTGGGGCTAATGCCCTGGATGTCTGGAATCCCTCTGCGTCTTCTTCCGTCTGTACCTGCAAAAAAAAAAATGCATATTAGTTCCACATTAATACGACAATTTTGGAAAAAGGGTCCATTAACATAAAAGTATACTTAACTCTTGAACTGTGGGGCTAATGCCCTGGATGTCTGGAATCCCTCTGTGTCTTCTTCCGTCTGTACCTGCAAAAAAAAAAATGCATATTAGTTCCACATTAATACGACAATTTTGGAAAAAGGGTCCATTAAAATAAAAGTATACTTAACTCTTGAACTGTAGGGCTAATGTCCTGGATGTCTGGAATCCCTCTGAGTCTTCTTCTGTCTGTACCTGCAAAAAAAAATGCATATTAGTTCCACATTAATACGACAATTTTGGAAAAAAGGGTCCATTAACATAAAAGTATACTTAACTCTTGAACTGTGGGGCTAATGCCCTGGATGTCTGGAATCCCTCTGCGTCTTCCATCTGTACCTGCAAAAAAAAAAAAATGCATATTAGTTCCACATTAATACGACAATTTTGGAAAAAGGGTCCATTAACATAAAAGTATACTTAACTCTTGAACTGTGGGGCTAATGCCCTGGATGTCTGGAATCCCTCTGCGTCTTCTTCCGGCTGTACCTGCAAAAAAAAAAAAATGCATATTAGTTCCACATTAATACAACAATTTTGGAAAAAGGGTCCATTAACATAAAAGTATACTTAACTCTTGAACTGTGGGGCTAATGCCCTGGATGTCTGGAATCCCTCTGCGTCTTCTTCCCTCTCTACCTGCAAAAAAAAATGCATATTAGTTCCACATTAATACGACAATTTTGGAAAAAGGGTCCATTAACATAAAAGTATACTTAACTCTTGAACTGTGGGGCTAATGCCCTGGATGTCTGGAATCCCTCTGTGTCTTCTTCCGTCTGTACCTGCAAAAAAAAAAATGTATATTAGTTCCACATTAATACGACAATTTTGGAAAAAGGGTCCATTAACATAAAAGTATACTTAACTCTTGAACTGTGGGGCTAATGCCCTGGATGTCTGGAATCCCTCTGCGTCTTCTTCTGTCTGTACCTGCAAAAAAAAAAAATGCATATTAGTTCCACATTAATACGACAATTTTGGAAAAAGGGTCCATTAACATAAAAGTATACTTAACTCTTGAACTGTGGGGCTAATGCCCTGGATGTCTGGAATCCCTCTGTGTCTTCTTCCGTCTGTACCTGCAAAAAAAAAATGCATATTAGTTCCACATTAATACGACAATTTTGGAAAAAGGGTCCATTAAAATAAAAGTATACTTAACTCTTGAACTGTAGGGCTAATGTCCTGGATGTCTGGAATCCCTCTGCGTCTTCCATCTGTACCTGCAAAAAAAAAAAATGCATATTAGTTCCACATTAATACGACAATTTTGGAAAAAGGGTCCATTAACATAAAAGTATACTTAACTCTTGAACTGTGGGGCTAATGCCCTGGATGTCTGGAATCCCTCTGTGTCTTCTTCCGTCTGTACCTGCAAAAAAAAAAATGCATATTAGTTCCACATTAATACGACAATTTTGGAAAAAGGGTCCATTAACATAAAAGTATACTTAACTCTTGAACTGTGGGGCTAATGCCCTGGATGTCTGGAATCCCTCTGCGTCTTCTTCCCTCTCTACCTGCAAAAAAAAAATGCATATTAGTTCCACATTAATACGACAATTTTGGAAAAAGGGTCCATTAACATAAAAGTATACTTAACTCTTGAACTGTGGGGCTAATGCCCTGGATGTCTCGAATCCCTCTGTGTCTTCTTCCGTCTGTACCTGCAAAAAAAAAAATGTATATTAGTTCCACATTAATACAACAATTTTGGAAAAAGGGTCCATTAACATAAAAGTATACTTAACTCTTGAACTGTGGGGCTAATGCCCTGGATGTCTGGAATCCCTCTGCGTCTTCTTCCGTCTGTACCTGCAAAAAAAAATAATGCATATAAGTTCCACATTAATACGACAATTTTGGAAAGAGGGTCCATTAACATAAAAGTATACTTAACTCTTGAACTGTGGGGATAATGCCCTGGATGTCTGGAATCCCTCTGCGTCTTCTTCCCTCTCTACCTGCAAAAAAAAAAATGCATATTAGTTCCACATTAATACGACAATTTTGGAAAAAGGGTCCATTAACATAAAAGTATACTTAACTCTTGAACTGTGGGGCTAATGCCCTGGATGTCTGGAATCCCTCTGCGTCTTCTTCTGTCTGTACCTGCAAAAAAAAAATGCATATTAGTTCCACATTAATAAGACAATTTTGGAAAAAAGGGTCCATTAACATAAAAGTATACTTAACTCTTGAACTGTGGGGCTAATGCCCTGGATGTCTGGAATCCCTCTGCGTCTTCCATCTGTACCTGCAAAAAAAAAAATGTATATTAGTTCCACATTAATACGACAATTTTGGAAAAAGGGTCCATTAACATAAAAGTATACTTAACTCTTGAACTGTGGGGCTAATGCCCTGGATGTCTGGAATCCCTCTGTGTCTTCTTCCGTCTGTACCTGCAAAAAAAAAATGCATATTAGTTCCACATTAATACGACAATTTTGGAAAAAGGGTCCATTAAAATAAAAGTATACTTAACTCTTGAACTGTAGGGCTAATGTCCTGGATGTCTGGAATCCCTCTGCGTCTTCCATCTGTACCTGCAAAAAAAAAAAATGCATATTAGTTCCACATTAATACGACAATTTTGGAAAAAGGGTCCATTAACATAAAAGTATACTTAACTCTTGAACTGTGGGGCTAATGCCCTGGATGTCTGGAATCCCTCTGTGTCTTCTTCCGTCTGTACCTGCAAAAAAAAAAATGCATATTAGTTCCACATTAATACGACAATTTTGGCAAAAGGGTCCATTAACATAAAAGTATACTTAACTCTTGAACTGTGGGGCTAATGCCCTGGATGTCTGGAATCCCTCTGCGTCTTCTTCCCTCTCTACCTGCAAAAAAAAAAATGCATATTAGTTCCACATTAATACGACAATTTTGGAAAAAGGGTCCATTAACATAAAAGTATACTTAACTCTTGAACTGTGGGGCTAATGCCCTGGATGTCTGGAATCCCTCTGTGTCTTCTTCCGTCTGTACCTGCAAAAAAAAAAATGTATATTAGTTCCACATTAATACAACATTTTTGGAAAAAGGGTCCATTAACATAAAAGTATACTTAACTCTTGAACTGTGGGGCTAATGCCCTGGATGTCTGGAATCCCTCTGCGTCTTCTTCCGTCTGTACCTGCAAAAAAAAAAATGCATATAAGTTCCACATTAATACAACAATTTTGGAAAGAGGGTCCATTAACATAAAAGTATACTTAACTCTTGAACTGTGGGGATAATGCCCTGGATGTCTGGAATCCCTCTGCGTCTTCTTCCCTCTCTACCTGCAAAAAAAAAATGCATATTAGTTCCACATTAATACGACAATTTTGGAAAAAGGGTCCATTAACATAAAAGTATACTTAACTCTTGAACTGTGGGGCTAATGCCCTGGATGTCTGGAATCCCTCTGCGTCTTCTTCCCTCTCTTCCTGCAAAAAAAAAATGCATATTAGTTCCACATTAATACGACAATTTTGGAAAAAGGGTCCATTAACATAAAAGTATACTTAACTCTTGAACTGTGGGGCTAATGCCCTGGATGTCTGGAATCCCTCTGTGTCTTCTTCCGTCTGTACCTGCAAAAAAAAAAATGTATATTAGTTCCACATTAATACAACAATTTTGGAAAAAGGGTCCATTAACATAAAAGTATACTTAACTCTTGAACTGTGGGGCTAATGCCCTGGATGTCTGGAATCCCTCTGCGTCTTCTTCCGTCTGTACCTGCAAAAAAAAAAAATGCATATAAGTTCCACATTAATACGACAATTTTGGAAAGAGGGTCCATTAACATAAAAGTATACTTAACTCTTGAACTGTGGGGATAATGCCCTGGATGTCTGGAATCCCTCTGCGTCTTCTTCCCTCTCTACCTGCAAAAAAAAAAATGCATATTAGTTCCACATTAATACGACAATTTTGGAAAAAGGGTCCATTAACATAAAAGTATACTTAACTCTTGAACTGTGGGGCTAATGCCCTGGATGTCTGGAATCCCTCTGCGTCTTCTTCTGTCTGTACCTGCAAAAAAAAAATGCATATTAGTTCCACATTAATAAGACAATTTTGGAAAAAAGGGTCCATTAACATAAAAGTATACTTAACTCTTGAACTGTGGGGCTAATGCCCTGGATGTCTGGAATCCCTCTGCGTCTTCCATCTGTACCTGCAAAAAAAAAAATGTATATTAGTTCCACATTAATACGACAATTTTGGAAAAAGGGTCCATTAACATAAAAGTATACTTAACTCTTGAACTGTGGGGCTAATGCCCTGGATGTCTGGAATCCCTCTGTGTCTTCTTCCGTCTGTACCTGCAAAAAAAAAATGCATATTAGTTCCACATTAATACGACAATTTTGGAAAAAGGGTCCATTAAAATAAAAGTATACTTAACTCTTGAACTGTAGGGCTAATGTCCTGGATGTCTGGAATCCCTCTGCGTCTTCCATCTGTACCTGCAAAAAAAAAAAATGCATATTAGTTCCACATTAATACGACAATTTTGGAAAAAGGGTCCATTAACATAAAAGTATACTTAACTCTTGAACTGTGGGGTTAATGCCCTGGATGTCTGGAATCCCTCTGTGTCTTCTTCCGTCTGTACCTGCAAAAAAAAAAATGCATATTAGTTCCACATTAATACGACAATTTTGGCAAAAGGGTCCATTAACATAAAAGTATACTTAACTCTTGAACTGTGGGGCTAATGCCCTGGATGTCTGGAATCCCTCTGCGTCTTCTTCCCTCTCTACCTGCAAAAAAAAAAATGCATATTAGTTCCACATTAATACGACAATTTTGGAAAAAGGGTCCATTAACATAAAAGTATACTTAACTCTTGAACTGTGGGGCTAATGCCCTGGATGTCTGGAATCCCTCTGTGTCTTCTTCCGTCTGTACCTGCAAAAAAAAAAATGTATATTAGTTCCACATTAATACAACAATTTTGGAAAAAGGGTCCATTAACATAAAAGTATACTTAACTCTTGAACTGTGGGGCTAATGCCCTGGATGTCTGGAATCCCTCTGCGTCTTCCATCTGTACCTGCAAAAAAAAAAATGTATATTAGTTCCACATTAATACGACAATTTTGGAAAAAGGGTCCATTAACATAAAAGTATACTTAACTCTTGAACTGTGGGGCTAATGCCCTGGATGTCTGGAATCCCTCTGTGTCTTCTTCCGTCTGTACCTGCAAAAAAAAAATGCATATTAGTTCCACATTAATACGACAATTTTGGAAAAAGGGTCCATTAAAATAAAAGTATACTTAACTCTTGAACTGTAGGGCTAATGTCCTGGATGTCTGGAATCCCTCTGCGTCTTCCATCTGTACCTGCAAAAAAAAAAAATGCATATTAGTTCCACATTAATACGACAATTTTGGAAAAAGGGTCCATTAACATAAAAGTATACTTAACTCTTGAACTGTGGGGCTAATGCCCTGGATGTCTGGAATCCCTCTGTGTCTTCTTCCGTCTGTACCTGCAAAAAAAAAATGCATATTAGTTCCACATTAATACGACAATTTTGGCAAAAGGGTCCATTAACATAAAAGTATACTTAACTCTTGAACTGTGGGGCTAATGCCCTGGATGTCTGGAATCCCTCTGCGTCTTCTTCCCTCTCTACCTGCAAAAAAAAAAATGCATATTAGTTCCACATTAATACGACAATTTTGGAAAAAGGGTCCATTAACATAAAAGTATACTTAACTCTTGAACTGTGGGGCTAATGCCCTGGATGTCTGGAATCCCTCTGTGTCTTCTTCCGTCTGTACCTGCAAAAAAAAAAATGTATATTAGTTCCACATTAATACAACATTTTTGGAAAAAGGGTCCATTAACATAAAAGTATACTTAACTCTTGAACTGTGGGGCTAATGCCCTGGATGTCTGGAATCCCTCTGCGTCTTCTTCCGTCTGTACCTGCAAAAAAAAAAATGCATATAAGTTCCACATTAATACAACAATTTTGGAAAGAGGGTCCATTAACATAAAAGTATACTTAACTCTTGAACTGTGGGGATAATGCCCTGGATGTCTGGAATCCCTCTGCGTCTTCTTCCCTCTCTACCTGCAAAAAAAAAATGCATATTAGTTCCACATTAATACGACAATTTTGGAAAAAGGGTCCATTAACATAAAAGTATACTTAACTCTTGAACTGTGGGGCTAATGCCCTGGATGTCTGGAATCCCTCTGCGTCTTCTTCCCTCTCTTCCTGCAAAAAAAAAATGCATATTAGTTCCACATTAATACGACAATTTTGGAAAAAGGGTCCATTAACATAAAAGTATACTTAACTCTTGAACTGTGGGGCTAATGCCCTGGATGTCTGGAATCCCTCTGTGTCTTCTTCCGTCTGTACCTGCAAAAAAAAAAATGTATATTAGTTCCACATTAATACAACAATTTTGGAAAAAGGGTCCATTAACATAAAAGTATACTTAACTCTTGAACTGTGGGGCTAATGCCCTGGATGTCTGGAATCCCTCTGCGTCTTCTTCCGTCTGTACCTGCAAAAAAAAAAAATGCATATAAGTTCCACATTAATACGACAATTTTGGAAAGAGGGTCCATTAACATAAAAGTATACTTAACTCTTGAACTGTGGGGATAATGCCCTGGATGTCTGGAATCCCTCTGCGTCTTCTTCCCTCTCTACCTGCAAAAAAAAAAATGCATATTAGTTCCACATTAATACGACAATTTTGGAAAAAGGGTCCATTAACATAAAAGTATACTTAACTCTTGAACTGTGGGGCTAATGCCCTGGATGTCTGGAATCCCTCTGCGTCTTCTTCTGTCTGTACCTGCAAAAAAAAAATGCATATTAGTTCCACATTAATAAGACAATTTTGGAAAAAAGGGTCCATTAACATAAAAGTATACTTAACTCTTGAACTGTGGGGCTAATGCCCTGGATGTCTGGAATCCCTCTGCGTCTTCCATCTGTACCTGCAAAAAAAAAAATGTATATTAGTTCCACATTAATACGACAATTTTGGAAAAAGGGTCCATTAACATAAAAGTATACTTAACTCTTGAACTGTGGGGCTAATGCCCTGGATGTCTGGAATCCCTCTGTGTCTTCTTCCGTCTGTACCTGCAAAAAAAAAATGCATATTAGTTCCACATTAATACGACAATTTTGGAAAAAGGGTCCATTAAAATAAAAGTATACTTAACTCTTGAACTGTAGGGCTAATGTCCTGGATGTCTGGAATCCCTCTGCGTCTTCCATCTGTACCTGCAAAAAAAAAAAATGCATATTAGTTCCACATTAATACGACAATTTTGGAAAAAGGGTCCATTAACATAAAAGTATACTTAACTCTTGAACTGTGGGGTTAATGCCCTGGATGTCTGGAATCCCTCTGTGTCTTCTTCCGTCTGTACCTGCAAAAAAAAAAATGCATATTAGTTCCACATTAATACGACAATTTTGGCAAAAGGGTCCATTAACATAAAAGTATACTTAACTCTTGAACTGTGGGGCTAATGCCCTGGATGTCTGGAATCCCTCTGCGTCTTCTTCCCTCTCTACCTGCAAAAAAAAAAATGCATATTAGTTCCACATTAATACGACAATTTTGGAAAAAGGGTCCATTAACATAAAAGTATACTTAACTCTTGAACTGTGGGGCTAATGCCCTGGATGTCTGGAATCCCTCTGTGTCTTCTTCCGTCTGTACCTGCAAAAAAAAAAATGTATATTAGTTCCACATTAATACAACAATTTTGGAAAAAGGGTCCATTAACATAAAAGTATACTTAACTCTTGAACTGTGGGGCTAATGCCCTGGATGTCTGGAATCCCTCTGCGTCTTCTTCCGTCTGTACCTGCAAAAAAAAAAATGCATATAAGTTCCACATTAATACGACAATTTTGGAAAAAAGGGTCCATTAACATAAAAGTATACTTAACTCTTGAACTGTGGGGCTAATGCCCTGGATGTCTTGAATCCCTCTGCGTCTTCCATCTGTACCTGCAAAAAAAAAAAAATGCATATTAGTTCCACATTAATACGACAAAATTGGAAAAAGGGTCCATTAACATAAAAGTATACTTAACTCTTGACCTGTGGGGCTAATGCCCTGGATGTCTGGAATCCCTCTGTGTCTTCTTCCGTCTGTACCTGCAAAAAAAAAATGCATATTAGTTCCACATTAATACGACAATTTTGGAAAAAGGGTCCATTAAAATAAAAGTATACTTAAGTCTTGAACTGTGGGGCTAATGCCCTGGATGTCTGGAATCCCTCTGTGTCTTCTTCCGTCTGTACCTGCAAAAAAAAAAATGTATATTAGTTCCACATTAATACGACAATTTTGGAAAAAGGGTCCATTAACATAAAAGTATACTTAACTCTTGAACTGTGGGGCTAATGCCCTGGATGTCTGGAATCCCTCTGTGTCTTCTTCCATCTGTACCTGCAAAAAAAAAATGCATATTAGTTCCACATTAATACGACAATTTTGGAAAAAGGGTCCATTAACATAAAAGTATACTTAACTCTTGAACTGTGGGGCTAATGCCCTGGATGTCTGGAATCCCTCTGTGTCTTCTTCCGTCTGTACCTGCAAAAAAAAATATGTATATTATTTCCACATTGATACGACAATTTTGGAAAAAGGGTCCATTAACATAAAAGTATACTTAACTTTTGAACTGTAGAGCTAATGTCCTGGATGTCTGGAATCCCTCTGCGTCTTCTTCCGTCTGTACCTGCAAAAAAATAAATGTATATTACGTTCCACATTAATACAACAATTTTGGAAAAAGGGTCCATTAACATAAAAGTATACTTAACTCTTGAACTGTGGGGCTAATGCCCTGGATGTCTGGAATCCCTCTGTGTCTTCTTCCGTCTGTACCTGCAAAAAAAAAATGCATATTAGTTCCACATTAATACGACAATTTTGGAAAAAGGGTCCATTAAAATAAAAGTATACTTAACTCTTGAACTGTGGGGCTAATGCCCTGGATGTCTGGAATCCCTCTGTGTCTTCTTCCGTCTGTACCTGCAAAAAAAAAAATGTATATTAGTTCCACATTAATATGACAATTTTGGAAAAAGGGTCCATTAACATAAAAGTATACTTAACTCTTGAACTGTAGGGCTAATGTCCTGGATGTCTGGAATCCCTCTGCGTCTTCTTCTGTCTGTACCTGCAAAAAAAAAATGCATATTAGTTCCACATTAATACGACAATTTTGGAAAAAAGGGTCCATTAACATAAAAGTATACTTAACTCTTGAACTGTGGGGCTAATGCCCTGGATGTCTGGAATCCCTCTGCGTCTTCTTCCATCTGTACCTGCAAAAAAAAAAAAAATGCATATTAGTTCCACATTAATACGACAATTTTGGAAAGAGGGTCCATTAACATAAAAGTATACTTAACTCTTGAACTGTGGGGCTAATGCCCTGGATGTCTGGAATCCCTCTGTGTCTTCTTCCGTCTGTACCTGCAAAAAAAAATATGTATATTAGTTCCACATTAATACGACAATTTTGGAAAAAGGGTCCATTAACATAAAAGTATACTTAACTCTTGAACTGTAGGGCTAATGCCCTGGATGTCTGGAATCCCTCTGCGTCTTCTTCCGTCTGTACCTGCAAAAAAAAAAAATGCATATTAGTTCCACATTAATACGACAATTTTGGAAAAAGGGTCCATTAACATAAAAGTATACTTAACTCTTGAACTGTGGGGCTAATGCCCTGGATGTCTGGAATCCCTCTGTGTCTTCTTCCGTCTGTACCTGCAAAAAAAAAATGTATATTAGTTCCACATTAATACGACAATTTTGGAAAAAGGGTCCATTAACATAAAAGTATACTTAACTCTTCAACTGTAGGGCTAATGTCCTGGATGTCTGGAATCCCTCTGCGTCTTCTTCTGTCTGTACCTGCAAAAAAAAAATGCATATTAGTTCCACATTAATACGACAGTTTTGGAAAAAAGGGTCCATTAACATAAAAGTATACTTAACTCTTGAACTGTGGGGCTAATGCCCTGGATGTCTGGAATCCCTCTGCGTCTTCTTCCATCTGTACCTGCAAAAAAAAAAAAATGCATATTAGTTCCACATTAATACGACAATTTTGGAAAAAGGGTCCATTAACATAAAAGTATACTTAACTCTTGAACTGTGGGGCTAATGCCCTGGATGTCTGGAATCCCTCTGCGTCTTCCATCTGTACCTGCAAAAAAAAAAAAATGCATATTAGTTCCACATTAATACGACAATTTTGGAAAAAGGGTCCATTAACATAAAAGTATACTTAACTCTTGAACTGTGGGGCTAATGCCCTGGATGTCTGGAATCCCTCTGCGTCTTCTTCCGTCTGTACCTGCAAAAAAAAAAATGCATATTAGTTCCACATTAATACGACAATTTTGGAAAAAGGGTCCATTAACATAAAAGTATACTTAACTCTTGAACTGTGGGGCTAATGCCCTGGATGTCTGGAATCCCTCTGCGTCTTCTTCCCTCTCTACCTGCAAAAAAAAAATGCATATTAGTTCCACATTAATACGACAATTTTGGAAAAAGGGTCCATTAACATAAAAGTATACTTAACTCTTGAACTGTGGGGCTAATGCCCTGGATGTCTGGAATCCCTCTGTGTCTTCTTCCGTCTGTACCTGCAAAAAAAAAAATGCATATTAGTTCCACATTAATACGACAATTTTGGAAAAAGGGTCCATTAACATAAAAGTATACTTAACTCTTGAACTGTGGGGCTAATGTCCTGGATGTCTGGAATCCCTCTGCATCTTCTTCTGTCTGTACCTGCAAAAAAAAAATGCATATTAGTTCCACATTAATACAACAATTTTGGAAAAAAGGGTCCATTAACATAAAAGTATACTTAACTCTTGAACTGTGGGGCTAATGCCCTGGATGTCTGGAATCCCTCTGCGTCTTCTTCCATCTGTACCTGTAAAAAAAAAAAAATGCATATTAGTTCCACATTAATACGACAATTTTGGAAAAAGGTTCCATTAACATAAAAGTATACTTAACTCTTGAACTGTGGGGCTAATGCCC
Source organism: Mytilus edulis (assembly GCF_963676685.1). Lineage (NCBI taxonomy): Eukaryota > Metazoa > Mollusca > Bivalvia > Mytilida > Mytilidae > Mytilus > Mytilus edulis. The sequence continues at coordinate 60,466,085 of NC_092347.1, forward strand.
TGGATGTCTGGAATCCCTCTGCGTCTTCCATCTGTACCTGCAAAAAACAAAAAAATGCATATTAGTTCCACATTAATACGACAATTTTGGAAAAAGGGTCCATTAACATAAAAGTATACTTAACTCTTGAACTGTCGGGCTAATGCCCTGGATGTCTGGAATCCCTCTGCGTCTTCTTCCGTCTGTACCTGCAAAAAAAAAAATGCATATTAGTTCCACATTAATACGACAATTTTGGAAAAAGGGTCCATTAACATAAAAGTATACTTAACTCTTGAACTGTGGGGCTAATGCCCTGGATGTCTGGAATCCCTCTACGTCTTCTTCCATCTGTACCTGCAAAAAAAAAATGCATATTAGTTCCACATTAATACGACAATTTTGGAAAAAGGGTCCATTAACATAAAAGTATACTTAACTCTTGAACTGTGGGGCTAATGCCCTGGATGTCTGGAATCCCTCTGCGTCTTCTTCCATCTCTACCTGCAAAAAAAAAATGCATATTAGTTCCACATTAATACGACAATTTTGGAAAAAGGGTCCATTAACATAAAAGTATACTTAACTCTTGAACTGTGGGGCTAATGCCCTGGATGTCTGGAATCCCTCTGTGTCTTCTTCCGTCTGTACCTGCAAAAAAAAAAATGCATATTAGTTCCACATTAATACGACAATTTTGGAAAAAGGGTCCATTAACATAAAAGTATACTTAACTCTTGAACTGTGGGGCTAATGCCCTGGATGTCTGGATCGAATCCCTCTACGTCTTCTTCCATCTGTACCTGCAAAAAAAAAATGCATGTTAGTTCCACATTAATACGACAATTTTGGAAAAAGGGTCCATTAACATAAAAGTATACTTAACTCTTGAACTGTGGGGCTAATGCCCTGGATGTCTGGAATCCCTCTGTGTCTTCTTCCGTCTGTACCTGCAAAAAAAAAAATGTATATTAGTTCCACATTGATACGACAATTTTGGAAAAAGGGTCCATTAACATAAAAGTATACTTAACTTTTGAACTGTAGGGCTAATGTCCTGGATGTCTGGAATCCCTCTGCGTCTTCTTCCGTCTGTACCTGCAAAAAAATAAATGTATATTACGTTCCACATTAATACGACAATTTTGGAAAAAGGGTCCATTAACATTAAAGTATACTTAACTCTTGAACTGTGGGGCTAATGCCCTGGATGTCTGGAATCCCTCTGCGTCTTCTTCCGTCTGTACCTGCAAAAAAAAAAAATGCATATTAGTTCCACATTAATACGACAATTTTGGAAAAAGGGTCCATTAACATAAAAGTATACTTAACTCTTGAACTGTGGGGCTAATGCCCTGGATGTCTGGAATCCCTCTGTGTCTTCTTCCGTCTGTACCTGCAAAAAAAAAATGCATATTAGTTCCACATTAATACGACAATTTTGGAAAAAGGGTCCATTAAAATAAAAGTATACTTAACTCTTGAACTGTGGGGCTAATGCCCTGGATGTCTGGAATCCCTCTGTGTCTTCTTCCGTCTGTACCTGCAAAAAAAAAAAATGTATATTAGTTCCACATTAATACGACAATTTTGGAAAAAGGGTCCATTAACATAAAAGTATACTTAACTCTTGAACTGTAGGGCTAATGTCCTGGATGTCTGGAATCCCTCTGCATCTTCTTCTGTCTGTACCTGCAAAAAAAAAATGCATATTAGTTCCACATTAATACAACAATTTTGGAAAAAAGGGTCCATTAACATAAAAGTATACTTAACTCTTGAACTGTGGGGCTAATGCCCTGGATGTCTGGAATCCCTCTGCGTCTTCTTCCATCTGTACCTGTAAAAAAAAAAAAATGCATATTAGTTCCACATTAATACGACAATTTTGGAAAAAGGGTCCATTAACATAAAAGTATACTTAACTCTTGAACTGTGGGGCTAATGCCCTGGATGTCTGGAATCCCTCTGCGTCTTCCATCTGTACCTGCAAAAAACAAAAAAATGCATATTAGTTCCACATTAATACGACAATTTTGGAAAAAGGGTCCATTAACATAAAAGTATACTTAACTCTTGAACTGTCGGGCTAATGCCCTGGATGTCTGGAATCCCTCTGCGTCTTCTTCCGTCTGTACCTGCAAAAAAAAAAATGCATATTAGTTCCACATTAATACGACAATTTTGGAAAAAGGGTCCATTAACATAAAAGTATACTTAACTCTTGAACTGTGGGGCTAATGCCCTGGATGTCTGGATCGAATCCCTCTACGTCTTCTTCATCTGTACCTGCAAAAAAAAAATGCATATTAGTTCCACATTAATACGACAATTTTGGAAAAAGGGTCCATTAACATAAAAGTATACTTAACTCTTGAACTGTGGGGCTAATGCCCTGGATGTCTGGAATCCCTCTGCGTCTTCTTCCCTCTCTACCTGCAAAAAAAAAAATGCATATTAGTTCCACATTAATACGACAATTTTGGAAAAAGGGTCCATTAACATAAAAGTATACTTAACTCTTGAACTGTGGGGCTAATGCCCTGGATGTCTGGAATCCCTCTGTGTCTTCTTCCGTCTGTACCTGCAAAAAAAAAAATGTATATTAGTTCCACATTGATACGACAATTTTGGAAAAAGGGTCCATTAACATAAAAGTATACTTAACTTTTGAACTGTAGGGCTAATGTCCTGGATGTCTGGAATCCCTCTGCGTCTTCTTCCGTCTGTACCTGCAAAAAAATAAATGTATATTACGTTCCACATTAATACGACAATTTTGGAAAAAGGGTCCATTAACATTAAAGTATACTTAACTCTTGAACTGTGGGGCTAATGCCCTGGATGTCTGGAATCCCTCTGCGTCTTCTTCCGTCTGTACCTGCAAAAAAAAAAAATGCATATTAGTTCCACATTAATACGACAATTTTGGAAAAAGGGTCCATTAACATAAAAGTATACTTAACTCTTGAACTGTGGGGCTAATGCCCTGGATGTCTGGAATCCCTCTGTGTCTTCTTCCGTCTGTACCTGCAAAAAAAAAATGCATATTAGTTCCACATTAATACGACAATTTTGGAAAAAGGGTCCATTAAAATAAAAGTATACTTAACTCTTGAACTGTGGGGCTAATGCCCTGGATGTCTGGAATCCCTCTGTGTCTTCTTCCGTCTGTACCTGCAAAAAAAAAAAATGTATATTAGTTCCACATTAATACGACAATTTTGGAAAAAGGGTCCATTAACATAAAAGTATACTTAACTCTTGAACTGTAGGGCTAATGTCCTGGATGTCTGGAATCCCTCTGCATCTTCTTCTGTCTGTACCTGCAAAAAAAAAATGCATATTAGTTCCACATTAATACAACAATTTTGGAAAAAAGGGTCCATTAACATAAAAGTATACTTAACTCTTGAACTGTGGGGCTAATGCCCTGGATGTCTGGAATCCCTCTGCGTCTTCTTCCATCTGTACCTGTAAAAAAAAAAAAATGCATATTAGTTCCACATTAATACGACAATTTTGGAAAAAGGGTCCATTAACATAAAAGTATACTTAACTCTTGAACTGTGGGGCTAATGCCCTGGATGTCTGGAATCCCTCTGCGTCTTCCATCTGTACCTGCAAAAAACAAAAAATGCATATTAGTTCCACATTAATACGACAATTTTGGAAAAAGGGTCCATTAACATAAAAGTATACTTAACTCTTGAACTGTCGGGCTAATGCCCTGGATGTCTGGAATCCCTCTGCGTCTTCTTCCGTCTGTACCTGCAAAAAAAAAAATGCATATTAGTTCCACATTAATACGACAATTTTGGAAAAAGGGTCCATTAACATAAAAGTATACTTAACTCTTGAACTGTGGGGCTAATGCCCTGGATGTCTGGATCGAATCCCTCTACGTCTTCTTCCATCTGTACCTGCAAAAAAAAAATGCATATTAGTTCCACATTAATACGACAATTTTGGAAAAAGGGTCCATTAACATAAAAGTATACTTAACTCTTGAACTGTGGGGCTAATGCCCTGGATGTCTGGAATCCCTCTGCGTCTTCTTCCCTCTCTACCTGCAAAAAAAAAATGCATATTAGTTCCACATTAATACGACAATTTTGGAAAAAGGGTCCATTAACATAAAAGTATACTTAACTCTTGAACTGTGGGGCTAATGCCCTGGATGTCTGGAATCCCTCTGTGTCTTCTTCCGTCTGTACCTGCAAAAAAAAAAATGTATATATTAGTTCCACATTAATACGACAATTTTGGAAAAAGGGTCCATTAACATAAAAGTATACTTAACTCTTGAACTGTGGGGCTAATGCCCTGGATGTCTGGAATCCCTCTGAGTCTTCTTCCGTCTGTACCTGCAAAAAAAAAATGCATATTAGTTCCACATTAATACGACAATTTTGGAAAAAGGGTCCATTAACATAAAAGTATACTTAACTCTTGAACTGTGGGGCTAATGCCCTGGATGTCTGGATCGAATCCCTCTACGTCTTCTTCCATCTGTACCTGCAAAAAAAAAATGCATATTAGTTCCACATTAATACGACAATTTTGGAAAAAGGGTCCATTAACATAAAAGTATACTTAACTCTTGAACTGTGGGGCTAATGCCCTGGATGTCTGGAATCCCTCTGTGTCTTCTTCCGTCTGTACCTGCAAAAAAAAAATGTATATTAGTTCCACATTGATACGACAATTTTGGAAAAAGGGTCCATTAACATAAAAGTATACTTAACTTTTGAACTGTAGGGCTAATGTCCTGGATGTCTGGAATCCCTCTGCGTCTTCTTCCGTCTGTACCTGTAAAAAAAAAAATGCATATTAGTTCCACATTAATACGACAATTTTGGAAAAAAGGGTCCATTAACATAAAAGTATACTTAACTCTTGAACTGTGGGACTAATGCCCTGGATGTCTGGAATCCCTCTGCATCTTCTTCCATCTGTACCTGCAAAAAAAAAAAATGCATATTAGTTCCACATTAATACGACAATTTTGGAAAGAGGGTCCATTAACATAAAAGTATACTTAACTCTTGAACTGTGGGGCTAATGCC